>NC_091987.1:139008193-139366396 GCF_044704955.1 Pristiophorus japonicus | reverse complement strand
CACGAGTGGGGGGCCCAGTGTCTCACTGTTCACGTGTGCGGGGCCCAGTGTTTCACTGTACATGAGTGGGGGGCCCAGTGTCTCACTGTACACGAGTGGGGGGGGCCAGTGTCTCATTGTACACGAGTGGGGGGCCCAGTGTCTCATTGTACACGAGTGGGGGGCCCAGTGTCTCACTATACACGAGTGGGGTGCCCAGTGTTACTGTACACGAGTGTGGGGCCCAGTGTCTAACAGTACACGAGTGGGGGGGCTCAGTGTCTCACTGTACACGAGTGGGGGGCCCAGTGTCTCACTGTTCACGAATGCGGGGCCCAGTGTTTCACTGTACATGAGTGGGGGGCTCAGTGTCTCACTGTACATGAGTGGGGGGCTCAGTGTCTCACTGTACACGAGTGGGGGCTCAGTGACTCACAGTACACGAGTAGGGGCGCCAGGCTCACTGTACATGAGTGGAGGCCCAGTGTCTCACTGTACATGAGTGGCGGGGCCCAGTGTCACTGCACATGAGTGGGGTGCCCCAGTTTCCCACTGTACACGAGTGGGGGGCCCAGTGTCTCTGTGCATGAGTGGGGGGCCCCAGTGTCTCACTGTGCACGAGTGGGGGGCCCAGTGTCAGGGTACACGAGTGGGGGTCCCAGTGTCTCACTGTACACGAGTGGGGGGCCCAGTGTCTCACTGTACACGAGTGGGGGGCTCACTGTCTCACTGTAAATGAGTGGGGGGCCCAGTTCTTACTTTACATGAGTGGGAGACCAGTGTCACTGTCCACGAGTTGGGGGCCCAATGTCACTGTACACGAGTGGGTGGCCCAGTTTCACTGTACACGTTTAGGGGGCGCAGTTTCACTGTACACGAGTGGGAGGCTCAGTGTTACTGTATACGAGTGGGTGGCTCAGTGTCTCACTGTCCACGAGTGGGGATTCAGTGACTCACTGTACACGAGTGGGGGTCCCAGTGTCTCATTGTACACGAGTGGGGGGCCCAGTGTCTCATTGTACACGAGTGGGGGGCCCAGTGTCTCTGTGCATGAGTGGGGGGCCCCAGTGTCTCACTGTGCACGAGTGGGGGGCCCAGTGTCAGGGTACACGAGTGGGGGGCCCAGTGTCTCACTGTACACGAGTGGGGGGCCAAGTTTCACTGTACATGAGTGGGGAGGCCCAGAGTCTCACTGTACACGAGTGGGGGTTGGGGGGCAGTGTCACTGTACATGAGTGGGGGGCACCGGTGTCTCACTGTGCACGAGTGGCAGGGCCCAGTGCCACTGTACACGAGTGGGGTGCTCAGTGCCTCACTGTACACGAGTGTGAGGGCCCAGTGTCTCACTGTACACAAGTGGGGTAGCCCAGAGTCACTGTACACGAGTGGGGGGCCCAGTGTCACTGTACACGAGGGGGGGGCTCAGTGTCTCACTGTACACGAGTGGGGGGCTCACTGTCTCACTGTAAATGAGTGGGGGGCCCAGTTCTTACTTTACACGAGTGGGAGACCAGTGTCACTGTACACGAGTGGGGGTCCCAGTTTCAGTGTGCATGTTTAGGGGGCGCAGTTTCACTGTACACGAGTGGGAGGCTCAGTGTTACTGTATACGAGTGGGTGGCTCAGTGTCTCACTGTCCACGAGTGGAGGGCTCAGTGTCTCACTGTCCATGAGTGGGGGGCCCAGTGTCACTGTACACGAGTGTGAGGGCCCAGTGTCTCACTGTACACAAGTGGGGTAGCCCAGAGTCACTGTACACGAATGGGGGGCCCAGTGTCACTGTACACGAGTGGGGGGCTCAGTGTCTCATTGTACACGAGTGGGGGGCCCAGTGTCTCATTTTACACGAGTGGGGGGCCCAGTGTCTCACTGTTCACGAGTGCGGGGCCCAGTGTTTCACTGTACATGAGTGGGGGGCTCAGTGTCTCACTGTACACGAGTGGGGGCTCAGTGACTCACAGTACACGAGTGGGGGCGCCAGGCTCACTGTACATGAGTGGAGGCCCAGTGTCTCACTGTACACGAGTGGCGGGGCCCAGTGTCACTGCACATGAGTGGGGTGCCCCAGTTTCCCACTGTACACGAGTGGGGGGCCCAGTGTCTCACTGTACACGAGTGGGGGGCCCAGTGACTCACTGTACACGAGTGGGGGGCCCAGTGTCTCATTGTACACGAGTGGGAGGCCCAGTGTCTCACTGTACACGAGTGGGGGGCCCAGTGTCTCATTGTACACGAGTGGGGGGCCCAGTGTCTCACTGTACACGAGTGGGGGGCCCAGTGTCTCATTGTACACGAGTGGGGGGCCCAGTGTCTCATTGTACACGAGTGGGGGGCCCAGTGTCTCACTGTTCACGTGTGCGGGGCCCAGTGTTTCACTGTACATGAGTGGGGGGCCCAGTGTCTCACTGTACACGAGTGGGGGGGGCCAGTGTCTCATTGTACACGAGTGGGGGGCCCAGTGTCTCATTGTACACGAGTGGGGGGCCCAGTGTCTCACTATACACGAGTGGGGTGCCCAGTGTTACTGTACACGAGTGTGGGGCCCAGTGTCTAACAGTACACGAGTGGGGGGGCTCAGTGTCTCACTGTACACGAGTGGGGGGCCCAGTGTCTCACTGTTCACGAATGCGGGGCCCAGTGTTTCACTGTACATGAGTGGGGGGCTCAGTGTCTCACTGTACATGAGTGGGGGGCTCAGTGTCTCACTGTACACGAGTGGGGGCTCAGTGACTCACAGTACACGAGTAGGGGCGCCAGGCTCACTGTACATGAGTGGAGGCCCAGTGTCTCACTGTACATGAGTGGCGGGGCCCAGTGTCACTGCACATGAGTGGGGTGCCCCAGTTTCCCACTGTACACGAGTGGGGGGCCCAGTGTCTCTGTGCATGAGTGGGGGGCCCCAGTGTCTCACTGTGCACGAGTGGGGGGCCCAGTGTCAGGGTACACGAGTGGGGGTCCCAGTGTCTCACTGTACACGAGTGGGGGGCCCAGTGTCTCACTGTACACGAGTGGGGGGCTCACTGTCTCACTGTAAATGAGTGGGGGGCCCAGTTCTTACTTTACATGAGTGGGAGACCAGTGTCACTGTCCACGAGTTGGGGGCCCAATGTCACTGTACACGAGTGGGTGGCCCAGTTTCACTGTACACGTTTAGGGGGCGCAGTTTCACTGTACACGAGTGGGAGGCTCAGTGTTACTGTATACGAGTGGGTGGCTCAGTGTCTCACTGTCCACGAGTGGGGATTCAGTGACTCACTGTACACGAGTGGGGGTCCCAGTGTCTCATTGTACACGAGTGGGGGGCCCAGTGTCTCATTGTACACGAGTGGGGGGCCCAGTGTCTCTGTGCATGAGTGGGGGGCCCCAGTGTCTCACTGTGCACGAGTGGGGGGCCCAGTGTCAGGGTACACGAGTGGGGGGCCCAGTGTCTCACTGTACACGAGTGGGGGGCCAAGTTTCACTGTACATGAGTGGGGAGGCCCAGAGTCTCACTGTACACGAGTGGGGGTTGGGGGGCAGTGTCACTGTACATGAGTGGGGGGCACCGGTGTCTCACTGTGCACGAGTGGCAGGGCCCAGTGCCACTGTACACGAGTGGGGTGCTCAGTGCCTCACTGTACACGAGTGTGAGGGCCCAGTGTCTCACTGTACACAAGTGGGGTAGCCCAGAGTCACTGTACACGAGTGGGGGGCCCAGTGTCACTGTACACGAGGGGGGGGCTCAGTGTCTCACTGTACACGAGTGGGGGGCTCACTGTCTCACTGTAAATGAGTGGGGGGCCCAGTTCTTACTTTACACGAGTGGGAGACCAGTGTCACTGTCCACGAGTGGGGGGCCCAATGTCACTGTACACGAGTGGGGGGCCCAGTTTCACTGTACACGTTTAGGGGGCGCAGTTTCACTGTACACGAGTGGGAGGCTCAGTGTTACTGTATACGAGTGGTTGGCTCAGTGTCTCACTGTCCACGAGTGGGGATTCAGTGACTCACTGTACACGAGTGGGGGTCCCAGTGTCTCATTGTACACGAGTGGGGGGCCCAGTGTCTCACTGTACACGAGTGGGGGGCCCAGTGTCTCATTGTACACGAGTGGGGGGCCCAGTGTCTCACTGTACACGAGTGGGGGGCCCAGTGTCTCACTGTACATGAGTGGGGGGCTCAGTGTCTCACTGTACATGAGTGGGGGGCCCAGAGTCTCACTGTACACGAGTGGGGGGCTCAGTGTCACTGTACATGTCTGGGGGGCTCAGTGTGTCACTTTACACGAGTGGGGTGCTCAGTGTCTCACTGTACACGAGTGGGGGGCCCAGTGTCTCACTGTACACGATTGGGAGGCCTAGTTTCACTGTACACGAGTGGGTGGCTCAGTGTCTCACTGTACATGAGTGGGGGGCTCAGTGTCTCACTGTACACGAGTAGGGGTCCCAGTGTCTAAATGTACACGAGTGGGGGGCCCAGAGTCTCCCTGTACATGATTGGGAGGCCTAGTGTCACTGTACACGAGTGGGGGGCCCAGTGTCACTGTACACGAGTGGGGGGCTCAGTGTCTCACAGTACACGCGTGGGGGGCACAGTGGCACTGTACAAGAGTGGGGGGCCCAGTGTCATTGTCCACGAGTGGGGGGCCCAGTTTCTCACTGTACACCAGTGGGGGGGCTCAATGTCTCACTGTACACGAGTGAGGGGCTCAGTGTCTCACTATACACGAGTGGGGATCCCAGTGTCATTGTACACGAGTGGGGACCCGGTGTCACTGTACACGAGTGGGGGGCCCAGTGTCACTGTACACGAGTGGGGGGCCCACTGTCACTGTACGCGAGTGAGGGGCCCAGTGTCTCACTGTACACGAGTGGGGGGCCCAATGTCTCACTGTACACGAGTGGGGGGCCCAGTGTCTCACTGTACATGAGTGGGGGGCCCAGTGTCACTGTACACGAGTGAGGGGCCCAGTGTCACTGTACGCGATTGGGGGGCCCAGTGTCTCACTGTACACGAGTGGGGGGCCCAGTGTCTCACTGTACACGAGTGGGGGGCCCAGTGTCTCACTGTACACGAGTGGGGGACTCAGTGTCTCACTGTACACGAGTGGGGGGCCCAGTGTCTCACTGTACACGAGTGGGGGGCCCAGTGTCTCACTGTACACGAGTGGGGGGCCCAGTGTCTCACTGTACATGAGTTGGGGGCCCAGTGTCTCATTGTACACGAGTGGGGGGCCCAGTGTCTCAGTATTCATGAGTGCGGGGCCCAGTGTTTCACTGTACACGAGTGGGGGGCTCAGTGTCTCATTGTATACGAGTGGGGGGCCCAGTGTCACTCGACACGAGTGGGGGGCTCAGTGTCACACTGTACACGAGTGGGGGGCCCAGTGTCTCACTATACACGTGTGGGGGGCTCAGTGTCTCACTGTACACGAGTGGGGGGCCCAGTGTCTCACTGTACACGCGTGAGGGTCCCAGTGCCTCACTGTACACGAGTGGGGTGCCCAGTGTCACTGTACACGAGTTGGGATCACAGTGTCACTGTACAAGAATGGAGGCTCCAGTGTCACTGTAGGTGAGTGGGGGGCCCAGTGTCTCACTGTACACGAGTGGGGTCCCAATATCACTGCACACGAGTGGGGGCCCAGTGTCTCACTGTTCACGAGTGCGGGGCCCAGTGTTTGACTGTACATGAGTGGGGGGCTCAGTGTTTCACAATGCACGAATGGGGGGCTCAGTTTCTCATTGTACACAAGTGGGGGGACCCAGTGTCTCACTGTACACGAGTGGGGGGCCCAGTTTCTCACTGTACACGAGTGGGAGGCCCAGTGTTTCACTGTACACGAGTGGGGGGCTCAGTGTCTCACTGTACACGAGTGGGGGGCCCACTGTCACTGCACACGAGTGCGGGGCCCAGTGTCACTGTACACGAGTGGGGGGGCTCAGTGCCTCTGTGCACGAGTGGGGGCGCAGTGTCACTGTAAACGAGTGGGGGGGGGGGGGCTCAGTATCTTACTGTACATGAGTGGGGGGCCCAGTGTCACTGTACACGAGTGGGGGGGCTCAGTGTCTTACTGTACACGAGTGTGGGGCTCAGTGTCTCACTGTACATGAGTGGGGGGCTCAGTGTCACTGTACATGTCTGGCGGGCTCAGTGTGTCACTTTACACGAGTGGGGTGCTCAGTGTCTCACTGTACACGAGTGGGGGGCCCAGTGTCTCACTGTACACGATTGGGAGGCCTAGTTTCACTGTACACGAGTGGGTGGCTCAGTGTCTCACTATGCACGAGTGGGGGGCTCAGTGTCTCACTGTACATGAGTGGGGGGCTCAGTGTCTCACTGTACATGAGTGGGGGGCCTAGTGTCTCCCTGAACATGATTGGGAGGCCGAGTGCCACTGTACACGAGTGGGGTGCCCAGTGTCTCACAGTACACGCGTGGGGGGCACAGTGGCACTGTACAAGTGTGGGGGGCCCAGTGTCATTGTCCACGAGTGGGGGGCCCAGTTTCTCACTGTACACCAGTGGGGGGGCTCAATGTCTCACTGTACACGAGTGAGGGGCTCAGTGTCTCACTATACACGAGTGGGGATCCCAGTGTCATTGTACACGAGTGGGGACCCGGTGTCACTGTACACGAGTGGGGGGCCCAGTGTCACTGTACACGAGTGGGGGGCCCACTGTCACTGTACGCGAGTGAGGGGCCCAGTGTCTCACTGTACACGAGTGGGGGGCCCAATGTCTCACTGTACACGAGTGGGGGGCCCAGTGTCTCACTGTACATGAGTGGGGGGCCCAGTGTCACTGTACACGAGTGAGGGGCCCAGTGTCACTGTACGCGATTGGGGGGCCCAGTGTCTCACTGTACACGAGTGGGGGGCCCAGTGTCTCACTGTACACGAGTGGGGGTCCCAGTGTCTCACTGTACACGAGTGGGGGACTCAGTGTCTCACTGTACACGAGTGGGGGGCCCAGTGTCTCACTGTACACGAGTGGGGGGCCCAGTGTCTCACTGTACACGAGTGGGGGGCCCAGTGTCTCACTGTACATGAGTTGGGGGCCCAGTGTCTCATTGTACACGAGTGGGGGGCCCAGTGTCTCACTATTCATGAGTGCGGGGCCCAGTGTTTCACTGTACACGAGTGTGGGGCTCAGTGTCTCACTGTATACGAGTGGGGGGCCCAGTGTCACTCGACACGAGTGGGGGGCTCAGTGTCACACTGTACACGAGTGGGGTGCCCAGTGTCTCACTGATCACGAGTGGGGGGCCCAGTGTCTCACTGTACATGAGTGGGGGGCCCAGTGTCACTGTACACGAGTGAGGGGCCCAGTGTCACTGTACGCGATTGGGGGGCCCAGTGTCTCACTGTACACGAGTGGGGGGCCCAGTGTCTCACTGTACACGAGTGGGGGGCCCAGTGTCTCACTGTACACGAGTGGGGGACTCAGTGTCTCACTGTACACGAGTGGGGGGCCCAGTGTCTCACTGTACACGAGTGGGGGGCCCAGTGTCTCACTGTACACGAGTGGGGGGCCCAGTGTCTCACTGTACATGAGTTGGGGGCCCAGTGTCTCATTGTACACGAGTGGGGGGCCCAGTGTCTCAATATTCATGAGTGCGGGGCCCAGTGTTTCACTGTACACGATTGGGGGGCTCAGTGTCTCATTGTATACGAGTGGGGGGCCCAGTGTCACTCGACACGAGTGGGGGGCTCAGTGTCACACTGTACACGAGTGGGGGGCCCAGTGTCTCACTATACACGTGTGGGGGGCTCAGTGTCTCACTGTACACGAGTGGGGGGCCCAGTGTCTCACTGTACACGCGTGAGGGTCCCAGTGCCTCACTGTACACGAGTGGGGTGCCCAGTGTCACTGTACACGAGTTGGGATCACAGTGTCACTGTACAAGAATGGAGGCTCCAGTGTCACTGTAGGTGAGTGGGGGGCCCAGTGTCTCACTGTACACGAGTGGGGTCCCAATATCACTGCACACGAGTGGGGGCCCAGTGTCTCACTGTTCACGAGTGCGGGGCCCAGTGTTTGACTGTACATGAGTGGGGGGCTCAGTGTTTCACAATGCACGAATGGGGGGCTCAGTTTCTCATTGTACACAAGTGGGGGGACCCAGTGTCTCACTGTACACGAGTGGGGGGCCCAGTTTCTCACTGTACACGAGTGGGAGGCCCAGTGTTTCACTGTACACGAGTGGGGGGCTCAGTGTCTCACTATACACGAGTGGGGGGCCCACTGTCACTGTACACGAGTGCGGGGCCCAGTGTCACCGTACACGAGTGGGGGGGCTCAGTGCCTCTGTGCACGAGTGGGGGCGCAGTGTCACTGTAAACAAGTGGGGGGGGGGGCTCAGTATCTTACTGTACATGAGTGGGGGGCCCAGTGTCACTGTACACGAGTGGGGGGGCTCAGTGTCTTACTGTACACGAGTGTGGGGCTCAGTGTCTCACTGTACATGAGTGGGGGGCTCAGTGTCACTGTACATGTCTGGCGGGCTCAGTGTGTCACTTTACACGAGTGGGGTGCTCAGTGTCTCACTGTACACGAGTGGGGGGCCCAGTGTCTCACTGTACATGATTGGGAGGCCTAGTTTCACTGTACACGAGTGGGTGGCTCAGTGTCTCACTATGCACGAGTGGGGGGCTCAGTGTCTCACTGTACATGAGTGGGGGGCTCAGTGTCTCACTGTACATGAGTGGGGGGCTCAGTGTCACTGTACATGTCTGGGGGGCTCAGTGTGTCACTTTACACGAGTGGGGTGCTCAGTGTCTCACTGTACACGAGTGGGGGGCCCAGTGTCTCACTGTACACGATTGGGAGGCCTAGTTTCACTGTACACGAGTGGGTGGCTCAGTGTCTCACTGTACACGAGTAGGGGTACCAGTGTCTACATGTACTCGAGTGGGGGGCCCAGAGTCTCCCTGTACATGATTGGGAGGCCTTGTGTCACTGTACACGAGTGGGGGGCCCAGTGTCTCACTGTACACGAGTGGGGGGCCCAGAGTCTCCCTGTACATGATTGGGAGGCCCAGTGTCACTGTACTCGCGTGGGGGGCCCAGTGTCACTGTACACAAGTGGGGGGCCCAGTATCTCACTGTACACGAGTGGGGGGATCAATCTCTCACTGTACACGAGTGTGGGGCTCAGTGTCTCACTATACACGAGTGGGGTCCCAGTGTCACTGTACACGAGTGGGGGGCCCAGTGTCACTGTACATGAATGGGGGGCTCAGTGTCTCACTGTACACGAGTGGGGGGCCCAGTGTCTCACTGTACACGAGTGGGTGGCTCAGTGTCTCACTATACACGAGTGGGGGGCCCAGTGTCACTGTACACGAGTGTGGGGCCCAGTGTCTCACAGTACACGAGTGGGGGGCTCAGTGTCTCACTGTACACGAGTGGGGGTCCCAGTGTCTCACTGTACACAAGTGGGGGGCCCAGTGTCTCGCTGAACACGATTGGGAGGCCGAGTGCCACTGTACACGAGTGGGGTGCCCAGTGTCTCACTGTACACGCGTGGGGGGCACAGTGTCACTGTACAAGAGTGGGGGGGCCCAGATTCATTGTCCACGAGTGGGGGGCCCAGTATCTCACTGTACACCAGTGGGGGGGCTCAATGTCTCACTGTACACGAGTGGGGGGCTCAGTGTCTCACTATACACGAGTGGGGGGCCCAGTGTCACTGTACACGAATGGGGGGCCCAGTGTCACTGTACACGAGTGGGGGGCCCAGTGTCACTGTACGCGAGTGGGGGGGCTCAGTGTCTTACTGTACACGAGTGTGGGGCTCAGTTTATCACTGTACACGACTGGGGGTCTCAGTGTCACTGTACACGAGTGGAGGCTCCAGTGTCACTGTACGTGAGTGGGGGGCCCAGTGGCTCACTGTACACGAGTGGGGGGCTCACTGTCTCAATGTAAATGAGTGGGGGGCCCAGTTCTTACTTTACATGAGTGGGAGACCAGTGTCACTGTCCACGAGTTGGGGGCCCAAGGTCACTGTACACGAGTGGGGGGCCCAGTTTCACTGTGCACGTTTAGGGGGCGCAGTTTCACTGTACACGAGTGGGAGGCTCAGTGTTACTGTATACGAGTGGGTGGCTCAGTGTCTCACTGTCCACGAGTGGGGATTCAGTGACTCACTGTACACGAGTGGGGGGCCCAGTGTCTCATTGTACACGAGTGGGGGGCCCAGTGTCATTGCACACGAGTGGGGTGCCCAGTGTCTCACTATACACGAGTTGGGGGCCCAGTGTTTCACAATGCACGAATGGGGGGCTCAGTTTCTCATTGTACACAAGTGGGGGGACCCAGTGTCTCACTGTACACGAGTGGGGGGCCCAGTTTCTCACTGTACACGAGTGTGAGGCCCAGTGTTTCACTGTACACGAGTGGGGGGCTCAGTGTCTCACTGTACACGAGTGGGGGGCCCACTGTCACTGTACACGAGTGCGGGGCCCAGTGTCACTGTACACGAGTGGGGGGGCTCAGTGCCTCTGTGCACGAGTGGGGCCGCAGTGTCACTGTAAACGAGTGGGGGGGGGCTCAGTATCTTACTGTACATGAGTGGGGGGCCCAGTGTCACTGTACACGAGTGGGGGGGCTCAGTGTCTTACTGTACACGAGTGTGGGGCTCAGTTTATCACTGTTCACGAGTGGGGGTCTCAGTGTCACTGTACACGAGTGGGGGGCCCAGTCTCTCACTTTTCATGAGTGGGGGTCCAGTGTCACTGTACACGAGTGGGGGGCCCAGTGTCTCACTATGCACGAGTGGGGGGCTCAGTGTCTCACTGTACATGAGTGGGGGGCTCAGTGTCTCACTGTACATGAGTGGGGGGCTCAGTGTCACTGTACATGTCTGGGGGGCTCAGTGTGTCACTTTACACGAGTGGGGTGCTCAGTGTCTCACTGTACACGAGTGGGGGGCCCAGTGTCTCACTGTACACGATTGGGAGGCCTAGTTTCACTGTACACAAGTGGGTGGCTCAGTGTCTCACTGTACATGAGTAGGGGTACCAGTGTCTACATGTACTCGAGTGGGGGGCCCAGAGTCTCCCTGTACATGATTGGGAGGCCTTGTGTCACTGTACACGAGTGGGGGGCCCAGTGTCTCACTGTACATGATTGGGAGGCCTAGTGTCACTGTACACGAGTGGGGGGCCCAGTGTCACTGTACACAAGTGGGGGGCCCAGTATCTAACTGTACACGAGTGGGGGGATCAATCTCTCACTGTACACGAGTGTGGGGCTCAGTGTCTCACTATACACGAGTGGGGTCCCAGTGTCACTGTACTCGAGTGGGGGGCCCAGTGTCACTGTACATGAATGGGGGGCTCAGTGTCTCACTGTACACGAGTGGGGGGCACAGTGTCTCACTGTACACGAGTGGGGGGCTCAGTGTCTCACTATACACGAGTGGGGGGCCCAGTGTCACTGTACACGAGTGTGGGGCCCAGTGTCTCACAGTACACGAGTGGGGGGCTCAGTGTCTCACTGTATATGAGTGGGGGTCCCAGTGTCTCACTGTACACAAGTGGGGGGCCCAGTGTCTCCCTGAACACGATTGGGAGGCCGAGTGCCACTGTACACGAGTGGGGTGCCCAGTGTCTCACTGTACACGCGTGGGGGGCACAGTGTCACTGTACAAGAGTGGGGGGGCCCAGTTTCATTGTCCACGAGTGGGGGGCCCAGTATCTCACTGTACACCAGTGGGGGGCTCAATGTCTCACTGTACACGAGTGGGGGGCTCAGTGTCTCACTATACACGAGTGGGGGGCCCAGTGTCACTGTACACCAGTGGGGGGCCCAGTGTCACTGTACACGAGTGGGGGGCCCAGAGTCACTGTACGCGAGTGGGGGGGCTCAGTGTCTTACTGTACACGAGTGTGGGGCTCAGTTTATCACTGTACACGAGTGGGGGTCTCTGTGTCACTGTACACGAGTGGAGGCTCCAGTGTCACTGTACGTGAGTGGGGGGCCCAGTGTCTCACTGTACACGAGTGGGGGGCTCACTGTCTCACTGTAAATGAGTGGGGGGCCCAGTTCTTACTTTACATGAGTGGGAGACCAGTGTCACTGTCCACGAGTTGGGGGCCCAATGTCACTGTACACGAGTGGGGGGCCCACTGTCTCACTGTACACGAGTGGGGGGCCCAGTTTCACTGTGCACGTTTAGGGGGCGCAGTTTCACTGTGCACGAGTGGGAGGCTCAGTGTTACTGTATACGAGTGGGTGGCTCAGTGTCTCACTGTCCACGAGTGGGGATTCAGTGACTCACTGTACACGAGTGGGGGGCCCAGTGTCTCATTGTACACGAGTGGGGGGGTCCAGTGTCTCACTGTACACGAATGGGGGGGCCCTGTGTCTCATTGTACACGAGTGGGGGGCCCAGTGTCTCACTGTACACGAGTGGGGGGCCCAGTGTCTCATTGTACACGAGTGGGGGGCCCAGTGTCTCACTGTTCACGAGTGCGGGGCCCAGTGTTTGACTGTACATGAGTGGGGGGCTCAGTGTTTCATAATGCACGAATGGGGGGCTCAGTTTCTCATTGTACACAAGTGGGGGGACCCAGTGTCTCACTGTACACGAGTGGGGGGCCCAGTTTCTCACTGTACACGAGTGGGAGGCCCAGTGTTTCACTGTACACGAGTGGGGGGCTCAGTGTCTCACTGTACACGAGTGGGGGGCCCACTGTCACTGTACACGAGTGCGGGGCCCAGTGTCACTGTACACGAGTGGGGGGGCTCAGTGCCTCTGTGCACGAGTGGGGGCGCAGTGTCACTGTAAACGAGTGGGGGGGGGCTCAGTATCTTACTGTACATGAGTGGGGGGCCCAGTGTCACTGTACACGAGTGGGGGGGCTCAGTGTCTTACTGTACACGAGTGTGGGGCTCAGTTTATCACTGTACGCGAGTGGGGGTCTCAGTGTCACTGTACACGAGTGGGGGGCCCAGTCTCTCACTTTTCATGAGTGGGGGTCCAGTGTCACTGTACACGAGTGGGGGGCCCAGTGTCTCACTATGCACGAGTGGGGGGCTCAGTGTCTCACTGTACATGAGTGGGGGGCTCAGTGTCTCACTGTACATGAGTGGGGGGCTCAGTGTCACTGTACATGTCTGGGGGGCTCAGTGTGTCACTTTACACGAGTGGTGTGCTCAGTGTCTCACTGTACACGAGTGGGGGGCCTAGTTTCACTGTACACGAGTGGGTGGCTCAGTGTCTCACTGTACACGAGTAGGGGTACCAGTGTCTACATGTACTCGAGTGGGGGGCCCAGAGTCTCCCTGTACATGATTGGGAGGCCTTGTGTCACTGTACACGAGTGGGGGGTCCAGTGTCTCACTGTACACGAGTGGGAGGCCCAGAGTCTCCCTGTACATGATTGGGAGGCCTAGTGTCACTGTACTCGAGTGGGGGGCCCAGTGTCACTGTACACAAGTGGGGGGCCCAGTATCTCACTGTACACGAGTGGGGGGATCAATCTCTCACTGTACACGAGTGTGGGGCTCAGTGTCTCACTATACACGAGTGGGGTCCCAGTGTCACTGTACACGAGTGGGGGGCCCAGTGTCACTGTACATGAATGGGGGGCTCAGTGTCTCACTGTACACGAGTGGGGGGCCCAGTGTCTCACTGTACACGAGTGGGTGGCTCAGTGTCTCACTATACACGAGTGGGGGGCCCAGTGTCACTGTACACGAGTGTGGGGCCTAGTGTCTCACAGTACACGAGTGGGGGGCTCAGTGTCTCACTGTACACGAGTGGGGGTCCCAGTGTCTCACTGTACACAAGTGGGGGGCCCAGTGTCTCGCTGAACACGATTGGGAGGCCGAGTGCCACTGTACACGAGTGGGGTGCCCAGTGTCTCACTGTACACGCGTGGGGGGCACAGTGTCACTGTACAAGAGTGGGGGGGCCCAGTTTCATTGTCCACGAGTGGGGGGCCCAGTATCTCACTGTACACCAGTGGGGGGCTCAATGTCTCACTGTACACGAGTGGGGGGCTCAGTTTCTCACTATACACGAGTGGGGGGCCCAGTGTCACTGTACACGAGTGGGGGGCCCAGTGTCACTGTACACGAGTGGGGGGCCCAGTGTCACTGTACGCGAGTGGGGGGGCTCAGTGTCTTACTGTACACGAGTGTGGGGCTCAGTTTATCACTGTACACGAGTGGGGGTCTCAGTGTCACTGTACACGAGTGGAGGCTCCAGTGTCACTGTACACGAGTGGGGGGCCCAGTTTCACTGTGCACGTTTAGGGGGCGCAGTTTCACTGTACACGAGTGGGAGGCTCAGTGTTACTGTATACGAGTGGGTGGCTCAGTGTCTCACTGTCCACGAGTGGGGATTCAGTGACTCACTGTACACGAGTGGGGGGCCCAGTGTCTTATTGTACACGAGTGGGGGGCCCAGTGTCTCACTGTACACGAGTAGGGGGCCCAGTGTCTCATTGTACACGAGTGGGGGGCCCAGTGTCGCACTATACCCGAGTGGGGGGCCCAGTGTCTCATTGTACACGAGTGGGGGGCCCAGTGTCATTGCACACGAGTGGGGGGCCCAGTGTCTCACTATACACGAGTTGGGGGCCCAGTGTTTCACAATGCACGAATGGGGGGCTCAGTTTCTCATTGTACACAAGTGGGGGGACCCAGTGTCTCACTGTACACGAGTGGGGGGCCCAGTTTCTCACTGTACACGAGTGGGAGGCCCAGTGTTTCACTGTACACGAGTGGGGGGCTCAGTGTCTCACTGTACACGAGTGGGGGGCCCACTGTCACTGTACACGAGTGCGGGGCCCAGTGTCACTGTACACGAGTGGGGGGGCTCAGTGCCTCTGTGCACGAGTGGGGCCGCAGTGTCACTGTAAACGAGTGGGGGGGGGCTCAGTATCTTACTGTACATGAGTGGGGGGCCCAGTGTCACTGTACACGAGTGGGGGGGCTCAGTGTCTTACTGTACACGAGTGTGGGGCTCAGTTTATCACTGTACACGAGTGGGGGTCTCAGTGTCACTGTACACGAGTGGGGGGCCCAGTCTCTCACTTTTCATGAGTGGGGGTCCAGTGTCACTGTACACGAGTGGGGGGCCCAGTCTCTCACTATGCACGAGTGGGGGGCTCAGTGTCTCACTGTACATGAGTGGGGGGCTCAGTGTCTCACTGTACATGAGTGGGGGGCTCAGTGTCACTGTTCATGTCTGGGGGGCTCAGTGTGTCACTTTACACGAGTGGGGTGCTCAGTGTCTCACTGTACACGAGTGGGGGGCCCAGTGTCTCACTGTACACGATTGGGAGGCCTAGTTTCACTGTACACAAGTGGGTGGCTCAGTGTCTCACTGTACATGAGTAGGGGTACCAGTGTCTACATGTACTCGAGTGGGGGGCCCAGAGTCTCCCTGTACATGATTGGGAGGCCTTGTGTCACTGTACACGAGTGGGGGGCCCAGTGTCTCACTGTACATGATTGGGAGGCCTAGTGTCACTGTACACGAGTGGGAGGCCCAGTGTCACTGTACACAAGTGGGGAGCCCAGTATCTAACTGTACACGAGTGGGGGGATCAATCTCTCACTGTACACGAGTGTGGGGCTCAGTGTCTCACTATACAAGAGTGGGGTCCCAGTGTCACTGTACTCGAGTGGGGGGCCCAGTGTCACTGTACATGAATGGGGAGCTCAGTGTCTCACTGTACGCGAGTGGGGGGCACAGTGTCTCACTGTACACGAGTGGGGGGCTCAGTGTCTCACTATACACGAGTGGGGGGCCCAGTGTCACTGTACACGAGTGTGGGGCCCAATGTCTCACAGTACACGAGTGGGGGGCTCAGTGTCTCACTGTATACGAGTGGGGGTCCCAGTGTCTCACTGTACACAAGTGGGGGGCCCAGTGTCTCCCTGAACACGATTGGGAGGCCGAGTGCCACTGTACACGAGTGGGGTGCCCAGTGTCTCACTGTACACGCGTGGGGGGCACAGTGTCACTGTACAAGAGTGGGGGGGCCCAGTTTCATTGTCCACGAGTGGGGGGCCCAGTATCTCACTGTACACCAGTGGGGGGCTCAATGTCTCACTGTACACGAGTGGGGGGCTCAGTGTCTCACTATACACGAGTGGGGGGCCCAGTGTCACTGTACACGAGTGGGGGGCCCAGTGTCACTGTACGCGAGTGGGGGGGCTCAGTGTCTTACTGTACACGAGTGTGGGGCTCAGTTTATCACTGTACACGAGTGGGGGTCTCTGTGTCACTGTACACGAGTGGAGGCTCCAGTGTCACTGTACGTGAGTGGGGGGCCCAGTGTCTCACTGTACACGAGTGGGGGGCTCACTGTCTCACTGTAAATGAGTGGGGGGCCCAGTTCTTACTTTACATGAGTGGGAGACCAGTGTCACTGTCCACGAGTTGGGGGCCCAATGTCACTGTACACGAGTGGGGGGCCCAGTTTCACTGTGCACGTTTAGGGGGCGCAGTTTCACTGTACACGAGTGGGAGGCTCAGTGTTACTGTATACGAGTGGGTGGCTCAGTGTCTCACTGTCCACGAGTGGGGATTCAGTGACTCACTGTACACGAGTGGGGGGCCCAGTGTCTCATTGTACACGAGTGGGGGGGCCCAGTGTCTCACTGTATACGAATGGGGGGGCCCTGTGTCTCATTGTACAAGAGTGGGGGGCCCAGTGTCTCACTGTACACGAGTGGGGGGCCCAGTGTCTCATTGTACACGAGTGGGGGGCCCAGTGTCTCATTGTACACGAGTGGGGGGCCCAGTGTCTCACTGTTCACGAGTGCGGGGCCCAGTGTTTGACTGTACATGAGTGGGGGGCTCAGTGTTTCACAATGCACGAATGGGGGGCTCAGTTTCTCATTGTACACAAGTGGGGGGACCCAGTGCCTCACTGTACACGAGTGGGGGGCCCAGTTTCTCACTGTACACGAGTGGGAGGCCCAGTGTTTCACTGTACACAAGTGGGGGGCTCAGTGTCTCACTGTACACGAGTGGGGGGCCCACTGTCACTGTACACGAGTGCGGGGCCCAGTGTCACTGTACACGAGTGGGGGGGCTCAGTTCCTCTGTGCACGAGTGGGTGCGCAGTGTCACTGTAAACGAGTGGGGGGGGGCTCAGTATCTTACTGTACATGAGTGGGGGGCCCAGTGTCACTGTACACGAGTGGGGGGGCTCAGTGTCTTACTGTACACGAGTGTGGGGCTCAGTTTATCACTGTACGCGAGTGGGGGTCTCAGTGTCACTGTACACGAGTGGGGTGCCGAGTCTCTCACTTTTCATGAGTGGGGGTCCAGTGTCACTGTACACGAGTGGGGGGCCCAGTGTCTCACTATGCACGAGTGGGGGGCTCAGTGTCTCACTGTACATGAGTGGGGGGCTCAGTGTCTCACTGTACATGAGTGGGGGGCTCAGTGTCACTGTACATGTCTGGGGGGCTCAGTGTGTCACTTTACACGAGTGGTGTGCTCAGTGTCTCACTGTACACGAGTGGGGGGCCCAGTTTCACTGTACACGAGTGGGTGGCTCAGTGTCTCACTGTACACGAGTAGGGGTACCAGTGTCTACATGTACTCGAGTGGGGGGCCCAGAGTCTCCCTGTACATGATTGGGAGGCCTTGTGTCACTGTACACGAGTGGGGGGCCCAGTGTCTCACTGTACACGAGTGGGAGGCCCAGAGTCTCCCTGTACATGATTGGGAGGCCTAGTGTCACTGTACTCGAGTGGGGGGCCCAGTGTCACTGTACACAAGTGGGGGGCCCAGTATCTCACTGTACACGAGTGGGGGGATCAATCTCTCACTGTACACGAGTGTGGGGCTCAGTGTCTCACTATACACGAGTGGGGTCCCAGTGTCACTGTACACGAGTGGGGGGCCCAGTGTCACTGTAAATGAATGGGGGGCTCAGTGTCTCACTGTACACGAGTGGGGGGCCCAGTGTCTCACTGTACACGAGTGGGTGGCTCAGTGTCTCACTATACACGAGTGGGGGGCCCAGTGTCACTGTACACGAGTGTGGGGCCCAGTGTCTCACTGTACACGAGTAGGGGTACCAGTGTCTACATGTACTCGAGTGGGGGGCCCAGAGTCTCCCTGTACATGATTGGGAGGCCTTGTGTCAATAAACAAGAGTAGGGGGCCCAGTGTCTCACTGTACACGAGTGGGAGGCCCAGAGTCTCCCTGTACATGATTGGGAGGCCTAGTGTCACTGTACTCGAGTGGGGGGCCCAGTGTCACTGTACACAAGTGGGGGGCCCAGTATCTCACTGTACACGAGTGGGGGGATCAATCTCTCACTGTACACGAGTGTGGGGCTCAGTGTCTCACTATACACGAGTGGGGTCCCAGTGTCACTGTACACTAGTGGGGGGCCCAGTGTCACTGTAAATGAATGGGGGGCTCAGTGTCTCACTGTACACGAGTGGGGGGCCCAGTGTCTCACTGTACACGAGTGGGTGGCTCAGTGTCTCACTATACACGAGTGGGGGGCCCAGTGTCACTGTACACGAGTGTGGGGCCCAGTGTCTCACAGTACACGAGTGGGGGGCTCAGTGTCTCACTGTACACGAGTGGGGGTCCCAGTGTCTCACTGTACACAAGTGGGGGGCCCAGTGTCTCGCTGAACACGATTGGGAGGCCGAGTGCCACTGTACACGAGTGGGGTGCCCAGTGTCTCACTGTACACGCGTGGGGGGCACAGTGTCACTGTACAAGAGTGGGGGGGCCCAGTTTCATTGTCCACGAGTGGGGGGCCCAGTATCTCACTGTACACCAGTGGGGGGGCTCAATGTCTCACTGTACACGAGTGGGGGGCTCAGTGTCTCACTATACACGAGTGGGGGGCCCAGTGTCACTGTACACGAGTGGGGGGCCCAGTGTCTCTGTACACGAGTGGGGGGCCCAGTGTCACTGTACGCGAGTGGGGGGGCTCAGTGTCTTACTGTACACGAGTGTGGGGCTCAGTTTATCACTGTACACGACTGGGGGTTTCAGTGTCACTGTACACGAGTGGAGGCTCCAGTGTCACTGTACGTGAGTGGGGGGCCCAGTGGCTCACTGTACACGAGTGGGGGGCTCACTGTCTCACTGTAAATGAGTGGGGGGCCCAGTTCTTACTTTACATGAGTGGGAGACCAGTGTCACTGTCCACGAGTGGGGGGCCCACTGTCTCACTGTACACGAGTGGGGGGCCCAGTTTCACTGTGCACGTTTAGGGGGCGCAGTTTCACTGTACACGAGTGGGAGGCTCAGTGTTACTGTATACGAGTGGGTGGCTCAGTGTCTCACTGTCCACGAGTGGGGATTCAGTGACTCACTGTACACGAGTGGGGGGCCCAGTGTCTTATTGTACACGAGTGGGGGGCCCAGTATCTCACTGTACACGAGTAGGGGGCCCAGTGTCTCATTGTACACGAGTGGGGGGCCCAGTGTCTCACTATACCCGAGTGGGGGCCCAGTGTCTCATTGTACACGAGTGGGGGGCCCAGTGTCATTGCACACGAGTGGGGGGCCCAGTGTCTCACTATACACGAGTTGGGGGCCCAGTGTTTCACAATGCACGAATGGGGGGCTCAGTTTCTCATTGTACACAAGTGGGGGGACCCAGTGTCTCACTGTACACGAGTGGGGGGCCCAGTTTCTCACTGTACACGAGTGGGAGGCCCAGTGTTTCACTGTACACGAGTGGGGGGCTCAGTGTCTCACTGTACACGAGTGGGGGGCCCACTGTCACTGTACACGAGTGCGGGGCCCAGTGTCACTGTACACGAGTGGGGGGGCTCAGTGCCTCTGTGCACGAGTGGGGCCGCAGTGTCACTGTAAACGAGTGGGGGGGGGCTCAGTATCTTACTGTACATGAGTGGGGGGCCCAGTGTCACTGTACACGAGTGGGGGGGCTCAGTGTCTTACTGTACACGAGTGTGGGGCTCAGTTTATCACTGTTCACGAGTGGGGGTCTCAGTGTCACTGTACACGAGTGGGGGGCCCAGTCTCTCACTTTTCATGAGTGGGGGTCCAGTGTCACTGTACACGAGTGGGGGGCCCAGTGTCTCACTATGCACGAGTGGGGGGCTCAGTGTCTCACTGTACATGAGTGGGGGGCTCAGTGTCTCACTGTACATGAGTGGGGGGCTCAGTGTCACTGTACATGTCTGGGGGGCTCAGTGTGTCACTTTACACGAGTGGTGTGCTCAGTGTCTCACTGTACACGAGTGGGGGGCCTAGTTTCACTGTACACGAGTGGGTGGCTCAGTGTCTCACTGTACACGAGTAGGGGTACCAGTGTCTACATGTACTCGAGTGGGGGGCCCAGAGTCTCCCTGTACATGATTGGGAGGCCTTGTGTCACTGTACACGAGTGGGGGGCCCAGTGTCTCACTGTACACGAGTGGGAGGCCCAGAGTCTCCCTGTACATGATTGGGAGGCCTAGTGTCACTGTACTCGAGTGGGGGGCCCAGTGTCACTGTACACAAGTGGGGGGCCCAGTATCTCACTGTACACGAGTGGGGGGATCAATCTCTCACTGTACACGAGTGTGGGGCTCAGTGTCTCACTATACACGAGTGGGGTCCCAGTGTCACTGTACACGAGTGGGGGGCCCAGTGCCACTGTAAATGAATGGGGGGCTCAGTGTCTCACTGTACACGAGTGGGGGGCCCAGTGTCTCACTGTACACGAGTGGGTGGCTCAGTGTCTCACTATACACGAGTGGGGACCCAGTGTCACTGTACACGAGTGTGGGGCCCAGTGTCTCACTGTACACGAGTAGGGGTACCAGTGTCTACATGTACTCGAGTGGGGGGCCCAGAGTCTCCCTGTACATGATTGGGAGGCCTTGTGTCACTATACACGAGTGGGGGGCCCAGTGTCTCACTGTACACGAGTGGGAGGCCCAGAGTCTCCCTGTACATGATTGGGAGGCCTAGTGTCACTGTACTCGAGTGGGGGGCCCAGTGTCACTGTACACAAGTGGGGGGCCCAGTATCTCACTGTACACGAGTGGGGGGATCAATCTCTCACTGTACACGAGTGTGGGGCTCAGTGTCTCACTATACACGAGTGGGGTCCCAGTGTCACTGTACACTAGTGGGGGGCCCAGTGTCACTGTAAATGAATGGGGGGCTCAGTGTCTCACTGTACACGAGTGGGGGGCCCAGTGTCTCACTGTACACGAGTGGGTGGCTCAGTGTCTCACTATACACGAGTGGGGGGCCCAGTGTCACTGTACACGAGTGTGGGTCCCAGTGTCTCACAGTACACGAGTGGGGGGCTCAGTGTCTCACTGTACACGAGTGGGGGTCCCAGTGTCTCACTGTACACAAGTGGGGGGCCCAGTGTCTCGCTGAACACGATTGGGAGGCCGAGTGCCACTGTACACGAGTGGGGTGCCCAGTGTCTCACTGTACACGCGTGGGGGGCACAGTGTCACTGTACAAGAGTGGGGGGGCCCAGTTTCATTGTCCACGAGTGGGGGGCCCAGTATCTCACTGTACACCAGTGGGGGGGCTCAATGTCTCACTGTACACGAGTGGGGGGCCCACTGTCACTGTACACGAGTGCGGGGCCCAGTGTCACTGTACACGAGTGGGGGGGCTCAGTGCCTCTGTGCACGAGTGGGGCCGCAGTGTCACTGTAAACGAGTGGGGGGGGGCTCAGTATCTTACTGTACATGAGTGGGGGGCCCAGTGTCACTGTACACGAGTGGGGGGGCTCAGTGTCTTACTGTACACGAGTGTGGGGCTCAGTTTATCACTGTTCACGAGTGGGGGTCTCAGTGTCACTGTACACGAGTGGGGGGCCCAGTCTCTCACTTTTCATGAGTGGGGGTCCAGTGTCACTGTACACGAGTGGGGGGCCCAGTGTCTCACTATGCACGAGTGGGGGGCTCAGTGTCTCACTGTACATGAGTGGGGGGCTCAGTGTCTCACTGTACATGAGTGGGGGGCTCAGTGTCACTGTACATGTCTGGGGGGCTCAGTGTGTCACTTTACACGAGTGGGGTGCTCAGTGTCTCACTGTACACGAGTGGGGGGCCCAGTGTCTCACTGTACACGATTGGGAGGCCTAGTTTCACTGTACACAAGTGGGTGGTTCAGTGTCTCACTGTACATGAGTAGGGGTACCAGTGTCTACATGTACTCGAGTGGGGGGCCCAGAGTCTCCCTGTACATGATTGGGAGGCCTTGTGTCACTGTACACGAGTGGGGGGCCCAGTGTCTCACTGTACATGATTGGGAGGCCTAGTGTCACTGTACACGAGTGGGGGGCCCAGTGTCACTGTACACAAGTGGGGGGCCCAGTATCTAACTGTACACGAGTGGGGGGATCAATCTCTCACTGTACACGAGTGTGGGGCTCAGTGTCTCACTATACACGAGTGGGGTCCCAGTGTCACTGTACTCGAGTGGGGGGCCCAGTGTCACTGTACATGAATGGGGGGCTCAGTGTCTCACTGTACACGAGTGGGGGGCACAGTGTCTCACTGTACACGAGTGGGGGGCTCAGTGTCTCACTATACACGAGTGGGGGGCCCAGTGTCACTGTACACGAGTGTGGGGCCCAGTGTCTCACAGTACACGAGTGGGGGGCTCAGTGTCTCACTGTATACGAGTGGGGATCCCAGTGTCTCACTGTACACAAGTGGGGGGCCCAGTGTCTCCATGAACACGATTGGGAGGCCGAGTGCCACTGTACACGAGTGGGGTGCCCAGTGTCTCACTGTACACGCGTGGGGGGCACAGTGTCACTGTACAAGAGTGGGGGGGCCCAGTTTCATTGTCCACGAGTGGGGGGCCCAGTATCTCACTGTACACCAGTGGGGGGCTCAATGTCTCACTGTACACGAGTGGGGGGCTCAGTGTCTCACTATACACGAGTGGGGGGCCCAGTGTCACTGTACACCAGTGGGGGGCCCAGTGTCACTGTACACGAGTGGGGGGCCCAGAGTCACTGTACGCGAGTGGGGGGGCTCAGTGTCTTACTGTACACGAGTGTGGGGCTCAGTTTATCACTGTACACGAGTGGGGGTCTCTGTGTCACTGTACACGAGTGGAGGCTCCAGTGTCACTGTACGTGAGTGGGGGGCCCAGTGTCTCACTGTACACGAGTGGGGGGCTCACTGTCTCACTGTAAATGAGTGGGGGGCCCAGTTCTTACTTTACATGAGTGGGAGACCAGTGTCACTGTCCACGAGTTGGGGGCCCAATGTCACTGTACACGAGTGGGGGGCCCACTGTCTCACTGTACACGAGTGGGGGGCCCAGTTTCACTGTGCACGTTTAGGGGGCGCAGTTTCACTGTACACGAGTGGGAGGCTCAGTGTTACTGTATACGAGTGGGTGGCTCAGTGTCTCACTGTCCACGAGTGGGGATTCAGTGACTCACTGTACACGAGTGGGGGGCCCAGTGTCTCATTGTACACGAGTGGGGGGGCCCAGTGTCTCACTGTACACGAATGGGGGGGCCCTGTGTCTCATTGTACACGAGTGGGGGGCCCAGTGTCTCACTATACACGAGTGGGGGGCCCAGTGTCTCATTGTACACGAGTGGTGGGCCCAGTGTCTCACTGTTCACGAGTGCGGGGCCCAGTGTTTGACTGTACATGAGTGGGGGGCTCAGTGTTTCACAATGCACGAATGGGGGGCTCAGTTTCTCATTGTACACAAGTGGGGGGACCCAGTGTCTCACTGTACACGAGTGGGGGGCCCAGTTTCTCACTGTACACGAGTGGGAGGCCCAGTGTTTCACTGTACACGAGTGGGGGGCTCAGTGTCTCACTGTACACGAGTGGGGGGCCCACTGTCACTGTACACGAGTGCGGGGCCCAGTGTCACTGTACACGAGTGGGGGGGCTCAGTGCCTCTGTGCACGAGTGGGGGCGCAGTGTCACTGTAAACGAGTGGGGGGGGGCTCAGTATCTTACTGTACATGAGTGGGGGGCCCAGTGTCACTGTACACGAGTGGGGGGGCTCAGTGTCTTACTGTACACGAGTGTGGGGCTCAGTTTATCACTGTACGCGAGTGGGGGTCTCAGTGTCACTGTACACGAGTGGGGGGCCCAGTCTCTCACTTTTCATGAGTGGGGGTCCAGTGTCACTGTACACGAGTGGGGGGCCCAGTGTCTCACTATGCACGAGTGGGGGGCTCAGTGTCTCACTGTACATGAGTGGGGGGCTCAGTGTCTCACTGTACATGAGTGGGGGGCTCAGTGTCACTGTACATGTCTGGGGGGCTCAGTGTGTCACTTTACACGAGTGGTGTGCTCAGTGTCTCACTGTACACGAGTGGGGGGCCTAGTTTCACTGTACACGAGTGGGTGGCTCAGTGTCTCACTGTACACGAGTAGGGGTACCAGTGTCTACATGTACTCGAGTGGGGGGCCCAGAGTCTCCCTGTACATGATTGGGAGGCCTTGTGTCACTGTACACGAGTGGGGGGCCCAGTGTCTCACTGTACACGAGTGGGAGGCCCAGAGTCTCCCTGTACATGATTGGGAGGCCTAGTGTCACTGTACTCGAGTGGGGGGCCCAGTGTCACTGTACACAAGTGGGGGGCCCAGTATCTCACTGTACACGAGTGGGGGGATCAATCTCTCACTGTACACGAGTGTGGGGCTCAGTGTCTCATTATACACGAGTGGGGTCCCAGTGTCACTGTACACGAGTGGGGGGCCCAGTGTCACTGTACATGAATGGGGGGCTCAGTGTCTCACTGTACACGAGTGGGGGGCCCAGTGTCTCACTGTACACGAGTGGGTGGCTCAGTGTCTCACTATACACGAGTGGGGGGCCCAGTGTCACTGTACACGAGTGTGGGGCCCAGTGTCTCACAGTACACGAGTGGGGGGCTCAGTGTCTCACTGTACACGAGTGGGGGTCCCAGTGTCTCACTGTACACAAGTGGGGGGCCCAGTGTCTCGCTGAACACGATTGGGAGGCCGAGTGCCACTGTACACGAGTGGGGTGCCCAGTGTCTCACTGTACACGCGTGGGGGGCACAGTGTCACTGTACAAGAGTGGGGGGGCCCAGTTTCATTGTCCACGAGTGGGGGGTCCAGTATCTCACTGTACACCAGTGGGGGGCTCAATGTCTCACTGTACACGAGTGGGGGGCTCAGTGTCTCACTATACACGAGTGGGGGGCCCAGTGTCACTGTACACGAGTGGGGGGCCCAGTGTCACTGTACACGAGTGGGGGGCCCAGTGTCACTGTACGCGAGTGGGGGGGCTCAGTGTCTTACTGTACACGAGTGTGGGGCTCAGTTTATCACTGTACACGAGTGGGGGTCTCAGTGTCACTGTACACGAGTGGAGGCTCCAGTGTCACTGTACGTGAGTGGGGGGCCCAGTGTCTCACTGTACACGAGTGGGGGGCTCAGTGTCTCACTATACACGAGTGGTGGGCCCAGTGTCACTGTACACGAGTGGGGGGCCCAGTGTCACTGTACACGTGTGGGGGGCCCAGTGTCACTGTACGCGAGTGGGGGGGCTCAGTGTCTTACTGTACACGAGTGTGGGGCTCAGTTTATCACTGTACACGAGTGGGGGTCTCAGTGTCACTGTACACGAGTGGAGTCTCCAGTGTCACTGTACGTGAGTGGGGGGCCCAGTGTCTCACTGTACACGAGTGGGGGGCTCACTGTCTCACTGTAAATGAGTGGGGGGCCCAGTTCTTACTTTACATGAGTGGGAGACCAGTGTCACTGTCCACGAGTTGGGGGCCCAATGTCACTGTACACGAGTGGGGGGCCCAGTGTCTCACTGTACACGGGTAGGGGGCCCAGTGTCTCATTGTACACGAGTGGGGGGCCCAGTGTCACACTATACCCGAGTGGGGGGCCCAGTGTCTCATTGT
Source organism: Pristiophorus japonicus (assembly GCF_044704955.1). NCBI lineage: Eukaryota > Metazoa > Chordata > Chondrichthyes > Pristiophoridae > Pristiophorus > Pristiophorus japonicus. The sequence continues at coordinate 139,340,576 of NC_091987.1, read as the reverse complement.
ACACGAGTGGGGGGCCCAGTGTCTCATTGTACACGAGTGGGGGGCCCAGTGTCTCACTGTTCACGAGTGCGGGGCCCAGTGTTTCACTGTACATGAGTGGGGGGCTCAGTGTCTCACTGTACACGAGTGGGGGCTCAGTGACTCACAGTACACGAGTGGGGGCGCCAGGCTCACTGTACATGAGTGGAGGCCCAGTGTCTCACTGTATACGAGTGGGGGGCCCGGTGTCAGGGTACACGAGTGGGGGGCCCAGTGTCTCACTGTACACGAGTGGGGGGCCAAGTGTCACTGTACATGAGTGGGGGGCCCCAGTGTCTCACTGTGCACGAGTGGGGGGGGGGCAGTGTCACTGTACATGAGTGGGGGGCACCGGTGTCTCACAGTGCACGAGTGGCAGGGCCCAGTGTCACTGTACACGATTGGGGAGCCCAGTGTCACTGTACACGAGTGGGGGTCTCAGTGTCTCACTGTACACGAGTGGAGGGCTCAGTGTCTCACTGTCCATGAGTGGGGGGCCCAGTGTCACTGTACACGAGTGTGAGGACCAGTGTCTCACTGTACACAAGTGGGGTAGCCCAGAGTCACTGTACACGAGTGGGGGGCCCAGTGTCACTGTACACGAGTGGGGGGCTCAGTGTCTCACTGTACACGAGTGGGGGGCTCACTGTCTCACTGTAAATGAGTGGGGGGCCCAGTTCTTACTTTACACGAGTGGGAGACCAGTGTCACTGTCCACGAGTAGGGGGCCCAATGTCACTGTACACGAGTGGGGGGCCCAGTTTCACTGTACACGTTTAGGGGGCGCAGTTTCACTGTACACGAGTGGGAGGCTCAGTGTTACTGTATACGAGTGGGTGGCTCAGTGTCTCACTGTCCACGAGTGGGGGGCCCAGTGTCTCATTGTACACGAGTGGGGGGCCCAGTGTCTCACTGTACACGAGTGGGGGGCCCAGTGTCTCACTGTACATGAGTGGGGGGCTCAGTGTCTCACTGTACATGAGTGGGGGGCCCAGAGTCTCACTGTACACGAGTGGGGGGCTCAGTGTCACTGTACATGTCTGGGGGGCTCAGTGTGTCACTTTACACGAGTGGGGTGCTCAGTGTCTCACTGTACACGAGTGGGGGGCCCAGTGTCTCACTGTACACGATTGGGAGGCCTAGTTTCACTGTACACGAGTGGGTGGCTCAGTGTCTCACTGTACATGAGTGGGGGGCTCAGTGTCTCACTGTACACGAGTAGGGGTCCCAGTGTCTAAATGTACACGAGTGGGGGGCCCAGAGTCTCCCTGTACATGATTGGGAGGCCTAGTGTCACTGTACACGAGTGGGGGGCCCAGTGTCTCAATGTACATGAGTGGGGGCCCAGAGTCTCCCTGTACATGATTGGGAGGCCTAGTGTCACTGTACACGAGTGGGGGGCCCAGTGTCACTGTATACAAGTGGGGGGCCCAGTATCTCACTGTACACGAGTGGGGGGATCAATCTCTCACTGTACACGAATGGGGGGCCCAGTGTCTCACTGTACATGAGTGGGGGGCCCAGAGTCTCCCTGTACATGATTGGGAGGCCCAGTGTCACTGTACATGAATGGGGGGCTCAGTGTCTCACTGTACACGAGTGGGGGGCCCAGTGTCTCACTGTACACGAGTGTGGGGCCCAGTGTCTCACAGTACACGAGTGGGGGGCTCAGTGTCTCACTGTACACGAGTGGGGGGCCCAGTGTCTCACTATGCACGAGTGGGGGGCTCAGTGTCTCACTGTACATGAGTGGGGGGCTCAGTGTCTCACTGTACATGAGTGGGGGGCTCAGTGTCACTGTACATGTCTGGGGGGCTCAGTGTGTCACTTTACACGAGTGGTGTGCTCAGTGTCTCACTGTACACGAGTGGGGGGCCTAGTTTCACTGTACACGAGTGGGTGGCTCAGTGTCTCACTGTACACGAGTAGGGGTACCAGTGTCTACATGTACTCGAGTGGGGGGCCCAGAGTCTCCCTGTACATGATTGGGAGGCCTTGTGTCACTGTACACGAGTGGGGGGCCCAGTGTCTCACTGTACACGAGTGGGAGGCCCAGAGTCTCCCTGTACATGATTGGGAGGCCTAGTGTCACTGTACTCGAGTGGGGGGCCCAGTGTCACTGTACACAAGTGGGGGGCCCAGTATCTCACTGTACACGAGTGGGGGGATCAATCTCTCACTGTACACGAGTGTGGGGCTCAGTGTCTCATTATACACGAGTGGGGTCCCAGTGTCACTGTACACGAGTGGGGGGCCCAGTGTCACTGTACATGAATGGGGGGCTCAGTGTCTCACTGTACACGAGTGGGGGGCCCAGTGTCTCACTGTACACGAGTGGGTGGCTCAGTGTCTCACTATACACGAGTGGGGGGCCCAGTGTCACTGTACATGAGTGTGGGGCCCAGTGTCTCACAGTACACGAGTGGGGGGCTCAGTGTCTCACTGTACACGAGTGGGGGTCCCAGTGTCTCACTGTACACAAGTGGGGGGCCCAGTGTCTCGCTGAACACGATTGGGAGGCCGAGTGCCACTGTACACGAGTGGGGTGCCCAGTGTCTCACTGTACACGCGTGGGCGGCACAGTGTCACTGTACAAGAGTGGGGGGGCCCAGTTTCATTGTCCACGAGTGGGGGGCCCAGTATCTCACTGTACACCAGTGGGGGGCTCAATGTCTCACTGTACACGAGTGGGGGGCTCAGTGTCTCACTATACACGAGTGGGGGGCCCAGTGTCACTGTACACGAGTGGGGGGCCCAGTGTCACTGTACACGAGTGGGGGGCCCAGTGTCACTGTACGCGAGTGGGGGGGCTCAGTGTCTTACTGTACACGAGTGTGGGGCTCAGTTTATCACTGTACACGAGTGGGGGTCTCAGTGTCACTGTACACGAGTGGAGGCTCCAGTGTCACTGTACGTGAGTGGGGGGCCCAGTGTCTCACTGTACACGAGTGGGGGGCTCAGTGTCTCACTATACACGAGTGGTGGGCCCAGTGTCACTGTACACGAGTGGGGGGCCCAGTGTCACTGTACACGTGTGGGGGGCCCAGTGTCACTGTACGCGAGTGGGGGGGCTCAGTGTCTTACTGTACACGAGTGTGGGGCTCAGTTTATCACTGTACACGAGTGGGGGTCTCAGTGTCACTGTACACGAGTGGAGGCTCCAGTGTCACTGTACGTGAGTGGGGGGCCCAGTGTCTCACTGTACACAAGTGGGGGTCTCAGTGTCACTGTACACGAGTGGAGGCTCCAGTGTCACTGTCCACGAGTTGGGGGCCCAGTGTCTCACTGTACACGAGTGGGGGGCTCACTGTCTCACTGTAAATGAGTGGGGGGCCCAGTTCTTACTTTACACGAGTGGGAGACCAGTGTCACTGTCCACGAGTTGGGGGCCCAATGTCACTGTACACGAGTGGGGGGCCCAGTTTCACTGTGCACGTTTAGGGGGCGCAGTTTCACTGTACACGAGTGGGAGGCTCAGTGTTACTGTATACGAGTGGGTGGCTCAGTGTCTCACTGTCCACGAGTGGGGATTCAGTGACTCACTGTACACGAGTGGGGGGGCCCAGTGTCTTATTGTACACGAGTGGGGGGCCCAGTGTCTCACTGTACACGAGTAGGGGGCCCAGTGTCTCATTGTACACGAGTGGGGGGCCCAGTGTCACACTATACCCGAGTGGGGGGCCCAGTGTCTCATTGTACACGAGTGGGGGGCCCAGTGTCTCATTGTACACGAGTGGGGGGCCCAGTGTCTCACTGTTCACGAGTGCGGGGCCCAGTGTTTCACTGTACATGAGTGGGGGGCTCAGTGTCTCACTGTACACGAGTGGGGGCTCAGTGACTCACAGTACACGAGTGGGGGCGCCAGGCTCACTGTACATGAGTGGAGGCCCAGTGTCTCACTGTATACGAGTGGGGGGCCCAGTGTCAGGGTACACGAGTGGGGGGCCCAGTGTCTCACTGTACACGAGTGGGGGGCCAAGTGTCACTGTACATGAGTGGGGGGCCCCAGTGTCTCACTGTGCACGAGTGGGGGGGGGGCAGTGTCACTGTACATGAGTGGGGGGCACCGGTGTCTCACAGTGCACGAGTGGCAGGGCCCAGTGTCACTGTACACGATTGGGGAGCCCAGTGTCACTGTACACGAGTGGGGGTCTCAGTGTCTCACTGTACACGAGTGGAGGGCTCAGTGTCTCACTGTCCATGAGTGGGGGGCCCAGTGTCACTGTACACGAGTGTGAGGACCAGTGTCTCACTGTACACAAGTGGGGTAGCCCAGAGTCACTGTACACGAGTGGGGGGCCCAGTGTCACTGTACACGAGTGGGGGGCTCAGTGTCTCACTGTACACGAGTGGGGGGCTCACTGTCTCACTGTAAATGAGTGGGGGGCCCAGTTCTTACTTTACACGAGTGGGAGACCAGTGTCACTGTCCACGAGTAGGGGGCCCAATGTCACTGTACACGAGTGGGGGGCCCAGTTTCACTGTACACGTTTAGGGGGCGCAGTTTCACTGTACACGAGTGGGAGGCTCAGTGTTACTGTATACGAGTGGGTGGCTCAGTGTCTCACTGTCCACGAGTGGGGGGCCCAGTGTCTCATTGTACACGAGTGGGGGGCCCAGTGTCTCACTGTACACGAGTGGGGGGCCCAGTGTCTCACTGTACATGAGTGGGGGGCTCAGTGTCTCACTGTACATGAGTGGGGGGCCCAGAGTCTCACTGTACACGAGTGGGGGGCTCAGTGTCACTGTACATGTCTGGGGGGCTCAGTGGGTCACTTTACACGAGTGGGGTGCTCAGTGTCTCACTGTACACGAGTGGGGGGCCCAGTGTCTCACTGTACACGATTGGGAGGCCTAGTTTCACTGTACACGAGTGGGTGGCTCAGTGTCTCACTGTATACGAGTGGGGGGCCCAGTGTCAGGGTACACGAGTGGGGGGCCCAGTTTCTCACTGTACACGAGTGGGGGGCCAAGTGTCACTGTACATGAGTGGGGGGCCCCAGTGTCTCACTGTGCACGAGTGGGGGGGGGGCAGTGTCACTGTACATGAGTGGGGGGCACCGGTGTCTCACAGTGCACGAGTGGCAGGGCCCAGTGTCACTGTACACGATTGGGGAGCCCAGTGTCACTGTACACGAGTGGGGGTCTCAGTGTCTCACTGTACACGAGTGGAGGGCTCAGTGTCTCACTGTCCATGAGTGGGGGGCCCAGTGTCACTGTACACGAGTGTGAGGACCAGTGTCTCACTGTACACAAGTGGGGTAGCCCAGAGTCACTGTACACGAGTGGGGGGCCCAGTGTCACTGTACACGAGTGGGGGGCTCAGTGTCTCACTGTACACGAGTGGGGGGCTCACTGTCTCACTGTAAATGAGTGGGGGGCCCAGTTCTTACTTTACACGAGTGGGAGACCAGTGTCACTGTCCACGAGTAGGGGGCCCAATGTCACTGTACACGAGTGGGGGGCCCAGTTTCACTGTACACGTTTAGGGGGCGCAGTTTCACTGTACACGAGTGGGAGGCTCAGTGTTACTGTATACGAGTGGGTGGCTCAGTGTCTCACTGTCCACGAGTGGGGGGCCCAGTGTCTCATTGTACACGAGTGGGGGGCCCAGTGTCTCACTGTACACGAGTGGGGGGCCCAGTGTCTCACTGTACATGAGTGGGGGGCTCAGTGTCTCACTGTACATGAGTGGGGGGCCCAGAGTCTCACTGTACACGAGTGGGGGGCTCAGTGTCACTGTACATGTCTGGGGGGCTCAGTGGGTCACTTTACACGAGTGGGGTGCTCAGTGTCTCACTGTACACGAGTGGGGGGCCCAGTGTCTCACTGTACACGATTGGGAGGCCTAGTTTCACTGTACACGAGTGGGTGGCTCAGTGTCTCACTGTACATGAGTGGGGGGCTCAGTGTCTCACTGTACACGAGTAGGGGTCCCAGTGTCTAAATGTACATGAGTGGGGGGCCCAGAGTCTCCCTGTACATGATTGGGAGGCCTAGTGTCACTGTACACGAGTGGGGGGCCCAGTGTCTCAATGTACATGAGTGGGGGGCCCAGAGTCTCCCTGTACATGATTGGGAGGCCTAGTGTCACTGTACACAAGTGGGGGGCCCAGTGTCACTGTATACAAGTGGGGGGCCCAGTATCTCACTGTACACGAGTGGGGGGATCAATCTCTCACTGTACACGAATGGGGGGCCCAGTGTCTCACTGTACATGAGTGGGGGGCCCAGAGTCTCCCTGTACATGATTGGGAGGCCCAGTGTCACTGTACATGAATGGGGGGCTCAGTGTCTCACTGTACACGAGTGGGGGGCCCAGTGTCTCACTGTACACGAGTGTGGGGCCCAGTGTCTCACAGTACACGAGTGGGGGGCTCAGTGTCTCACTGTACACGAGTGGGGGTCCCAGTGTCTCACTGTACACAAGTGGGGGGCCCAGTGTCTCCCTGAACAAGATTGGGAGGCCGAGTGCCACTGTACGCGAGTGGGGTGCCCAGTGTCTCACTGTACACGCCTGGGGGGCACAGTGTCACTGTACAAGAGTGGGGAGGCCCAGTTTCATTGTCCACGAGTGGGGGGCCCAGTATCTCACTGTACACCAGTGGGGGGGCTCAATGTCTCACTGCACACGAGTGAGGGGCTCAGTGTCTCAATATACACGAGTGGGGGGCCCAGTGTCATTGTACACGAGTGGGGACCCGGTGTCACTGTACACGAGTGGGGGGCCCAGTGTCACTGTACACGAGTAGGGGGCCCACTGTCACTGTACGCGAGTGAGGGGCCCAGTGTCTCACTGTACACGAGTGGGGGGCCCAGTGTCTCACTGTACACGAGTGGAGGGCTCAGTGTCTCACTGTACATGAGTGGTGGGCCCAGTAGCACTGTACACGAGTGGGGGATTCAGTGTCTCACTGTACACGCGTGAGGGTCCCAGTGTCTCACTGTACACGAGTGGGGGGCCCAGTGTCTCACTGTACACGAGTGGGGGACTCAGTGTCTCACTGTACACGAGTGGGGGACTAGTGTCTCACTGTACACGAGTGGGGGGCCCAGTGTCTCACTATTCATGAGTGCGGGGCCCAGTGTTTCACTGTACACGAGTGGGGGGCCCAGTGTCTCACTATTCATGAGTGCGGGGCCCAGTGTTTCGCTGTACACGAGTGGGGGGCTCAGTGTCTCACTGTATACGAGTGGGGGGCCCAGTGTCACTCTACACGAGTGGGGGGCTCAGTGTCACACTGTACATGATTGGGGGGGCCCAGTGTCACTGTACACGTGTGGGGGGCCGGTGTCACTGTACACGAGTGGGGGGCTCAGTGTATCACTGATCACGAGTGGAGGGCCCAGTGTCTCACTATACACGTGTGGGGGGCTCAGTGTCTCACTGTACACGAGTGGGGGGCCCAGTGTCTCACTGTACATGAGTGGTGGGCCCAGTAGCACTGTACACGAGTGGGGGATTCAGTGTCTCACTGTACACGCGTGAGGGTCCCAGTGTCTCACTGTACACGAGTGGGGTGCCCAGTGTCACTGTACACGAGTGGGGTTCACAGTGTCACTGTACATGAATGGAGGCTCCAGTGTCACTGTACGTGAGTGGGGGGCCCAGTGTCTCACTGTACACGAGTGGGGGCCCAATATCACTGTACACGAGTGGGGGGCCCAGTGTCATTGCACACGAGTGGGGAGCCCAGTGTCTCACTATACACGAGTTGGGGGCCCAGTGTTTCACAATGCACGAATGGGGGGCTCAGTTTCTCATTGTACACAAGTGGGGGGCGCAGTGTCACTGTAAACGAGTGGGGGGGGGGGCTCAGTATCTTACTGTACATGAGTGGGGGGCCCAGTGTCACTGTACATGAGTGGGGGGGCTCAGTGTCTTACTGTACACGAGTGTGGGGCTCAGTTTATCACTGTACACGAGTGGGGGTCTCAGTGTCACTGTACACGAGTGGGGGGCCCAGTCTCTTACTTTTCATGAGTGGGGGGTCCAGTGTCACTGTACACGAGTGGGGGGCCCAGTGTCTCACTATGCACGAGTGGGGGGCTCAGTGTCTCACTGTACATGAGTGGGGGGCTCAGTGTCTCACTGTACATGAGTGGGGGGCTCAGTGTCACTGTACATGTCTGGGGGGCTCAGTGTGTCACTTTACACGAGTGGGTGGCTCAGTGTCTCACTGTACACGAGTAGGGGTACCAGTGTCTACATGTACTCGAGTGGGGGGCCCAGAGTCTCCCTGTACATGATTGGGAGGCCTAGTGTCACTGTACACGAGTGGGAGGCCCAGTGTCTCACTGCACACGAGTGGGGGGCCCAGAGTCTCCCTGTACATGATTGGGAGGCCTAGTGTCACTGTACACGAGTGGGGGGCCCAGTGTCACTGTACACAAGTGGGGGGCCCACTATCTCACTGTACACGAGTGGGGGGATCAATCTCTCACTGTACACGAGTGGGGGGCTCAGTGTCTCACTATACACGAGTGGGGTCCCAGTGTCACTGTACACGAGTGGGGGGCCCAGTGTCACTGTACATGAATGGGGGGCTCAGTGTCTCACTGTACACGAGTGGGGGGCCCAGTGTCTCACTGTACACGAGTGGGGGGCTCAGTTTCTCACTATACACGAGTGGGTGGCCCAGTGTCACTGTACACGAGTGTGGGGCCCAGTGTCTCACAGTACACGAGTGGGGGGCTCATGGTCTCACTGTACACGAGTGGGGGGCCCAGTGTCTCCCTGAACACGATTGGGAGGCCGAGTGCCACTGTACACGAGTGGGGTGCCCAGTGTCTCACTGTACACGCGTGGGGGGCACAGTGTCACTGTACAAGAGTGGGGGGGCCCAGTTTCATTGTCCACGAGTGGGGGGCCCAGTATCTCACTGTACACCAGTGGGGGGCTCAATGTCTCACTGTACACGAGTGGGGGCTCAGTGTCTCACTATACACGAGTGGGGGGCCCAGTGTCACTGTACACGAGTGGGGGTCCCAGTGTCACTCTACATGACTGGGGTGGTGGCTCAGTTTCACTGTGCACGACTGCGGGGCCCAGTGTCTCTCTGTACGCGAGTGGGGGGCCCGGTGTCACTGTACACGAGTGTGGGCCCAGTGTCCCACTGTACACGAGTGGGGTGCCCAGTGTCTCACTGTACACGAGTGGGGGGCTCAGTGTCACTGTACACGAGTGCAGGGCCCAGTGTCACTGTACACGAGTGGGGGGCCCAGTGTTTCACTGTACATGAGTGGGGGGCCCAGTGTCACTGTACATGAGTGGGGAGTCCAGTGTCACTGTACACGAGTGCGGGGCCCAGTGTCTCACTATACACAAGTGGGGGACCCAGTGTCTCACTGTACATGAGTGGGGGGCTCAGTGTCTCACTGTACATAAGTGGGGGGTTCAGTGTCTCACTGTACACGAGTGCGGGGCCCAGTGTCACTGTACTTGTCTGGGGGGGTACATTGTCTCACTGTACATGAGTGGGGGGGCCCAGTGTCTCACTGTAAACGAGTGGGGGGCTCAATGTCTCACTGTACACGAGTGGGGTTCCCAGTGTCTCACTGTACACAAGTGGGGGGCCCAGTGTCTCCCTGAACAAGATTGGGAGGCCGAGTGCCACTGTACGCGAGTGGGGTGCCCAGTGTCTCACTGTACACGCCTGGGGGGCACAGTGTCACTGTACAAGAGTGGGGAGGCCCAGTTTCATTGTCCACGAGTGGGGGGCCCAGTATCTCACTGTACACCAGTGGGGGGGCTCAATGTCTCACTGCACACGAGTGAGGGGCTCAGTGTCTCAATATACACGAGTGGGGGGCCCAGTGTCATTGTACACGAGTGGGGACCCGGTGTCACTGTACACGAGTGGGGGGCCCAGTGTCACTGTACACGAGTAGGGGGCCCACTGTCACTGTACGCGAGTGAGGGGCCCAGTGTCTCACTGTACACGAGTGGGGGGCCCAGTGTCTCACTGTACACGAGTGGAGGGCTCAGTGTCTCACTGTACATGAGTGGTGGGCCCAGTAGCACTGTACACGAGTGGGGGATTCAGTGTCTCACTGTACACGCGTGAGGGTCCCAGTGTCTCACTGTACACGAGTGGGGGGCCCAGTGTCTCACTGTACACGAGTGGGGGACTCAGTGTCTCACTGTACACGAGTGGGGGACTAGTGTCTCACTGTACACGAGTGGGGGGCCCAGTGTCTCACTATTCATGAGTGCGGGGCCCAGTGTTTCACTGTACACGAGTGGGGGGCCCAGTGTCTCACTATTCATGAGTGCGGGGCCCAGTGTTTCGCTGTACACGAGTGGGGGGCTCAGTGTCTCACTGTATACGAGTGGGGGGCCCAGTGTCACTCTACACGAGTGGGGGGCTCAGTGTCACACTGTACATGATTGGGGGGGCCCAGTGTCACTGTACACGTGTGGGGGGCCGGTGTCACTGTACACGAGTGGGGGGCTCAGTGTATCACTGATCACGAGTGGAGGGCCCAGTGTCTCACTATACACGTGTGGGGGGCTCAGTGTCTCACTGTACACGAGTGGGGGGCCCAGTGTCTCACTGTACATGAGTGGTGGGCCCAGTAGCACTGTACACGAGTGGGGGATTCAGTGTCTCACTGTACACGCGTGAGGGTCCCAGTGTCTCACTGTACACGAGTGGGGTGCCCAGTGTCACTGTACACGAGTGGGGTTCACAGTGTCACTGTACATGAATGGAGGCTCCAGTGTCACTGTACGTGAGTGGGGGGCCCAGTGTCTCACTGTACACGAGTGGGGGCCCAATATCACTGTACACGAGTGGGGGGCCCAGTGTCATTGCACACGAGTGGGGAGCCCAGTGTCTCACTATACACGAGTTGGGGGCCCAGTGTTTCACAATGCACGAATGGGGGGCTCAGTTTCTCATTGTACACAAGTGGGGGGCGCAGTGTCACTGTAAACGAGTGGGGGGGGGGGCTCAGTATCTTACTGTACATGAGTGGGGGGCCCAGTGTCACTGTACATGAGTGGGGGGGCTCAGTGTCTTACTGTACACGAGTGTGGGGCTCAGTTTATCACTGTACACGAGTGGGGGTCTCAGTGTCACTGTACACGAGTGGGGGGCCCAGTCTCTTACTTTTCATGAGTGGGGGGTCCAGTGTCACTGTACACGAGTGGGGGGCCCAGTGTCTCACTATGCACGAGTGGGGGGCTCAGTGTCTCACTGTACATGAGTGGGGGGCTCAGTGTCTCACTGTACATGAGTGGGGGGCTCAGTGTCACTGTACATGTCTGGGGGGCTCAGTGTGTCACTTTACACGAGTGGGTGGCTCAGTGTCTCACTGTACACGAGTAGGGGTACCAGTGTCTACATGTACTCGAGTGGGGGGCCCAGAGTCTCCCTGTACATGATTGGGAGGCCTAGTGTCACTGTACACGAGTGGGAGGCCCAGTGTCTCACTGCACACGAGTGGGGGGCCCAGAGTCTCCCTGTACATGATTGGGAGGCCTAGTGTCACTGTACACGAGTGGGGGGCCCAGTGTCACTGTACACAAGTGGGGGGCCCACTATCTCACTGTACACGAGTGGGGGGATCAATCTCTCACTGTACACGAGTGGGGGGCTCAGTGTCTCACTATACACGAGTGGGGTCCCAGTGTCACTGTACACGAGTGGGGGGCCCAGTGTCACTGTACATGAATGGGGGGCTCAGTGTCTCACTGTACACGAGTGGGGGGCCCAGTGTCTCACTGTACACGAGTGGGGGGCTCAGTTTCTCACTATACACGAGTGGGTGGCCCAGTGTCACTGTACACGAGTGTGGGGCCCAGTGTCTCACAGTACACGAGTGGGGGGCTCAGTGTCTCACTGTACACGAGTGGGGGGCCCAGTGTCTCCCTGAACACGATTGGGAGGCCGAGTGCCACTGTACACGAGTGGGGTGCCCAGTGTCTCACTGTACACGCGTGGGGGGCACAGTGTCACTGTACAAGAGTGGGGGGGCCCAGTTTCATTGTCCACGAGTGGGGGGCCCAGTATCTCACTGTACACCAGTGGGGGGCTCAATGTCTCACTGTACACGAGTGGGGGCTCAGTGTCTCACTATACACGAGTGGGGGGCCCAGTGTCACTGTACACGAGTGGGGGTCCCAGTGTCACTCTACATGACTGGGGTGGTGGCTCAGTTTCACTGTGCACGACTGCGGGGCCCAGTGTCTCTCTGTACGCGAGTGGGGGGCCCGGTGTCACTGTACACGAGTGTGGGCCCAGTGTCCCACTGTACACGAGTGGGGTGCCCAGTGTCTCACTGTACACGAGTGGGGGGCTCAGTGTCACTGTACACGAGTGCAGGGCCCAGTGTCACTGTACACGAGTGGGGGGCCCAGTGTTTCACTGTACATGAGTGGGGGGCCCAGTGTCACTGTACATGAGTGGGGAGTCCAGTGCCACTGTACACGAGTGCGGGGCCCAGTGTCTCACTATACACAAGTGGGGGACCCAGTGTCTCACTGTACATGAGTGGGGGGCTCAGTGTCTCACTGTACATAAGTGGGGGGTTCAGTGTCTCACTGTACACGAGTGCGGGGCCCAGTGTCACTGTACTTGTCTGGGGGGGTACATTGTCTCACTGTACATGAGTGGGGGGGCCCAGTGTCTCACTGTAAACGAGTGGGGGGCTCAATGTCTCACTGTACACGAGTGGGGTTCCCAGTGTCTCACTGTACACAAGTGGGGGGCCCAGTGTCTCCCTGAACAAGATTGGGAGGCCGAGTGCCACTGTACACGTGTGGGGTGCCCAGTGTCTCACTGTACACGCGTGGGGGGCACAGTGTCACTGTACAAGAGTGGGGGGGCCCAGTGTCATTGTCCACGAGTGGGGGGCCCAGTATCTCACTGTACACCAGTGGGGGGGCTCAATGTCTCACTGTACACGAGTGAGGGGCTCAGTGTCTCACTATGCACGAGTGGGGGGCCCAGTGTCATTGTACACGAGTGGGGACCCGGTGTCACTGTACACGAGTGGGGGGCCCAGTGTCACTGTACACGAGTGGGGCGCCCACTGTCACTGTACGCAAGTGTGGGGCCCAGTGTCTCACTGTACACGAGTGGGGGGCCCAGTGTCTCACTGTACACGAGTGGGGGGCCCAGTGTCTCACTCTACATGAGTGGGGGGCCCAGTGTCACTGTACACGAGTGGGGGGCCCAGTGTCACTGTACGCGATTGGGGGGCCCAGTGTCTCACTGTACACGAGTGGGGGGCCCAGTGTCACTGTACACGAGTGGGGGGCCCAGTGTCACTGTACATGAGTGGGGGGCCCAGTGTCTCACTGTACACGAGTGGGGGGCTCACTGTCTCACTGTAAATGAGTGGGGGGCCCAGTTCTTACTTTACACGAGTGGGAGACCAGTGTCACTGTCCACGAGTTGGGGGCCCAATGTCACTGTACACGAGTGGGGGGCCCAGTTTCACTGTGCACGTTTAGGGGGCGCAGTTTCACTGTACACGAGTGGGAGGCTCAGTGTTACTGTATACGAGTGGGTGGCTCAGTGTCTCACTGTCCACGAGTGGGGATTCAGTGACTCACTGTACACGAGTGGGGGGCCCAGTGTCTTATTGTACATGAGTGGGGGGCCCAGTGTCTCACTGTACACGAGTGTGGGGCCCAGTGTCTCACAGTACACGAGTGGGGGGCTCAGTGTCTCACTGTACACGAGTGGGGGGCCCAGTGTCTCACAGTACACGAGTGGGGGGCCCAGTGTCACTGTACACGAGTGGGGGGCTCAGTGTCTCACTGTAAACGAGTGGGGGGCTCAGTGTCTCACTGTACACGAGTGGGGGGCTCAGTGTCTCACTGTACACGAGTGGGGGTCCCAGTGTCTCACTGTACACAAGTGGGGGGCCCAGTGTCTCCCTGAACACGATTGGGAGGCCGAGTGCCACTGTACACGAGTGGGGTGCCCAGTGTCTCACTGTACACGCGTGGGGGGCACAGTGTCACTGTACAAGAGTGGGGGGGCCCAGTTTCTTGTCCACGAGTGGGGGGCCCAGTATCTCACTGTACACCAGTGGGGGGCTCAATGTCTCACTGTACACGAGTGGGGGGCTCAGTGTCTCACTATACACGAGTGGGGGGCCCAGTGTCACTGTACACGAGTGGGGGGCCCAGTGTCACTGTACACGAGTGGGGGGCCCAGTGTCACTCTGCGCGAGTGGGGGGGCTCAGTGTCTTACTGTACACGAGTGTGGGGCTCAGTTTATCACTGTACACGAGTGGGGGTCTCAGTGTCACTGTACACGAGTGGAGGCTCCAGTGTCACTGTACGTGAGTGGGGGGCCCAGTGTCTCACTGTACACGAGTGGGGGGCTCACTGTCTCACTGTAAATGAGTGGGGGGCCCAGTTCTTACTTTACATGAGTGGGAGACCAGTGTCACTGTCCACGAGTTGGGGGCCCAATGTCACTGTACACGAGTGGGGGGCCCAGTTTCACTGTGCACGTTTAGGGGGCGCAGTTTCACTGTACACGAGTGGGAGGCTCAGTGTTACTGTATACGAGTGGGTGGCTCAGTGTCTCACTGTCCACGAGTGGGGATTCAGTGACTCACTGTACACGAGTGGGGGGCCCAGTGTCTTATTGTACACGAGTGGGGGGCCCAGTGTCTCACTGTACACGAGTAGGGGGCCCAGTGTCTCATTGTACACGAGTGGGGGGCCCAGTGTCTCACTATACCCGAGTGGGGGGCCCAGTGTCTCATTGTACACGAGTGGGGGGCCCAGTGTCTCATTGTACACGAGTGGGGGGCCCAGTGTCTCACTGTTCACGAGTGCGGGGCCCAGTGTTTCACTGTACATGAGTGGGGGGCTCAGTGTCTCACTGTACACGAGTGGGGGCTCAGTGACTCACAGTACACGAGTGGGGGCGCCAGGCTCACTGTACATGAGTGGAGGCCCAGTGTCTCACTGTATACGAGTGGGGGGCCCAGTGTCAGGGTACACGAGTGGGGGGCCCAGTGTCTCACTGTACACGAGTGGGGGGCCAAGTGTCACTGTACATGAGTGGGGGGCCCCAGTGTCTCACTGTGCACGAGTGGGGGGGGGGGCAGTGTCACTGTACATGAGTGGGGGGCACCGGTGTCTCACTGTGCACGAGTGGCAGGGCCCAGTGCCACTGTACACGAGTGGGGTGCTCAGTGTCTCACTGTACACGAGTGGGGGCTCAATGTCTCACTGTATACGAGTGTGGCGCACAGTGTCACTGTACACGATTGGGGAGCCCAGTGTCACTGTACACAAGTGGGGGTCTCAGTGTCTCACTGTACACGAGTGGAGGGCTCAGTGTCTCACTGTCCATGAGTGGGGGGCCCAGTGTCACTGTACACGAGTGTGAGGACCAATGTCTCACTGTACACAAGTGGGGTAGCCCAGAGTCACTGTACACGAGTGGGGGGCTCAGTGTCTCACTGTACACGAGTGGGGGGCTCACTGTCTCACTGTAAATGAGTGGGGGGCCCAGTTCTTACTTTACACGAGTGGGAGACCAGTGTCACTGTCCACGAGTAGGGGGCCCAATGTCACTGTACACGAGTGGGGGGCCCAGTTTCACTGTACACGTTTAGGGGGCGCAGTTTCACTGTACACGAGTGGGAGGCTCAGTGTTACTGTATACGAGTGGGTGGCTCAGTGTCTCACTGTCCACGAGTGGGGATTCAGTGACTCACTGTACACGAGTGGGGGTCCCAGTGTCTCATTGTACACGAGTGGGGGGCCCAGTGTCTCACTGTACACGAGTGGGGGGCCCAGTGTCTCATTGTACACGAGTGGGGGGCCCAGTGTCTCACTGTACACGAGTGGGGGGCCCAGTGTATCACTGTACATGAGTGGGGGGCTCAGTGTCTCACTGTACATGAGTGGGGGGCCCAGAGTCTCACTGTACACGAGTGGGGGGCTCAGTGTCACTGTACATGTCTGGGGGGCTCAGTGTGTCACTTTACACGAGTGGGGTGCTCAGTGTCTCACTGTACACGAGTGGGGGGCCCAGTGCCTCACTGTACACGATTGGGAGACCTAGTTTCACTGTACACGAGTGGGTGGTTCAGTGTCTCACTGTACATGAGTGGGGGGCTCAGTGTCTCACTGTACACGAGTAGGGGTCCCAGTGTCTAAATGTACACGAGTGGGGGGCCCAGAGTCTCCCTGTACATGATTGGGAGGCCAAGTGTCACTGTACACGAGTGGGGGGCCCAGTGTCTCACTGTACATGAGTGGGGGGCCCAGAGTCTCCCTGTACATGATTGGGAGGCCTAGTGTCACTGTACACGAGTGGGGGGCCCAGTGTCACTGTACACAAGTGGGGGGCCCAGTATCTCACTGTACACGAGTGGGGGGATCAATCTCTCACTGTACACGAATGGGGGGCCCAGTGTCTCACTGTACATGAGTGGGGGGCCCAGAGTCTCCCTGTACATGATTGGGAGGCCCAGTGTCACTGTACATGAATGGGGGGCTCAGTGTCTCACTGTACACGAGTGGGGGGCACAGTGTCTCACTGTACACGAGTGGGGGGCTCAGTGTCTCACTATACACGAGTGGGGGGCCCAGTGTCACTGTACACGAGTGTGGGGCCCAGTGTCTCACAGTACACGAGTGGGGGGCTCAGTGTCTCACTGTACACGAGTGGGGGTCCCAGTGTCTCACTGTACACAAGTGGGGGGCCCAGTGTCTCCCTGAACAAGATTGGGAGGCCGAGTGCCACTGTACACGAGTGGGGTGCCCAGTGTCTCACTGTACACGCGTGGGGGGCACAGTGTCACTGTACAAGAGTGGGGGGGCCCAGTTTCATTGTCCACGAGTGGGGGGCCCAGTATCTCACTGTACACCAGTGGGGGGGCTCAATGTCTCACTGTACACGAGTGAGGGGCTCAGTGTCTCACTATACACGAGTGGGGGGCCCAGTGTCATTGTACACAAGTGGGGACCCGGTGTCACTGTACACGAGTGGGGGGCCCAGTGTCACTGTACACGAGTGGGGGGCCCACTGTCACTGTACGCGAGTGAGGGGCCCAGTGTCTCACTGTACACGAGTGGGGGGCCCAGTGTCTCACTGTACACGAGTGGGGGTCC
This sequence comes from Pristiophorus japonicus, assembly GCF_044704955.1. Classification (NCBI taxonomy): domain Eukaryota; kingdom Metazoa; phylum Chordata; class Chondrichthyes; family Pristiophoridae; genus Pristiophorus; species Pristiophorus japonicus. Next base: position 139,323,459 of record NC_091987.1, on the reverse strand, counting down.
CAGTGTCTCACTGTACATGAGTGGGGGGCCCAGTGTCACTGTACACGAGTGGGGGGCCCAGTGTTACTGTACGCGATTGGGGGGCCCAGTGTCTCACTGTACACGAGTGGGGGGCCCAGTGTCTCACTGTACACGAGTGGGGGGGCCCAGTGTCTCACTGTACACGAGTGGGGGACTCAGTGTCTCACTGTACACGAGTGGGGGGCCCAGTGTCTCACTGTACACGAGTGGGGGGCCCAGTGTCTCACTGTACACGAGTGGGGGGGGCCCAGTGTCTCACTGTACACGAGTGGGGGGCCCAGTGTCTCACTGTACACGAGTGGGGGACTCAGTGTCTCACTGTACACGAGTGGGGGACCAGTGTCTCACTGTACACGAGTGGGGGGCCCAGTGTCTCACTGTACACGAGTTGGGGGCCCAGTGTCTCATTGTACATGAGTTGGGGGCCCAGTGTCTCATTGTACACGAGTGGGGGGCCCAGTGTCTCACTATTCATGAGTGCGGGGTCCAGTGTTTCACTGTACACGAGTGGGGGGCTCAGTGTCTCACTGTATACGAGTGGGGGGCCCAGTGTCACTCTACACGAGTGGGGGGCTCAGTGTCACACTGTACATGATTGGGGGGGCCCAGTGTCACTGTACACGTGTGGGGGGCCGGTGTCACTGTACACGAGTGGGGGGCTCAGTGTATCACTGATCACGAGTGGAGGGCCCAGTGTCTCACTATACACGTGTGGGGGGCTCAGTGTCTCACTGTACACGAGTGGGGGGCCCAGTGTCTCACTGTACATGAGTGGTGGGCCCAGTAGCACTGTACACGAGTGGGGGATTCAGTGTCTCACTGTACACGCGTGAGGGTCCCAGTGTCTCACTGTACACGAGTGGGGTGCCCAGTGTCACTGTACACGAGTGGGGTTCACAGTGTCACTGTACATGAATGGAGGCTCCAGTGTCACTGTACGTGAGTGGGGGGCCCAGTGTCTCACTGTACACGAGTGGGGGCCCAATATCACTGTACACGAGTGGGGGGCCCAGTGTCATTGCACACGAGTGGGGAGCCCAGTGTCTCACTATACACGAGTTGGGGGCCCAGTGTTTCACAATGCACGAATGGGGGGCTCAGTTTCTCATTGTACACAAGTGGGGGGCGCAGTGTCACTGTAAACGAGTGGGGGGGGGGGCTCAGTATCTTACTGTACATGAGTGGGGGGCCCAGTGTCACTGTACATGAGTGGGGGGGCTCAGTGTCTTACTGTACACGAGTGTGGGGCTCAGTTTATCACTGTACACGAGTGGGGGTCTCAGTGTCACTGTACACGAGTGGGGGGCCCAGTCTCTCACTTTTCATGAGTGGGGGGTCCAGTGTCACTGTACACGAGTGGGGGGCCCAGTGTCTCACTGTGCACGAGTGGGGGTCTCAGTGTCTCACTGTACATGAGTGGGGGGCTCAGTGTCTCACTGTACATGAGTGGGGGGCTCAGTGTCTCACTGTACATGAGTGGGGGGCTCAGTGTGTCACTTTACACGAGTGGGGTGCTCAGTGTCTCACTGTACACGAGTGGGGGGCCCAGTGTCTCACTGTACACGATTGGGAGGCCTAGTTTCACTGTACACGAGTGGGTGGCTCAGTGTCTCACTGTACACGAGTAGGGGTACCAGTGTCTACATGTACTCGAGTGGGGGGCCCAGAGTCTCCCTGTACATGATTGGGAGGCCTAGTGTCACTGTACACGAGTGGGGGGCCCAGTGTCTCACTGCACACGAGTGGGGGGCCCAGAGTCTCCCTGTACATGATTGGGAGGCCTAGTGTCACTGTACACGAGTGGGGGGCCCAGTGTCACTGTACACAAGTGGGAGGCCGACTATCTCACTGTACACGAGTGGGGGGATCAATCTCTCACTGTACACGAGTGGGGGGCTCAGTGTCTCACTATACACGAGTGGGGTCCCAGTGTCACTGTACACGAGTGGGGGGCCCAGTGTCACTGTACATGAATGGGGGGCTCAGTGTCTCACTGTACACGAGTGGGGGGCCCAGTGTCTCACTGTACACGAGTGGGGGGCTCAGTGTCTCACTATACACGAGTGTGGGGCCCAGTGTCTCACAGTACACGAGTGGGGGGCTCAGTGTCTCACTGTACACGAGTGGGGGGCCCAGTGCCTCCCTGAACACGATTGGGAGGCCGAGAGCCACTGTACACGAGTGGGGTGCCCAGTGTCTCACTGTACACGCGTGGGGGGCACAGTGTCACTGTACAAGAGTGGGGGGGCCCAGTTTCATTGTCCACGAGTGGGGGGCCCAGTGTCACTGTACGCGATTGGGGGGCCCAGTGTCTCACTGTACACGGGTGGGGGGCCCAGTGTCTCACTGTACACGAGTGGGGGGCCCAGTGTCTCACTGTATACGAGTGGGGGACTCAGTGTCTCACTGTACACGAGTGGGGGGCCCAGTGTCTCACTGTACACGAGTGGGGGACTCAGTGTCTCACTGCACATGAGTGGGGGACCAGTGTCTCACTGTACACGAGTGGGGGGCCCAGTGTCTCACTGTACACGAGTGGGGGGCCCAGTGTCTCATTGTACATGAGTTGGGGGCCCAGTGTCTCATTGTACACGAGTGGGGGGCCCAGTGTCTCACTATTCATGAGTGCGGGGCCCAGTGTTTCACTGTACACGAGTGGGGGGCTCAGTGTCTCACTGTACACGAGTGGGGGTCTCAGTGTCACTGTACATGAGTGGAGGCTCCAGTGTCACTGTACGTGAGTGGGGGGCCCAGTGTGTCACTGTACACGAGTGGGGGCCCAATGTCACTGTACGCGAGTGGGGGGCCCAGTTTCATTGCACACGAGTGGGGGGCCCAGTGTCTCACTGTACATGAGTGGGAGGCTCAGTGTCACTGTAAACGAGTGGGGGGCCAGTGTCTCACTGTTCGCGAGTGGGGGGCCCAGTGTCAGTTTACACGAGTGGGGGGCCCAGTGTCACTGTACACGAGTGGGGGTCCCAGTGTCACTCTACATGAGTGGGGGGGTGGCTCAGTTCCACTGTGCACGACTGCGGGGCCCAGTGTGTCTCTGTACGCGAGTGTGGGGCCCACTGTCACTGTACGCGAGTGAGGGGCCCAGTGTCTCACTGTACACGAGTGGGGGGCCCAGTGTCTCACTGTACACGAGTGGGGGGCCCAGTGTCTCACTGTACATGAGTGGGGGGCCCAGTGTCACTGTACACGAGTGGGGGGCCCAGTGTCACTGTATGCGATTGGGGGGCCCAGTGTCTCACTGTACACAAGTGGGGGGCCCAGTGTCTCACTGTATACGAGTGGGGGGCCCAGTGTCTCACTGTACACGAGTGGGGGACTAAGTGTCTCACTGTACACGAGTGGGGGGCCCAGTGTCTCACTGTACACGAGTGGGGGGCCCAGTGTCTCACTGTACACGAGTGGGGGGCCCAGTGTCACTGTACGCGATTGGGGGGCCCAGTGTCTCACTGTACACGAGTGGGGGGCCCAGTGTCTCACTGTACACGAGTGGGGGGCCCAGTGTCTCACTGTACACGAGTGGGGGACTCAGTGTCTCACTGTACACGAGTGGGGGACCAGTGTCTCACTGTACACGAGTGGGGGGCCCAGTGTCTCACTGTACACGAGTGGGGGGCCCAGTGTCTGACTGTACATGAGTTGGGGGCCCAGTGTCTCATTGTACACGAGTGGGGGGCCCAGTGTCTCACTATTCATGAGTGCGGGGCCCAGTGTTTCACTGTACACGAGTGAGGTACTCAGTGTCTCACTGTATACGAGTGGGGGCCCAGTGTCACTCTATACAAGTGGGGGGCTCAGTGTCACACTGTACATGATTGGGGGGGCCCAGTGTCACTGTACACGTGTGGGGGGCCGGTGTCACTGTACACGAGTGGGGGGCTCAGTGTATCACTGATCACGAGTGGAGGGCCCAGTGTCTCACTATACACGTGTGGGGGGCTCAGTGTCTCACTGTACACGAGTGGGGGGCCCAGTGTCTCACTGTACATGAGTGGTGGGCCCAGTAGCACTGTACACGAGTGGGGGATTCAGTGTCTCACTGTACACGCGTGAGGGTCCCAGTGTCTCACTGTACACGAGTGGGGTGCCCAGTGTCACTGTACACGAGTGGGGTTCACAGTGTCACTGTACATGAATGGAGGCTCCAGTGTCACTGTACGTGAGTGGGGGGCCCAGTGTCTCACTGTACACGAGTGGGGGCCCAATATCACTGTACACGAGTGGGGGGCCCAGTGTCATTGCACACGAGTGGGGGACCCAGTGTCTCACTATACACGAGTTGGGGGCCCACTGTTTCACAATGCACGAATGGGGGGCTCAGTTTCTCATTGTACACAAGTGGGGGGCGCAGTGTCACTGTAAACGAGTGGGGGGGGGGGGCTCAGTATCTTACTGTACATGAGTGGGGGGCCCAGTGTCACTGTACATGAGTGGGGGGGCTCAGTGTCTTACTGTACACGTGTGTGGGGCTCAGTTTATCACTGTACACGAGTGGGGGTCTCAGTGTCACTGTACACGAGTGGGGGGCCCAGTGTCTCACTATGCACGAGTGGGGGGCTCAGTCTCTCACTTTTCATGTGTGGGGGGTCCAGTGTCACTGTACACGAGTGGGGGGCCCAGTGTCTCACTATGCACGAGTGGGGGGCTCAGTGTCTCACTGTACATGAGTGGGGGGCTCAGTGTCTCACTGTACACGAGTGGGGGGCCCAGTGTCTCACTGTACACGATTGGGAGGCCTAGTTTCACTGTACACGAGTGGGTGGCTCAGTGTCTCACTGTACACGATTAGGGGTACCAGTGTCTACATGTACTCGAGTGGGGGGCCCAGAGTCTCCCTGTACATGATTGGGAGGCCTAGTGTCACTGTACACGAGTGGGGGGCCCAGTGTCTCACTGCACACGAGTGGGGGGCCCAGAGTCTCCCTGTACATGATTGGGAGGCCTAGTGTCACTGTACACGAGTGGGGGGCCCAGTTTCATTGTCCACGAGTGGGGGGCCCAGTATCTCACTGTACACCAGTGGGGGGCTCAATGTCTCACTGTACACGAGTGGGGGCTCAGTGTCTCACTATACACGAGTGGGGGGCCCAGTGTCACTGTACACGAGTGGGGGGCCCAGTGTCACTGTACATGAATGGGGGGCTCAGTGTCTCACTGTACACGAGTGGGGGGCCCAGTGTCTCACTGTACACGAGTGGGGGGCTCAGTGTCTCACTATACACGAGTGGGGGGCCCAGTGTCACTGTACACGAGTGTGGGGCCCAGTGTCTCACAGTACACGAGTGGGGGGCTCAGTGTCTCACTGTACACGAGTGGGGTGCCCAGTGTCTCACTGTACACGATTGGGAGGCTGAGTGCCACTGTACACGAGTGGGGTGCCCAGTGTCTCACTGTACACGCGTGGGGGGCTCAGTGTCTTACTGTACACGAGTGTGGGGCTCAGTTTATCACTGTACACGAGTGGGGGTCTCAGTGTCACTGTACACGAGTGGAGATTCCAGTGTCACTGTACGTGAGTGGGGGGCCCAGTGTGTCACTGTACACGAGTGGGGGCCCAATGTCACTGTACGCGAGTGGGGGGCCCAGTTTCATTGCACACGAGTGGGGGGCCCAGTGTCTCACTGTACATGAGTGGGAGGCTCAGTGTCACTGTAAACGAGTGGGGGGCTCAGTGTCACTGTAAACGAGTGGGGGGCTAGTGTCTCACTGTTCACGAGTGGGGGGCCCAGTGTCAGTTTACACGAGTGGGGGGCCCAGTGTCACTGTACACGAGTGGGGGTCCCAGTGTCACTCTACATGAGTGGGGGGGTGGCTCAGTTTCACTGTGCACGACTGCGGGGCCCAGTGTCTCTCTGTACGCGAGTGTGGGGCCCACTGTCATTATACACGAGTGGGGGGGCCCAGTGTCTCACTATACACAAGTGGGGGGCCCAGTTTCTCACTATACATGAGTAGGGGGCCCAGTGTTTCACTGTGCACGACTGGGGGGCTCAGTGTCCCACTGTACATGAGTGGGGGGCCCAGTGTCACTGTCCATGAGTGGGGGGCCCAGTGTCACTGTACACGAGTGGGGGGCCCGGTGTCACTGTACACGAGTGGGGGCCCAGTGTCCCACTGTACACGAGTGGGGTGCCCAGTGTCTCACTGTACACGAGTGGGGGGCTCAGTGTCACTGTACACGAGTGCAGGGCCCAGTGTTTCACTGTACACGAGTGGGGGGCCCAGTGTTTCACTGTACATGAGTGGGGGACCCAGTGTCACTGTACATGAGTGGGGAGTCCAGTGTCACTGTACACGAGTGCGGGGCCCAGTGTCTCACTATACACAAGTGGGGGACCCAGTGTCTCACTGTACATGAGTGGGGGGCTCAGTGTCTCACTGTACATACGTGGGGGGTTCAGTGTCTCACTGTACACGAGTGCGGGGCCCAGTGTCACTGTACTTGTCTGGGGGGTACATTGTCTCACTGTACATGAGTGGGGGGGCCCAGTGTATCACTGTAAACGAGTGGGGGGCTCAATGTCTCACTGTACACGAGTGGGGGTCCCAGTGTCTCACTGTACACAAGTGGGGGGCCCAGTGTCTCCCTGAACAAGATTGGGAGGCCGAGTGCCACTGTACACGTGTGGGGTGCCCAGTGTCTCACTGTACACGCGTGGGGGGCACAGTGTCACTGTACAAGAGTGGGGGGCCCAGTGTCATTGTCCACGAGTGGGGGGCCCAGTGTCACTGTACACGAGTGGGGACCCGGTGTCACTGTACACGAGTGGGGGGCCCAGTGTCACTGTACACGAGTGGGGCGCCCACTGTCACTGTACGCGAGTGAGGGGCCCAGTGTCTCACTGGACACGAGTGGGGGGCCCAGTGTCTCACTGTACACGAGTGGGGGGCCCAGTGTCTCACTGTACATGAGTGGGGGGCCCAGTGTCACTGTACACGAGTGGGGGGCCCAGTGTCACTGTACGCGATTGGGGGGCCCAGTGTCTCACTGTACACGAGTGGGGGGCCCAGTATCACTGTACACGAGTGGGGGGCCCAGTGTCACTGTACGTGCTGGGGGGCCCAGTGTCTCACTGTACACGAGTGGGGGGCTCACTGTCTCACTGTAAATGAGTGGGGGGCTCAGTGTCTCACTATACATGAGTGGGGATTCAGTGACTCACTGTACACGAGTGGGGGGCCCAGTGTCTCTGTGCATGAGTGGGGGGCACCAGTGTCTCACTGTGCACGAGTGGGGGGCCCAGTGTCAGGGTACACGAGTGGGGGTCCCAGTGTCTCACTGTACACGAGTGGGGGGCCCAGTGTCTCACTGTACACGAGTGGGGGGCCCAGTGTCTCATTGTACATGAGTTGGGGGCCCAGTGTCTCATTGTACACGAGTGGGGGGCCCAGTGTCTCACTATTCATGAGTGCGGGGCCCAGTGTTTCACTGTACACGAGTGGGGGGCTCAGTGTCTCACTGTACACGAGTGGGGGTCTCAGTGTCACTGTACATGAGTGGAGGCTCCAGTGTCACTGTACGTGAGTGGGGGGCCCAGTGTGTCACTGTACACGAGTGGGGGGCCCAGTGTCACTGTACACGAGTGGGGGGCCCAGTGTCACTGTACATGAATGGGGGGCTCAGTGTCTCACTGTACACGAGTGGGGGGCCCAGTGTCTCACTGTACACGAGTGGGGGGCTCAGTGTCTCACTATACACGAGTGGGGGGCCCAGTGTCACTGTACACGAGTGTGGGGCCCAGTGTCTCACAGTACACGAGTGGGGGGCTCAGTGTCTCACTGTACACGAGTGGGGTGCCCAGTGTCTCACTGTACACGATTGGGAGGCTGAGTGCCACTGTACACGAGTGGGGTGCCCAGTGTCTCACTGTACACGCGTGGGGGGCTCAGTGTCTTACTGTACACGAGTGTGGGGCTCAGTTTATCACTGTACACGAGTGGGGGTCTCAGTGTCACTGTACACGAGTGGAGATTCCAGTGTCACTGTACGTGAGTGGGGGGCCCAGTGTGTCACTGTACACGAGTGGGGGCCCAATGTCACTGTACGCGAGTGGGGGGCCCAGTTTCATTGCACACGAGTGGGGGGCCCAGTGTCTCACTGTACATGAGTGGGAGGCTCAGTGTCACTGTAAACGAGTGGGGGGCTCAGTGTCACTGTAAACGAGTGGGGGGCTAGTGTCTCACTGTTCACGAGTGGGGGGCCCAGTGTCAGTTTACACGAGTGGGGGGCCCAGTGTCACTGTACACGAGTGGGGGTCCCAGTGTCACTCTACATGAGTGGGGGGGTGGCTCAGTTTCACTGTGCACGACTGCGGGGCCCAGTGTCTCTCTGTACGCGAGTGTGGGGCCCACTGTCATTATACACGAGTGGGGGGGCCCAGTGTCTCACTATACACAAGTGGGGGGCCCAGTTTCTCACTATACATGAGTAGGGGGCCCAGTGTTTCACTGTGCACGACTGGGGGGCTCAGTGTCCCACTGTACATGAGTGGGGGGCCCAGTGTCACTGTCCATGAGTGGGGGGCCCAGTGTCACTGTACACGAGTGGGGGGCCCGGTGTCACTGTACACGAGTGGGGGCCCAGTGTCCCACTGTACACGAGTGGGGTGCCCAGTGTCTCACTGTACACGAGTGGGGGGCTCAGTGTCACTGTACACGAGTGCAGGGCCCAGTGTTTCACTGTACACGAGTGGGGGGCCCAGTGTTTCACTGTACATGAGTGGGGGACCCAGTGTCACTGTACATGAGTGGGGAGTCCAGTGTCACTGTACACGAGTGCGGGGCCCAGTGTCTCACTATACACAAGTGGGGGACCCAGTGTCTCACTGTACATGAGTGGGGGGCTCAGTGTCTCACTGTACATACGTGGGGGGTTCAGTGTCTCACTGTACACGAGTGCGGGGCCCAGTGTCACTGTACTTGTCTGGGGGGTACATTGTCTCACTGTACATGAGTGGGGGGGCCCAGTGTATCACTGTAAACGAGTGGGGGGCTCAATGTCTCACTGTACACGAGTGGGGGTCCCAGTGTCTCACTGTACACAAGTGGGGGGCCCAGTGTCTCCCTGAACAAGATTGGGAGGCCGAGTGCCACTGTACACGTGTGGGGTGCCCAGTGTCTCACTGTACACGCGTGGGGGGCACAGTGTCACTGTACAAGAGTGGGGGGCCCAGTGTCATTGTCCACGAGTGGGGGGCCCAGTGTCACTGTACACGAGTGGGGACCCGGTGTCACTGTACACGAGTGGGGGGCCCAGTGTCACTGTACACGAGTGGGGCGCCCACTGTCACTGTACGCGAGTGAGGGGCCCAGTGTCTCACTGGACACGAGTGGGGGGCCCAGTGTCTCACTGTACACGAGTGGGGGGCCCAGTGTCTCACTGTACATGAGTGGGGGGCCCAGTGTCACTGTACACGAGTGGGGGGCCCAGTGTCACTGTACGCGATTGGGGGGCCCAGTGTCTCACTGTACACGAGTGGGGGGCCCAGTATCACTGTACACGAGTGGGGGGCCCAGTGTCACTGTACGTGCTGGGGGGCCCAGTGTCTCACTGTACACGAGTGGGGGGCTCACTGTCTCACTGTAAATGAGTGGGGGGCTCAGTGTCTCACTATACATGAGTGGGGATTCAGTGACTCACTGTACACGAGTGGGGGGCCCAGTGTCTCTGTGCATGAGTGGGGGGCCCCAGTGTCTCACTGTGCACGAGTGGGGGGCCCAGTGTCAGGGTACACGAGTGGGGGTCCCAGTGTCTCACTGTACACGAGTGGGGGGCCCAGTGTCTCACTGTACACGAGTGGGGGGCCCAGTGTCTCATTGTACATGAGTTGGGGGCCCAGTGTCTCATTGTACACGAGTGGGGGGCCCAGTGTCTCACTATTCATGAGTGCGGGGCCCAGTGTTTCACTGTACACGAGTGGGGGGCTCAGTGTCTCACTGTACACGAGTGGGGGTCTCAGTGTCACTGTACATGAGTGGAGGCTCCAGTGTCACTGTACGTGAGTGGGGGGCCCAGTGTGTCACTGTACACGAGTGGGGGCCCAATGTCACTGTACGCGAGTGGGGGGCCCAGTTTCATTGCACACGAGTGGGGGGCCCAGTGTCTCACTGTACATGAGTGGGAGGCTCAGTGTCACTGTAAACGAGTGGGGGGCCAGTGTCTCACTGTTCGCGAGTGGGGGGCCCAGTGTCAGTTTACACGAGTGGGGGGCCCAGTGTCACTGTACACGAGTGGGGGTCCCAGTGTCACTCTACATGAGTGGGGGGGTGGCTCAGTTCCACTGTGCACGACTGCGGGGCCCAGTGTGTCTCTGTACGCGAGTGTGGGGCCCACTGTCACTGTACGCGAGTGAGGGGCCCAGTGTCTCACTGTACACGAGTGGGGGGCCCAGTGTCTCACTGTACACGAGTGGGGGGCCCAGTGTCTCACTGTACATGAGTGGGGGGCCCAGTGTCACTGTACACGAGTGGGGGGCCCAGTGTCACTGTATGCGATTGGGGGGCCCAGTGTCTCACTGTACACAAGTGGGGGGCCCAGTGTCTCACTGTATACGAGTGGGGGGCCCAGTGTCTCACTGTACACGAGTGGGGGACTAAGTGTCTCACTGTACACGAGTGGGGGGCCCAGTGTCTCACTGTACACGAGTGGGGGGCCCAGTGTCTCACTGTACACGAGTGGGGGGCCCAGTGTCACTGTACGCGATTGGGGGGCCCAGTGTCTCACTGTACACGAGTGGGGGGCCCAGTGTCTCACTGTACACGAGTGGGGGGCCCAGTGTCTCACTGTACACGAGTGGGGGACTCAGTGTCTCACTGTACACGAGTGGGGGACCAGTGTCTCACTGTACACGAGTGGGGGGCCCAGTGTCTCACTGTACACGAGTGGGGGGCCCAGTGTCTGACTGTACATGAGTTGGGGGCCCAGTGTCTCATTGTACACGAGTGGGGGGCCCAGTGTCTCACTATTCATGAGTGCGGGGCCCAGTGTTTCACTGTACACGAGTGAGGTACTCAGTGTCTCACTGTATACGAGTGGGGGCCCAGTGTCACTCTATACGAGTGGGGGGCTCAGTGTCACACTGTACATGATTGGGGGGGCCCAGTGTCACTGTACACGTGTGGGGGGCCGGTGTCACTGTACACGAGTGGGGGGCTCAGTGTATCACTGATCACGAGTGGAGGGCCCAGTGTCTCACTATACACGTGTGGGGGGCTCAGTGTCTCACTGTACACGAGTGGGGGGCCCAGTGTCTCACTGTACATGAGTGGTGGGCCCAGTAGCACTGTACACGAGTGGGGGATTCAGTGTCTCACTGTACACGCGTGAGGGTCCCAGTGTCTCACTGTACACGAGTGGGGTGCCCAGTGTCACTGTACACGAGTGGGGTTCACAGTGTCACTGTACATGAATGGAGGCTCCAGTGTCACTGTACGTGAGTGGGGGGCCCAGTGTCTCACTGTACACGAGTGGGGGCCCAATATCACTGTACACGAGTGGGGGGCCCAGTGTCATTGCACACGAGTGGGGGACCCAGTGTCTCACTATACACGAGTTGGGGGCCCAGTGTTTCACAATGCACGAATGGGGGGCTCAGTTTCTCATTGTACACAAGTGGGGGGCGCAGTGTCACTGTAAACGAGTGGGGGGGGGGGGCTCAGTATCTTACTGTACATGAGTGGGGGGCCCAGTGTCACTGTACATGAGTGGGGGGGCTCAGTGTCTTACTGTACACGTGTGTGGGGCTCAGTTTATCACTGTACACGAGTGGGGGTCTCAGTGTCACTGTACACGAGTGGGGGGCCCAGTGTCTCACTATGCACGAGTGGGGGGCTCAGTCTCTCACTTTTCATGTGTGGGGGGTCCAGTGTCACTGTACACGAGTGGGGGGCCCAGTGTCTCACTATGCACGAGTGGGGGGCTCAGTGTCTCACTGTACATGAGTGGGGGGCTCAGTGTCTCACTGTACACGAGTGGGGGGCCCAGTGTCTCACTGTACACGATTGGGAGGCCTAGTTTCACTGTACACGAGTGGGTGGCTCAGTGTCTCACTGTACACGATTAGGGGTACCAGTGTCTACATGTACTCGAGTGGGGGGCCCAGAGTCTCCCTGTACATGATTGGGAGGCCTAGTGTCACTGTACACGAGTGGGGGGCCCAGTGTCTCACTGCACACGAGTGGGGGGCCCAGAGTCTCCCTGTACATGATTGGGAGGCCTAGTGTCACTGTACACGAGTGGGGGGCCCAGTTTCATTGTCCACGAGTGGGGGGCCCAGTATCTCACTGTACACCAGTGGGGGGCTCAATGTCTCACTGTACACGAGTGGGGGCTCAGTGTCTCACTATACACGAGTGGGGGGCCCAGTGTCACTGTACACGAGTGGGGGGCCCAGTGTCACTGTACATGAATGGGGGGCTCAGTGTCTCACTGTACACGAGTGGGGGGCCCAGTGTCTCACTGTACACGAGTGGGGGGCTCAGTGTCTCACTATACACGAGTGGGGGGCCCAGTGTCACTGTACACGAGTGTGGGGCCCAGTGTCTCACAGTACACGAGTGGGGGGCTCAGTGTCTCACTGTACACGAGTGGGGTGCCCAGTGTCTCACTGTACACGATTGGGAGGCTGAGTGCCACTGTACACGAGTGGGGTGCCCAGTGTCTCACTGTACACGCGTGGGGGGCTCAGTGTCTTACTGTACACGAGTGTGGGGCTCAGTTTATCACTGTACACGAGTGGGGGTCTCAGTGTCACTGTACACGAGTGGAGATTCCAGTGTCACTGTACGTGAGTGGGGGGCCCAGTGTGTCACTGTACACGAGTGGGGGCCCAATGTCACTGTACGCGAGTGGGGGGCCCAGTTTCATTGCACACGAGTGGGGGGCCCAGTGTCTCACTGTACATGAGTGGGAGGCTCAGTGTCACTGTAAACGAGTGGGGGGCTCAGTGTCACTGTAAACGAGTGGGGGGCTAGTGTCTCACTGTTCACGAGTGGGGGGCCCAGTGTCAGTTTACACGAGTGGGGGGCCCAGTGTCACTGTACACGAGTGGGGGTCCCAGTGTCACTCTACATGAGTGGGGGGGTGGCTCAGTTTCACTGTGCACGACTGCGGGGCCCAGTGTCTCTCTGTACGCGAGTGTGGGGCCCACTGTCATTATACACGAGTGGGGGGGCCCAGTGTCTCACTATACACAAGTGGGGGGCCCAGTTTCTCACTATACATGAGTAGGGGGCCCAGTGTTTCACTGTGCACGACTGGGGGGCTCAGTGTCCCACTGTACATGAGTGGGGGGCCCAGTGTCACTGTCCATGAGTGGGGGGCCCAGTGTCACTGTACACGAGTGGGGGGCCCGGTGTCACTGTACACGAGTGGGGGCCCAGTGTCCCACTGTACACGAGTGGGGTGCCCAGTGTCTCACTGTACACGAGTGGGGGGCTCAGTGTCACTGTACACGAGTGCAGGGCCCAGTGTTTCACTGTACACGAGTGGGGGGCCCAGTGTTTCACTGTACATGAGTGGGGGACCCAGTGTCACTGTACATGAGTGGGGAGTCCAGTGTCACTGTACACGAGTGCGGGGCCCAGTGTCTCACTATACACAAGTGGGGGACCCAGTGTCTCACTGTACATGAGTGGGGGGCTCAGTGTCTCACTGTACATACGTGGGGGGTTCAGTGTCTCACTGTACACGAGTGCGGGGCCCAGTGTCACTGTACTTGTCTGGGGGGTACATTGTCTCACTGTACATGAGTGGGGGGGCCCAGTGTATCACTGTAAACGAGTGGGGGGCTCAATGTCTCACTGTACACGAGTGGGGGTCCCAGTGTCTCACTGTACACAAGTGGGGGGCCCAGTGTCTCCCTGAACAAGATTGGGAGGCCGAGTGCCACTGTACACGTGTGGGGTGCCCAGTGTCTCACTGTACACGCGTGGGGGGCACAGTGTCACTGTACAAGAGTGGGGGGCCCAGTGTCATTGTCCACGAGTGGGGGGCCCAGTGTCACTGTACACGAGTGGGGACCCGGTGTCACTGTACACGAGTGGGGGGCCCAGTGTCACTGTACACGAGTGGGGCGCCCACTGTCACTGTACGCGAGTGAGGGGCCCAGTGTCTCACTGGACACGAGTGGGGGGCCCAGTGTCTCACTGTACACGAGTGGGGGGCCCAGTGTCTCACTGTACATGAGTGGGGGGCCCAGTGTCACTGTACACGAGTGGGGGGCCCAGTGTCACTGTACGCGATTGGGGGGCCCAGTGTCTCACTGTACACGAGTGGGGGGCCCAGTATCACTGTACACGAGTGGGGGGCCCAGTGTCACTGTACGTGCTGGGGGGCCCAGTGTCTCACTGTACACGAGTGGGGGGCTCACTGTCTCACTGTAAATGAGTGGGGGGCTCAGTGTCTCACTATACATGAGTGGGGATTCAGTGACTCACTGTACACGAGTGGGGGGCCCAGTGTCTCTGTGCATGAGTGGGGGGCCCCAGTGTCTCACTGTGCACGAGTGGGGGGCCCAGTGTCAGGGTACACGAGTGGGGGTCCCAGTGTCTCACTGTACACGAGTGGGGGGCCCAGTGTCTCACTGTACACGAGTGGGGGGCTCACTGTCTCACTGTAAATGAGTGGGGGGCCCAGTTCTTACTTTACATGAGTGGGAGACCAGTGTCACTGTCCACGAGTTGGGGGCCCAATGTCACTGTACACGAGTGGGGGGCCCAGTTTCACCGTGCACGTTTAGGGGGCGCAGTTTCACTGTACACGAGTGGGAGGCTCAGTGTTACTGTATACGAGTGGGTGGCTCAGTGTCTCACTGTCCACGAGTGGGGATTCAGTGACTCACTGTACACGAGTGGGGGGCCCAGTGTCTTATTGTACACGAGTGGGGGGCCCAGTGTCTCACTGTACACGAGTGTGGGGCCCAGTGTCTCACAGTACACGAGTGGGGGGCCCAGTGTCTTATTGTACACGAGTGGGGGTCCCAGTGTCTCACTGTACACAAGTGGGGGGCCCAGTGTCTCCCTGAACACGATTGGGAGGCCGAGTGCCACTGTACACGAGTGGGGTGCCCAGTGTCTCACTGTACACGCGTGGGGGGCACAGTGTCACTGTACAAGAGTGGGGGGGCAAAGTTTCCTTGTCCACGAGTGGGGGGCCCAGTATCTCACTCTACACCAGTGGGGGGCTCAATGTCTCACTGTACACGAGTGGGGGGCTCAGTGTCTCACTATACACGAGTGGGGGGCCCAGTTTCACTGTACACGAGTGGGGGGCCCAGTGTCACTGTACGTGAGTGAGGGGGCTCAGTGTCTTACTGTACACGAGTGTGAGGCTCAGTTTATCACTGTACACGAGTGGGGGTCTCAGTGTCACTGTACACGAGTGGAGGCTCCAGTGTCACTGTACGTGAGTGGGGGCCCAGTGTCTCACTGTACACGAGTGGGGGGCTCACTGTCTCACTGTAAATGAGTGGGGGGCCCAGTTCTTACTTTACATGATTGGGAGACCAGTGTCACTGTCCACGAGTTGGGGGCCCAATGTCACTGTACACGAGTGGGGGGCCCAGTTTCACTGTGCACGTTTAGGGGGCGCAGTTTCACTGTACACGAGTGGGAGGCTCAGTGTTACTGTATACGAGTGGGTGGCTCAGTGTCTCACTGTCCACGAGTGGGGATTCAGTGACTCACTGTACACGAGTGGGGGGCCCAGTGTCTTATTGTACACGAGTGGGGGGCCCAGTGTCTCACTGTACACGAGTAGGGGGCCCAGTGTCTCATTGTACACGAGTGGGGGGGCCCAGTGTCTCACTATACACGAGTGGGGGGCCCAGTGTCTCATTGTACACGAGTGGGGGGCCCAGTGTCTCATTGTACACGAGTGGGGGGCCCAGTGTCTCACTGTTCACGAGTGCGGGGTCCAGTGTTTCACTGTACATGAGTGGGGGGCTCAGTGTCTCACTGTACACGAGTGGGGGCTCAGTGACTCACAGTACACGAGTGGGGGCGCCAGGCTCACTGTACATGAGTGGAGGCCCAGTGTCTCACTGTATACGAGTGGGGGGCCCAGTGTCAGGGTACACGAGTGGGGGGCCCAGTGTCTCACTGTACACGAGTGGGGGGCCAAGTGTCACTGTACATGAGTGGGGGGCCCCAGTGTCTCACTGTGCACGAGTGGGGGGGGGGGGGCAGTGTCACTGTACATGAGTGGGGGGCACCGGTGTCTCACTGTGCACGAGTGGCAGGGCCCAGTGCCACTGTACACGAGTGGGGTGCTCAGTGTCTCACTGTACACGAGTGGGGGCTCAATGTCTCACTGTACACGAGTGGGGCGCTCAGTGTCACTGTACACGATTGGGGAGCCCAGTGTCACTGTACACAAGTGGGGGTCTCAGTGTCTCACTGTACACGAGTGGAGGGCTCAGTGTCTCACTGTCCATGAGTGGGGGGCCCAGTGTCACTGTACACGAGTGTGAGGACCAGTGTCTCACTGTACACAAGTGGGGTAGCCCAGAGTCACTGTACACGAGTGGGGGGCCCAGTGTCACTGTACACGAGTGGGGGGCTCAGTGTCTCACTGTACACGAGTGGGGGGCTCACTGTCTCACTGTAAATGAGTGGGGGGCCCAGTTCTTACTTTACACGAGTGGGAGACCAGTGTCACTGTCCACGAGTAGGGGGCCCCATGTCACTGTACACGAGTGGGGGGCCCAGTTTCACTGTACACGTTTAGGGGGCGCAGTTTCACTATACACGAGTGGGAGGCTCAGTGTTACTGTATACGAGTGGGTGGCTCAGTGTCTCACTGTCCACGAGTGGGGATTCAGTGACTCACTGTACACGAGTGGGGGTCCCAGTGTCTCATTGTACACGAGTGGGGGGCCCAGTGTCTCACTGTACACGAGTGGGGGGCCCAGTGTCTCATTGTACACGAGTGGGGGGCCCAGTGTCTCACTGTACACGAGTGGGGGGCCCAGTGTCTCACTGTACATGAGTGGGGGGCTCAGTGTCTCACTGTACATGAGTGGGGGGCCCAGAGTCTCACTGTACACGAGTGGGGGGCTCAGTGTCACTGTACATGTCTGGGGGGCTCAGTGTGTCACTTTACACGAGTGTGGTGCTCAGTGTCTCACTGTACACGAGTGGGGGGCCCAGTGTCTCAATGTACACGATTGGGAGGCCTAGTTTCACTGTACACGAGTGGGTGGTTCAGTGTCTCACTGTACATGAGTGGGGGGCTCAGTGTCTCACTGTACACGAGTAGGGGTCCCAGTGTCTAAATGTACACGAGTGGGGGGCCCGGAGTCTCCCTGTACATGATTGGGAGGCCTAGTGTCACTGTACACGAGTGGGGGGCCCAGTGTCTCACTGTACATGAGTGGGGGGCCCAGAGTCTCCCTGTACATGATTGGGAGGCCTAGTGTCACTGTACACGAGTGGGGGGCCCAGTGTCACTGTACACAAGTGGGGGGCCCAGTATCTCACTGGACACGAGTGGGGGGATCAATCTCTCACTGTACACGAGTGGGGGGCCCAGTGTCTCACTGTACACGAGTGGGGGGCCCAGTGTCTCACTGTACATGAGTGGGGGGCTCAGTGTCTCACTGTACATGAGTGGGGGGCCCAGAGTCTCACTGTACACGAGTGGGGGGCTCAGTGTCACTGTACATGTCTGGGGGGCTCAGTGTGTCACTTTACACGAGTGTGGTGCTCAGTGTCTCACTGTACACGAGTGGGGGGCCCAGTGTCTCAATGTACACGATTGGGAGGCCTAGTTTCACTGTACACGAGTGGGTGGTTCAGTGTCTCACTGTACATGAGTGGGGGGCTCAGTGTCTCACTGTACACGAGTAGGGGTCCCAGTGTCTAAATGTACACGAGTGGGGGGCCCGGAGTCTCCCTGTACATGATTGGGAGGCCTAGTGTCACTGTACACGAGTGGGGGGCCCAGTGTCTCACTGTACATGAGTGGGGGGCCCAGAGTCTCCCTGTACATGATTGGGAGGCCTAGTGTCACTGTACATGAGTGGGGGGCCCAGTGTCACTGTACACAAGTGGGGGGCCCAGTATCTCACTGTACACGAGTGGGGGGATCAATCTCTCACTGTACACGAATGGGGGGCCCAGTGTCTCACTGTACATGAGTGGGGGGCCCAGAGTCTCCCTGTACATGATTGGGAGGCCCAGTGTCACTGTACATGAATGGGGGGCTCAGTGTCTCACTGTACACCAGTGGGGGGCCCAGTGTCTCACTGTACACGAGTGGGGGGCTCAGTGTCTCACTATACACGAGTGGGGGGCCCAGTGTCACTGTACACGAGTGTGGGTCCCAGTGTCTCACAGTACACGAGTGGGGGGCTCAGTGTCTCACTGTACACGAGTGGGGGTCCCAGTGTCTCACTGTACACAAGTGGGGGGCCGTGTCTCCCTGAACAAGATTGGGAGGCCGAGTGCCACTGTACACGAGTGGGGTGCCCAGTGTCTCACTGTACACGCGTGGGGGGGCACAGTGTGACTGTACAAGAGTGGGGGGGCCCAGTTTCATTGTCCACGAGTGGGGGGCCCAGTATCTCACTGTACACCAGTGGGGGGGCTCAATGTCTCACTGTACACGAGTGAGGGGCTCAGTGTCTCACTATACACGAGTGGGGGGCCCAGTGTCATTGTACACGAGTGGGGACCCGGTGTCACTGTACACGAGTGGGGGGCCCAGTGTCACTGTACACGAGTGGGGGGCCCACTGTCACTGTACGCGAGTGAGGTGCCCAGTGTCTCACTGTACACGAGTGGGGGGCCCAGTGTCTCACTGTACACGAGTGGGGGGCCCAGTGTCTCACTGTACATGAGTGGGGGGCCCAGTGTCACTGTACACGAGTGGGGGGCCCAGTGTCACTGTACGCGATTGGGGGGCCCTGTGTCTCACTGTACACGAGTGGGGGGCCCAGTGTCTCACTGTACACGAGTGGGGGGCTCAGTGTCTCACTGTACATGAGTGGGGGGCCCAGAGTCTCACTGTACACGAGTGGGGGGCTCAGTGTCACTGTACATGTCTGGGGGGCTCAGTGTGTCACTTTACACGAGTGTGGTGCTCAGTGTCTCACTGTACACGAGTGGGGGGCCCAGTGTCTCACTGTACACGATTGGGAGACCTAGTTTCACTGTACACGAGTGGGTGGCTCAGTGTCTCACTGTACATGAGTGGGGGGCTCAGTGTCTCACTGTACACGAGTAGGGGTCCCAGTGTCTAAATGTACATGAGTGGGGGGCCCAGAGTCTCCCTGTACATGATTGGGAGGCCTAGTGTCACTGTACACGAGTGGGGGGCCCAGTGTCTCACTGTACATGAATGGGGGGCCCAGAGTCTCCCTGTACATGATTGGGAGGCCGAGTGTCACTGTACACGAGTGGGGGGCCCAGTGTCTCACTGTACATGAATGGGGGGCTCAGTGTCTCACTGTACACGAGTGGGGTGCTCAGTGTCTCACTGTACACGAGTGGGGGGGCCCAGTGTCTCACTGTACACGATTGGGAGGCCTAGTTTCACTGTACACGAGTGGGTGGCTCAGTGTCTCACTGTACATGAGTGGGGGGCTCAGTGTCTCACTGTACACGAGTAGGGGTCCCAGTGTCTAAATGTACATGTGTGGGGGGCCCAGAGTCTCCCTGTACATGATTGGGAGGCCTAGTGTCACTGTACACGAGTGGGGGGCCCAGTGTCTCACTGTACATGAGTGGGGGGCCCAGAGTCTCCCTGTACATGATTGGGAGGCCTAGTGTCACTGTACACGAGTGGGGGGCCCAGTGTCACTGTACACAAGTGGGGGTCTCAGTGTCTCACTGTACACGAGTGGAGGGCTCAGTGTCTCACTGTCCATGAGTGGGGGGCCCAGTGTCACTGTACACGAGTGTGAGGACCAGTGTCTCACTGTACACAAGTGGGGTAGCCCAGAGTCACTGTACACGAGTGGGGGGCCCAGTGTCACTGTACACGAGTGGGGGGCTCAGTGTCTCACTGTACACGAGTGGGGGGCTCACTGTCTCACAGTAAATGAGTGGGGGGCCCAGTTCTTACTTTACACGAGTGGGATACCAGTGTCACTGTCCACGAGTAGGGGGCCCCATGTCACTGTACACGAGTGGGGGGCCCAGTTTCACTGTACACGTTTAGGGGGCGCAGTTTCACTATACACGAGTGGGAGGCTCAGTGTTACTGTATACGAGTGGGTGGCTCAGTGTCTCACTGTCCATGAGTGGGGATTCAGTGACTCACTGTACACGAGTGGGGGTCCCAGTGTCTCATTGTACACGAGTGGGGGGCCCAGTGTCTCACTGTACACGAGTGGGGGGCCCAGTGTCTCATTGTACACGAGTGGGGGGCCCAGTGTCTCACTGTACACGAGTGGGGGGCCCAGTGTCTCACTGTACATGAGTGGGGGGCTCAGTGTCTCACTGTACATGAGTGGGGGGCCCAGAGTCTCACTGTACACGAGTGGGGGGCTCAGTGTCACTGTACATGTCTGGGGGGCTCAGTGTGTCACTTTACACGAGTGTGGTGCTCAGTGTCTCACTGTACACGAGTGGGGGGCCCAGTGTCTCAATGTACACGATTGGGAGGCCTAGTTTCACTGTACACGAGTGGGTGGTTCAGTGTCTCACTGTACATGAGTGGGGGGCTCAGTGTCTCACTGTACACGAGTAGGGGTCCCAGTGTCTAAATGTACACGAGTGGGGGGCCCGGAGTCTCCCTGTACATGATTGGGAGGCCTAGTGTCACTGTACACGAGTGGGGGGCCCAGTGTCTCACTGTACATGAGTGGGGGGCCCAGAGTCTCCCTGTACATGATTGGGAGGCCTAGTGTCACTGTACACGAGTGGGGGGCCCAGTGTCACTGTACACAAGTGGGGGGCCCAGTATCTCACTGCACACGAGTGGGGGGATCAATCTCTCACTGTACACGAGTGGGGGGCCCAGTGTCTCACTGTACACGAGTGGGGGGCCCAGTGTCTCACTGTACATGAGGGGGGGGTTCAGTGTCTCACTGTACATGAGTGGGGGGCCCAGAGTCTCACTGTACACGAGTGGGGGGCTCAGTGTCACTGTACATGTCTGGGGGGCTCAGTGTGTCACTTTACACGAGTGTGGTGCTCAGTGTCTCACTGTACACGAGTGGGGGGCCCAGTGTCTCAATGTACACGATTGGGAGGCCTAGTTTCACTGTACACGAGTGGGTGGTTCAGTGTCTCACTGTACATGAGTGGGGGGCTCAGTGTCTCACTGTACACGAGTAGGGGTCCCAGTGTCTAAATGTACACGAGTGGGGGGCCCGGAGTCTCCCTGTACATGATTGGGAGGCCTAGTGTCACTGTACACGAGTGGGGGGCCCAGTGTCTCACTGTACATGAGTGGGGGGCCCAGAGTCTCCCTGTACATGATTGGGAGGCCTAGTGTCACTGTACATGAGTGGGGGGCCCAGTGTCACTGTACACAAGTGGGGGGCCCAGTATCTCACTGTACACGAGTGGGGGGATCAATCTCTCACTGTACACGAATGGGGGGCCCAGTGTCTCACTGTACATGAGTGGCGGGCCCAGAGTCTCCCTGTACATGATTGGGAGGCCCAGTGTCAATGTACATGAATGGGGGGCTCAGTGTCTCACTGTACACCAGTGGGGGGCCCAGTGTCTCACTGTACACGAGTGGGGGGCTCAGTGCCTCACTATACACGAGTGGGGGGCCCAGTGTCACTGTACACGAGTGTGGGTCCCAGTGTCTCACAGTACACGAGTGGGGGGCTCAGTGTCTCACTGTACACGAGTGGGGGTCCCAGTGTCTCACTGTACACAAGTGGGGGGCCGTGTCTCCCTGAACAAGATTGGGAGGCCGAGTGCCACTGTACACGAGTGGGGTGCCCAGTGTCTCACTGTACACGCGTGGGGGGGCACAGTGTCACTGTACAAGAGTGGGGGGGCCCAGTTTCATTGTCCACGAGTGGGGGGCCCAGTATCTCACTGTACACCAGTGGGGGGGCTCAATGTCTCACTGTACACGAGTGAGGGGCTCAGTGTCTCACTATACACGAGTGGGGGGCCCAGTGTCATTGTACACGAGTGGGGACCCGGTGTCACTGTACACGAGTGGGGGGCCCAGTGTCACTGTACACGAGTGGGGGGCCCACTGTCACTGTACGCGAGTGAGGTGCCCAGTGTCTCACTGTACACGAGTGGGGGGCCCAGTGTCTCACTGTACACGAGTGGGGGGCCCAGTGTCTCACTGTACATGAGTGGGGGGCCCAGTGTCACTGTACACGAGTGGGGGGCCCAGTGTCACTGTACGCGATTGGGGGGCCCTGTGTCTCACTGTACACGAGTGGGGGGCCCAGTGTCTCACTGTACACGAGTGGGGGGCTCAGTGTCTCACTGTACATGAGTGGGGGGCCCAGAGTCTCACTGTACACGAGTGGGGGGCTCAGTGTCACTGTACATGTCTGGGGGGCTCAGTGTGTCACTTTACACGAGTGTGGTGCTCAGTGTCTCACTGTACACGAGTGGGGGGCCCAGTGTCTCACTGTACACGATTGGGAGGCCTAGTTTCACTGTACACGAGTGGGTGGTTCAGTGTCTCACTGTACATGAGTGGGGGGCTCAGTGTCTCACTGTACACGAGTAGGGGTCCCAGTGTCTCATTGTACACGAGTGGGGGGCCCAGTGTCTCACTGTACACGAGTGGGGGGCCCAGTGTCTCACTGTACATGAGTGGGGGGCTCAGTGTCTCACTGTACATGAGTGGGGGGCCCAGTGTCTCACTGTACATGAGTGGGGGGCTCAGTGTCTCACTGTACATGAGTGGGGGGCCCAGAGTCTCACTGTACACGAGTGGGGAGCTCAGTGTCACTGTACATGTCTGGGGGGCTCAGTGTGTCACTTTACACGAGTGTGGTGCTCAGTGTCTCACTGTACACGAGTGGGGGGCCCAGTGTCTCAATGTACACGATTGAGAGGCCTAGTTTCACTGTACACGAGTGGGTGGTTCAGTGTCTCACTGTACATGAGTGGGGGGCTCAGTGTCTCACTGTACACGAGTAGGGGTCCCAGTGTCTAAATGTACACGAGTGGGGGGCCCGGAGTCTCCCTGTACATGATTGGGAGGCCTAGTGTCACTGTACACGAGTGGGGGGCCCAGTGTCTCACTGTACATGAGTGGGGGGCCCAGAGTCTCCCTGTACATGATTGGGAGGCCTAGTGTCACTGTACACGAGTGGGGGGCCCAGTGTCACTGTACACAAGTGGGGGGCCCAGTATCTCACTGTACACGAGTGGGGGGATCAATCTCTCACTGTACACGAGTGGGGGGCCCAGTGTCTCACTGTACACGAGTGGGGGGCCCAGTGTCTCACTGTACATGAGGGGGGGGTTCAGTGTCTCACTGTACATGAGTGGGGGGCCCAGAGTCTCACTGTACACGAGTGGGGGGCTCAGTGTCACTGTACATGTCTGGGGGGCTCAGTGTGTCACTTTACACGAGTGTGGTGCTCAGTGTCTCACTGTACACGAGTGGGGGGCCCAGTGTCTCAATGTACACGATTGGGAGGCCTAGTTTCACTGTACACGAGTGGGTGGTTCAGTGTCTCACTGTACATGAGTGGGGGGCTCAGTGTCTCACTGTACACGAGTAGGGGTCCCAGTGTCTAAATGTACACGAGTGGGGGGCCCGGAGTCTCCCTGTACATGATTGGGAGGCCTAGTGTCACTGTACACGAGTGGGGGGCCCAGTGTCTCACTGTACATGAGTGGGGGGCCCAGAGTCTCCCTGTACATGATTGGGAGGCCTAGTGTCACTGTACATGAGTGGGGGGCCCAGTGTCACTGTACACAAGTGGGGGGCCCAGTATCTCACTGTACACGAGTGGGGGGATCAATCTCTCACTGTACACGAATGGGGGGCCCAGTGTCTCACTGTACATGAGTGGGGGGCCCAGAGTCTCCCTGTACATGATTGGGAGGCCCAGTGTCACTGTACATGAATGGGGGGCTCAGTGTCTCACTGTACACCAGTGGGGGGCCCAGTGTCTCACTGTACACGAGTGGGGGGCTCAGTGTCTCACTATACACGAGTGGGGGGCCCAGTGTCACTGTACACGAGTGTGGGTCCCAGTGTCTCACAGTACACGAGTGGGGGGCTCAGTGTCTCACTGTACACGAGTGGGGGTCCCAGTGTCTCACTGTACACAAGTGGGGGGCCGTGTCTCCCTGAACAAGATTGGGAGACCGAGTGCCACTGTACACGAGTGGGGTGCCCAGTGTCTCACTGTACACGCGTGGGGGGGCACAGTGTCACTGTACAAGAGTGGGGGGGCCCAGTTTCATTGTCCACGAGTGGGGGGCCCAGTATCTCACTGTACACCAGTGGGGGGGCTCAATGTCTCACTGTACACGAGTGAGGGGCTCAGTGTCTCACTATACACGAGTGGGGGGCCCAGTGTCATTGTACACGAGTGGGGACCCGGTGTCGCTGTACACGAGTGGGGGGCCCAGTGTCACTGTACACGAGTGGGGGGCCCACTGTCACTGTACGCGAGTGAGGTGCCCAGTGTCTCACTGTACACGAGTGGGGGGCCCAGTGTCTCACTGTACACGAGTGGGGGGCCCAGTGTCTCACTGTACATGAGTGGGGGGCCCAGTGTCACTGTACACGAGTGGGGGGCCCAGTGTCACTGTACGCGATTGGGGGGCCCTGTGTCTCACTGTACACGAGTGGGGGGCCCAGTGTCTCACTGTACACGAGTGGGGGGCTCAGTGTCTCACTGTACATGAGTGGGGGGCCCAGAGTCTCACTGTACACGAGTGGGGGGCTCAGTGTCACTGTACATGTCTGGGGGGCTCAGTGTGTCACTTTACACGAGTGTGGTGCTCAGTGTCTCACTGTACACGAGTGGGGGGCCCAGTGTCTCACTGTACACGATTGGGAGGCCTAGTTTCACTGTACACGAGTGGGTGGCTCAGTGTCTCACTGTACATGAGTGGGGGGCTCAGTGTCTCACTGTACACGAGTAGGGGTCCCAGTGTCTAAATGTACATGAGTGGGGGGCCCAGAGTCTCCCTGTACATGATTGGGAGGCCTAGTGTCACTGTACACGAGTGGGGGGCCCAGTGTCTCACTGTACATGAATGGGGGGCCCAGAGTCTCCCTGTACATGATTGGGAGGCCTAGTGTCACTGTACACGAGTGGGGGGCCCAGTGTCACTGTACACAAGTGGGGGGCCCAGTATCTCACTGTACACGAGTGGGGGGATCAATCTCTCACTGTACACGAATGGGGGGCCCAGTGTCTCACTGTACATGAATGGGGGGCTCAGTGTCTCACTGTACACGAGTGGGGTGCTCAGTGTCTCACTGTACACGAGTGGGGGGCCCAGTGTCTCACTGTACACGATTGGGAGGCCTAGTTTCACTGTACACGAGTGGGTGGCTCAGTGTCTCACTGTACATGAGTGGGGGGCTCAGTGTCTCACTGTACACGAGTAGGGGTCCCAGTGTCTAAATGTACATGAGTGGGGGGCCCAGAGTCTCCCTGTACATGATTGGGAGGCCTAGTGTCACTGTACACGAGTGGGGGGCCCAGTGTCTCACTGTACATGAGTGGGTGGCCCAGAGTCTCCCTGTACATGATTGGGAGGCCTAGTGTCACTGTACACGAGTGGGGGGCCCAGTGTCACTGTACACAAGTGGGGGGCCCAGTATCTCACTGTACATGAGTGGGGGGATCAATCTCTCACTGTACACGAATGGGGGGCGCAGTGTCTCACTGTACATGAATGGGGGGCTCAGTGTCTCACTGTACACGAGTGGGGGGCCCAGTGTCTCACTGTACACGAGTGGGGGGCTCAGTGTCTCACTATACACGAGTGGGGGGCCCAGTGTCACTGTACACGAGTGTGGGGCCCAGTGTCTCACAGTACACGAATGGGGGGCTCAGTGTCTCACTGTACACGAGTGGGGGTCCCAGTGTCTCACTGTACACAAGTGGGGGGCCCAGTGTCTCCCTGAACAAGATTGGGAGGCCAAGTGCCACTGTACACAAGTGGGGTGCCCAGTGTCTCACTATACACGCGTGGGAGGCACAGTGTCACTGTACAAGAGTGGGGGGGCCCAGTTTCATTGTCCACGAGTGGGGGGCCCAGTATCTCACTGTACACCAGTGGGGGGGCTCAATGTCTCACTGTACACGAGTGAGGGGCTCAGTGTCTCACTATACACGAGTGGGGGGCCCAGTGTCATTGTACACGAGTGGGGACCCGGTGTCACTGTACACGAGTGGGGGGCCCAGTGTCACTGTACACGAGTGGGGGGCCCACTGTCACTGTACGCGAGTGAGGGGCCCAGTGCCTCACTGTACACGAGTGGGGGGCCCAGTGTCTCACTGTACACGAGTGGGGGGCCCAGTGTCTCACTGTACATGAGTGGGGGGCCCAGTGTCACTGTACACGAGTGGGGGGCCCAGTGTCACTGTACGCGATTGGGGGGCCCAGTGTCTCACTGTACACGAGTGGGGGGCCCAGTGTCCCACTGTACACGTTTAGGGGGCGCAGTTTCACTGTACACGAGTGGGAGGCTCAGTGTTACTGTATACGAGTGGGTGGCTCAGTGTCTCACTGTCCACGAGTGGAGATTCAGTGACTCACTGTACACGAGTGGGGGTCCCAGTGTCTCATTGTACACGAGTGGGGGGCCCAGTGTCTCACTGTACACGAGTGGGGGGCCCAGTGTCTCATTGTACACGAGTGGGGGGCCCAGTGTCTCACTGTACACGAGTGGGGGGCCCAGAGTCACTGTACACGAGTGGGGGGCCCAGTGTCACTGTACACGAGTGGGGGGCCCAGTTTCACTGTACACGTTTAGGGGGCGCAGTTTCACTGTACACGAGTGGGAGGCTCAGTGTTACTGTATACGAGTGGGTGGCTCAGTGTCTCACTGTCCACGAGTGGGGATTCAGTGACTCACTGTACACGAGTGGGGGTCCCAGTGTCTCATTGTACACGAGTGGGGGGCTCAGTGTCTCACTGTACACGAGTGGGGGGCTCACTGTCTCACTGTAAATGAGTGGGGGGCCCAGTTCTTACTTTACACGAGTGGGAGACCAGTGTCACTGTCCACGAGTAGGGGGCCCAATGTCACTGTACACGAGTGGGTGGCCCAGTTTCACTGTACACGTTTAGGGGGCGCAGTTTCACTGTACACGAGTGGGAGGCTCAGTGTTACTGTATACGAGTGGGTGGCTCAGTGTCTCACTGTCCACGAGTGGGGATTCAGTGACTCACTGTACACGAGTGGGGGTCCCAGTGTCTCATTGTACACGAGTGGGGGGCCCAGTGTCTCACTGTACACGAGTGGGGGGCCCAGTGTCTCATTGTACACGAGTGGGGGGCCCAGTGTCTCACTGTACACGAGTGGGGGGCCCAGTGTCTCACTGTACATGAGTGGGGGGCTCAGTGTCTCACTGTACATGAGTGGGGGGCCCAGAGTCTCACTGTACACGAGTGGGGGGCTCAATGTCACTGTACATGTCTGGGGGGCTCAGTGTGTCACTTTACACGAGTGGGGGGCCCAGTGTTTCACTGTACATGAGTGGGGGGCCCAGTGTCACCGTACACGAGTGGGGGGCCCAGTGTCACTGTACGCGATTGGGGGGCCCAGTGTCTCACTGTACACGAGTGGGGGGCCCAGTGTCCCACTGTACACGTTTAGGGGGCGCAGTTTCACTGTACACGAGTGGGAGGCTCAGTGTTACTGTATACGAGTGGGTGGCTCAGTGTCTCACTGTCCACGAGTGGGGATTCAGTGACTCACTGTACACGAGTGGGGGTCCCAGTGTCTCATTGTACACGAGTGGGGGGCCCAGTGTCTCACTGTACACGAGTGGGGGGCCCAGTGTCTCATTGTACACGAGTGGGGGGCCCAGTGTCTCACTGTACACGAGTGGGGGGCCCAGAGTCACTGTACACGAGTGGGGGGCCCAGTGTCACTGTACACGAGTGGGGGGCCCAGTTTCACTGTACACGTTTAGGGGGCGCAGTTTCACTGTACACGAGTGGGAGGCTCAGTGTTACTGTATACGAGTGGGTGGCTCAGTGTCTCACTTTCCACAAGTGGGGATTCAGTGACTCACTGTACACGAGTGGGGGTCCCAGTGTCTCATTGTACACGAGTGGGGGGCCCAGTGTCTCACTGTACACGAGTGGGGGGCCCAGTGTCTCATTGTACACGAGTGGGGGGCCCAGTGTCTCACTGTACACGAGTGGGGGGCCCAGTGTCTCACTGTACATGAGTGGGGGGCTCAGTGTCTCACTGTACATGAGTGGGGGGCCCAGAGTCTCACTGTACACGAGTGGGGGGCTCAGTGTCACTGTACATGTCTGGGGGGCTCAGTGTGTCACTTTACACGAGTGTGGTGCTCAGTGTCTCACTGTACACGAGTGGGGGGACCAGTGTCTCAATGTACACGATTGGGAGGCCTAGTTTCACTGTACACGAGTGGGTGGTTCAGTGTCTCACTGTACATGAGTGGGGGGCTCAGTGTCTCACTGTACACGAGTAGGGGTCCCAGTGTCTAAATGTACACGAGTGGGGGGCCCGGAGTCTCCCTGTACATGATTGGGAGGCCTAGTGTCACTGTACACGAGTGGGGGGCCCAGTGTCTCACTGTACATGAGTGGGGGGCCCAGAGTCTCCCTGTACATGATTGGGAGGCCTAGTGTCACTGTACACGAGTGGGGGGCCCAGTGTCACTGTACACAAGTGGGGGGCCCAGTATCTCACTGTACACGAGTGGGGGGATCAATCTCTCACTGTACACGAATGGGGGGCCCAGTGTCTCACTGTACATGAGTGGGGGGCCCAGAGTCTCCCTGTACATGATTGGGAGGCCCAGTGTCACTGTACATGAATGGGGGGCTCAGTGTCTCACTGTACACCAGTGGGGGGCCCAGTGTCTCACTGTACACGAGTGGGGGGCTCAGTGTCTCACTATACACGAGTGGGGGGCCCAGTGTCACTGTACACGAGTGTGGGTCCCAGTGTCTCACAGTACACGAGTGGGGGGCTCAGTGTCTCACTGTACACGAGTGGGGGTCCCAGTGTCTCACTGTACACAAGTGGGGGGCCCAGTGTCTCCCTGAACAAGATTGGGAGGCCGAGTGCCACTGTACACGAGTGGGGTGCCCAGTGTCTCACTGTACACGCGTGGGGGGCACAGTGTCACTGTACAAGAGTGGGGGGGCCCAGTTTCATTGTCCACGAGTGGGGGGCCCAGTATCTCACTGTACACCAGTGGGGGGGCTCAATGTCTCACTGTACACGAGTGAGGGGCTCAGTGTCTCACTATACACGAGTGGGGGGCCCAGTGTCATTGTACACGAGTGGGGACCCGGTGTCACTGTACACGAGTGGGGGGCCCAGTGTCACTGTACACGAGTGGGGGGCCCAGTGTCACTGTACGCGAGTGAGGTGCCCAGTGTCTCACTGTACACGAGTGGGGAGCCCAGTGTCTCACTGTACATGAGTGGGGGGCTCAGTGTCTCACTGTACATGAGTGGGGGGCCCAGAGTCTCACTGTACACGAGTGGGGGGCTCAGTGTCACTGTACATGTCTGGGGGGCTCAGTGTGTCACTTTACACGAGTGTGGTGCTCAGTGTCTCACTGTACACGAGTGGGGGGCCCAGTGTCTCACTGTACACGATTGGGAGGCCTAGTTTCACTGTACACGAGTGACTGGCTCAGTGTCTCACTGTACATGAGTGGGGGGCTCAGTGTCTCACTGTACACGAGTAGGGGTCCCAGTGTCTAAATGTACATGAGTGGGGGGCCCAGAGTCTCCCTGTACATGATTGGGAGGCCTAGTGTCACTGTACACGAGTGGGGGGCCCAGTGTCTCACTGTACATGAGTGGGGGGCCCAGAGTCTCCCTGTACATGATTGGGAGGCCTAGTGTCACTGTACACGAGTGGGGGGCCCAGTGTCACTGTACACAAGTGGGGGGCCCAGTATCTCACTGTACACGAGTGGGGGGATCAATCTCTCACTGTACACGAATGGGGGGCCCAGTGTCTCACTGTAACATGAGTGGGGGGCCCAGAGTCTCCCTGTACATGATTGGGAGGCCCAGTGTCACTGTACATGAATGGGGGGCTCAGTGTCTCACTGTACACCAGTGGGGGGCCCAGTGTCTCACTGTACACGAGTGGGGGGCTCAGTGTCTCACTATACACGAGTGGGGGGCCCAGTGTCACTGTACACGAGTGTGGGGCCCAGTGTCTCACAGTACACGAGTGGGGGGCTCAGTGTCTCACTGTACACGAGTGGGGGTCCCAGTGTCTCACTGTACACAAGTGGGGGGCCCAGTGTCTCCCTGAACAAGATTGGGAGGCCAAGTGCCACTGTACACGAGTGGGGTGCCCAGTGTCTCACTGTACACGAGTGGGGGGCACAGTGTCACTGTAAAAGAGTGGGGGGGCCCAGTTTCATTGTCCACGAGTGGGGGGCCCAGTATCTCACTGTACACCAGTGGGGGGGCTCAATGTCTCACTGTACACGAGTGAGGGGCTCAGTGTCTCACGACACACGAGTGGGGTCCCAGTGTCATTGTACACGAGTGGGGACCCGGTGTCACTGTACACGAGTGGGGGGCCCAGTGTCACTGTACACGAGTGGGGGGCCCACTGTCACTGTACGCGAGTGAGGGGCCCAGTGTCTCACTGTACACGAGTGGGGGGCCCAGTGTCTCACTGTACACGAGTGGGGGGCCCAGTGTCTCACTGTACATGAGTGGGGGGGCCAGTGTCACTGTACGCGATTGGGGGGCCCAGTGTCTCACTGTACACGGGTGGGGGGCCCAGTGTCTCACTATACACGAGTGGGGGGCCCAGTGTCTCACTGTACACGAGTGGGGGACTCAGTGTCTCACTGTACACGAGTGGGGGGCCCAGTGTCTCACTGTACATGAGTGGGGGGCCCAGTGTCTCACTGTACACGAGTGGGGGGCCCAGTGTCACTGTACGCGATTGGGGGGCCCAGTGTCTCACTGTACACGAGTGGGGGGCCCAGTGTCTCACTGTACACGAGTGGGGGGCCCAGTGTCTCACTGTACACGAGTGGGGGACTCAGTGTCTCACTGTACACGAGTGGGGGACCAGTGTCTCACTGTACACGAGTGGGGGGCCCAGTGTCTCACTGTACACGAGTGGGGGGCCCAGTGTCTCACTGTACATGAGTTGGGGGCCCAGTGTCTCATTGTACACGAGTGGGGGGCCCAGTGTCTCACTATTCATGAGTGCGGGGCCCAGTGTTTCACTGTACACGAGTGGGGGGCTCAGTGTCTCACTGTATACGAGTGGGGGGCCCAGTGTCACTCTACACGAGTGGGGGGCTCAGTGTCACACTGTACACGATTGGGGGGGCCCAGTGTCACTGTACACGTGTGGGGGGCCGGTGTCACTGTACACGAGTGGGGGGCTCAGTGTATCACTGATCACGAGTGGAGGGCCCAGTGTCTCACTATACACGTGTGGGGGGCTCAGTGTCTCACTGTACACGAGTGGGGGGCCCAGTGTCTCACTGTACATGAGTGGTGGGCCCAGTAGCACTGTACACGAGTGGGGGATTCAGTGTCTCACTGTACACGTGTGAGGGTCCCAGTGTCTCACTGTACACGAGTGGGGTGCCCAGTGTCACTGTACACGAGTGGGGTTCACAGTGTCACTGTACATGAATGGAGGCTCCAGTGTCACTGTACGTGAGTGGGGGGCCCAGTGTCTCACTGTACACGAGTGGGTGCCCAATATCACTGTACACGAGTGGGGGGCCCAGTGTCATTGCACACGAGTGGGGGGCCCAGTCTCTCACTTTTCATGAGTGGGGGGTCCAGTGTCACTGTACACGAGTGGGGGGCCCAGTGTCTCACTATGCACGAGTGGGGGGCTCAGTGTCTCACTGTACATGAGTGGGGGGCTCAGTGTCTCACTGTACATGTGTGGGGGGCTCAGTGTCACTGTACATGTCTGGGGGGCTCAGTGTGTCACTTTACACGAGTGGTGTGCTCAGTGTCTCACTGTACACGAGTGGGGGGCCCAGTGTCTCACTGTACACGATTGGGAGGCCTAGTTTCACTGTACACGAGTGGGTGGCTCAGTGTCTCACTGTACACGAGTAGGGGTACCAGTGTCTACATGTACTCGAGTGGGGGGCCCAGAGTCTCCCTGTACATGATTGGGAGGCCTAGTGTCACTGTACACGAGTGGGGGGCCCAGTTTCACTGTACACAAGTGGGGGGCCCACTATCTCACTGTACACGAGTGGGGGGATCAATCTCTCACTGTACACGAGTGTGGGGCTCAGTGTCTCACTATACACGAGTGGGGTCCCAGTGTCACTGTACACGAGTGGGGGGCCCAGTGTCACTGTACATGAATGGGGGGCTCAGTGTCTCACTGTAAACGAGTGGGGGGCCCGATGTCTCACTGTACACGAGTGGGGGGCTCAGTGTCTCACTATACACGAGTGGGGGGCCCAGTGTCTCACTGTACACGAGTGGGGGGCCCAGTGTCTCCCTGAACACGATTGGGAGGCCGAGTGCCACTGTACACGAGTGGGGTGCCCAGTGTCTCACTGTACATGCGTGGGGGGCCCAGTGTCTCACAGTACACGAGTGGGGGGCTCAGTGTCTCACTGTACACGAGTGGGGGTCCCAGTGTCTCACTGTACACAAGTGGGGGGCCCAGTGTCTCCCTGAACAAGATTGGGAGGCCAAGTGCCACTGTACACGAGTGGGGTGCCCAGTGTCTCACTGTACACGCGTGGGGGGCACAGTGTCACTGTAAAAGAGTGGGGGGGCCCAGTTTCATTGTCCACGAGTGGGGGGCCCAGTATCTCACTGTACACCAGTGGGGGGGCTCAATGTCTCACTGTACACGAGTGAGGGG
The DNA here is from genome assembly GCF_044704955.1 of Pristiophorus japonicus. Taxonomy (NCBI): domain Eukaryota; kingdom Metazoa; phylum Chordata; class Chondrichthyes; family Pristiophoridae; genus Pristiophorus; species Pristiophorus japonicus. The sequence continues at coordinate 139,290,461 of NC_091987.1, read as the reverse complement.
CTCAGTGTCTCACGACACACGAGTGGGGTCCCAGTGTCATTGTACACGAGTGGGGACCCGGTGTCACTGTACACGAGTGGGGGGCCCAGTGTCACTGTACACGAGTGGGGGGCCCACTGTCACTGTACGCGAGTGAGGGGCCCAGTGTCTCACTGTACACGAGTGGGGGGCCCAGTGTCTCACTGTACACGAGTGGGGGGCCCAGTGTCTCACTGTACATGAGTGGGGGGGCCCAGTGTCACTGTACACGAGTGGGGGGCCCAGTGTCACTGTACGCGATTGGGGGGCCCAGTGTCTCACTGTACACGGGTGGGGGGCCCAGTGTCTCACTGTACACGAGTGGGGGGCCCAGTGTCACTGTACGCGATTGGGGGGCCCAGTGTCTCACTGTACACGAGTGGGGGGCCCAGTGTCTCACTGTACACGAGTGGGGGGCCCAGTGTCTCACTGTACACGAGTGGGGGACTCAGTGTCTCACTGTACACGAGTGGGGGACCAGTGTCTCACTGTACACGAGTGGGGGGCCCAGTGTCTCACTGTACACGAGTGGGGGGCCCAGTGTCTCACTGTACATGAGTTGGGGGCCCAGTGTCTCATTGTACACGAGTGGGGGGCCCAGTGTCTCACTATTCATGAGTGCGGGGCCCAGTGTTTCACTGTACACGAGTGGGGGGCTCAGTGTCTCACTGTATACGAGTGGGGGGCCCAGTGTCACTCTACACGAGTGGGGGGCTCAGTGTCACACTGTACACGATTGGGGGGGCCCAGTGTCACTGTACACGTGTGGGGGGCCGGTGTCACTGTACACGAGTGGGGGGCTCAGTGTATCACTGATCACGAGTGGAGGGCCCAGTGTCTCACTATACACGTGTGGGGGGCTCAGTGTCTCACTGTACACGAGTGGGGGGCCCAGTGTCTCACTGTACATGAGTGGTGGGCCCAGTAGCACTGTACACGAGTGGGGGATTCAGTGTCTCACTGTACACGTGTGAGGGTCCCAGTGTCTCACTGTACACGAGTGGGGTGCCCAGTGTCACTGTACACGAGTGGGGTTCACAGTGTCACTGTACATGAATGGAGGCTCCAGTGTCACTGTACGTGAGTGGGGGGCCCAGTGTCTCACTGTACACGAGTGGGTGCCCAATATCACTGTACACGAGTGGGGGGCCCAGTGTCATTGCACACGAGTGGGGGGCCCAGTCTCTCACTTTTCATGAGTGGGGGGTCCAGTGTCACTGTACACGAGTGGGGGGCCCAGTGTCTCACTATGCACGAGTGGGGGGCTCAGTGTCTCACTGTACATGAGTGGGGGGCTCAGTGTCTCACTGTACATGTGTGGGGGGCTCAGTGTCACTGTACATGTCTGGGGGGCTCAGTGTGTCACTTTACACGAGTGGTGTGCTCAGTGTCTCACTGTACACGAGTGGGGGGCCCAGTGTCTCACTGTACACGATTGGGAGGCCTAGTTTCACTGTACACGAGTGGGTGGCTCAGTGTCTCACTGTACACGAGTAGGGGTACCAGTGTCTACATGTACTCGAGTGGGGGGCCCAGAGTCTCCCTGTACATGATTGGGAGGCCTAGTGTCACTGTACACGAGTGGGGGGCCCAGTGTCTCACTGCACACGAGTGGGGGGCCCAGAGTCTCCCTGTACATGATTGGGAGGCCTAGTGTCACTGTACACGAGTGGGGGGCCCAGTTTCACTGTACACAAGTGGGGGGCCCACTATCTCACTGTACACGAGTGGGGGGATCAATCTCTCACTGTACACGAGTGTGGGGCTCAGTGTCTCACTATACACGAGTGGGGTCCCAGTGTCACTGTACACGAGTGGGGGGCCCAGTGTCACTGTACATGAATGGGGGGCTCAGTGTCTCACTGTAAACGAGTGGGGGGCCCGATGTCTCACTGTACACGAGTGGGGGGCTCAGTGTCTCACTATACACGAGTGGGGGGCCCAGTGTCTCACTGTACACGAGTGGGGGGCCCAGTGTCTCCCTGAACACGATTGGGAGGCCGAGTGCCACTGTACACGAGTGGGGTGCCCAGTGTCTCACTGTACATGCGTGGGGGGCCCAGTGTCTCACAGTACACGAGTGGGGGGCTCAGTGTCTCACTGTACACGAGTGGGGGTCCCAGTGTCTCACTGTACACAAGTGGGGGGCCCAGTGTCTCCCTGAACAAGATTGGGAGGCCAAGTGCCACTGTACACGAGTGGGGTGCCCAGTGTCTCACTGTACACGCGTAGGGGGCACAGTGTCACTGTAAAAGAGTGGGGGGGCCCAGTTTCATTGTCCACGAGTGGGGGGCCCAGTATCTCACTGTACACCAGTGGGGGGGCTCAATGTCTCACTGTACACGAGTGAGGGGCTCAGTGTCTCACGACACACGAGTGGGGTCCCAGTGTCATTGTACACGAGTGGGGACCCGGTGTCACTGTACACGAGTGGGGGGCCCAGTGTCACTGTACACGAGTGGGGGGCCCACTGTCACTGTACGCGAGTGAGGGGCCCAGTGTCTCACTGTACACGAGTGGGGGGCCCAGTGTCTCACTGTACACGAGTGGGGGGCCCAGTGTCTCACTGTACATGAGTGGGGGGGCCCAGTGTCACTGTACACGAGTGGGGGGCCCAGTGTCACTGTACGCGATTGGGGGGCCCAGTGTCTCACTGTACACGGGTGGGGGGCCCAGTGTCTCACTATACACGAGTGGGGGGCCCAGTGTCTCACTGTACACGAGTGGGGGACTCAGTGTCTCACTGTACACGAGTGGGGGGCCCAGTGTCTCACTGTACATGAGTGGGGGGCCCAGTGTCTCACTGTACACGAGTGGGGGGCCCAGTGTCACTGTACACGATTGGGGGGCCCAGTGTCTCACTGTACACGAGTGGGGGGCCCAGTGTCTCACTGTACACGAGTGGGGGGCCCAGTGTCTCACTGTACACGAGTGGGGGACTCAGTGTCTCACTGTACACGAGTGGGGGACCAGTGTCTCACTGTACACGAGTGGGGGGCCCAGTGTCTCACTGTACACGAGTGGGGGGCCCAGTGTCTCACTGTACATGAGTTGGGGGCCCAGTGTCTCATTGTACACGAGTGGGGGGCCCAGTGTCTCACTATTCATGAGTGCGGGGCCCAGTGTTTCACTGTACACGAGTGGGGGGCTCAGTGTCTCACTGTATACGAGTGGGGGGCCCAGTGTCACTCTACACGAGTGGGGGGCTCAGTGTCACACTGTACACGATTGGGGGGGCCCAGTGTCACTGTACACGTGTGGGGGGCCGGTGTCACTGTACACGAGTGGGGGGCTCAGTGTATCACTGATCACGAGTGGAGGGCCCAGTGTCTCACTATACACGTGTGGGGGGCTCAGTGTCTCACTGTACACGAGTGGGGGGCCCAGTGTCTCACTGTACATGAGTGGTGGGCCCAGTAGCACTGTACACGAGTGGGGGATTCAGTGTCTCACTGTACACGTGTGAGGGTCCCAGTGTCTCACTGTACACGAGTGGGGTGCCCAGTGTCACTGTACACGAGTGGGGTTCACAGTGTCACTGTACATGAATGGAGGCTCCAGTGTCACTGTACGTGAGTGGGGGGCCCAGTGTCTCACTGTACACGAGTGGGTGCCCAATATCACTGTACACGAGTGGGGGGCCCAGTGTCATTGCACACGAGTGGGGGGCCCAGTCTCTCACTTTTCATGAGTGGGGGGTCCAGTGTCACTGTACACGAGTGGGGGGCCCAGTGTCTCACTATGCACGAGTGGGGGGCTCAGTGTCTCACTGTACATGAGTGGGGGGCTCAGTGTCTCACTGTACATGTGTGGGGGGCTCAGTGTCACTGTACATGTCTGGGGGGCTCAGTGTGTCACTTTACACGAGTGGTGTGCTCAGTGTCTCACTGTACACGAGTGGGGGGCCCAGTGTCTCACTGTACACGATTGGGAGGCCTAGTTTCACTGTACACGAGTGGGTGGCTCAGTGTCTCACTGTACACGAGTAGGGGTACCAGTGTCTACATGTACTCGAGTGGGGGGCCCAGAGTCTCCCTGTACATGATTGGGAGGCCTAGTGTCACTGTACACGAGTGGGGGGCCCAGTGTCTCACTGCACACGAGTGGGGGGCCCAGAGTCTCCCTGTACATGATTGGGAGGCCTAGTGTCACTGTACACGAGTGGGGGGCCCAGTTTCACTGTACACAAGTGGGGGGCCCACTATCTCACTGTACACGAGTGGGGGGATCAATCTCTCACTGTACACGAGTGTGGGGCTCAGTGTCTCACTATACACGAGTGGGGTCCCAGTGTCACTGTACACGAGTGGGGGGCCCAGTGTCACTGTACATGAATGGGGGGCTCAGTGTCTCACTGTAAACGAGTGGGGGGCCCGATGTCTCACTGTACACGAGTGGGGGGCTCAGTGTCTCACTATACACGAGTGGGGGGCCCAGTGTCTCACTGTACACGAGTGGGGGGCCCAGTGTCTCCCTGAACACGATTGGGAGGCCGAGTGCCACTGTACACGAGTGGGGTGCCCAGTGTCTCACTGTACATGCGTGGGGGGCCCAGTGTCACTGTACACGAGTGGGGGGCCCAGTGTCACTGTCCACGAGTGGGGGGCCCAGTGTCACTGTACACGAGTGGGGGGGCTCAGTGTCTTACTGTACACGAGTGTGGGGCTCAGTTTATCACTGTACACGAGTGGGGGTCTCAGTGTCACTGTACACGAGTGGAGGCTCCAGTGTCACTGTACTTGAGTGGGGGGCCCAGTGTGTCACTGTACACGAGTGGGGGCCCAATGTCACTGTACGCGAGTGGGGGGCCCAGTTTCATTGCACACGAGTGGGGGGCCCAGTGTCTCACTGTACATGAGTGGGAGGCTCAGTGTCACTGTAAACGAGTGGGGGGCCAGTGTCTCACTGTTCACGAGTGGGGGGCCCAGTGTCAGTTTACACGAGTGGGGGGCCCAGTGTCACTGTACACGAGTGGGGGTCCCAGTGTCACTCTACATGAGTGGAGGGGTGGCTCAGTTTCACTGTGCACGACTGCGGGGCCCAGTGTCTCTCTGTACGCGAGTGTGGGGCCCACTGTCACTGTACGCGAGTGAGGGGCCCAGTGTCTCACTGTACACGAGTGGGGGGCCCAGTGTCTCACTGTACACGAGTGGAGGGCCCAGTGTCTCACTGTACATGAGTGGGGGGCCCAGTGTCACTGTACACGAGTGGGGGGCCCAGTGTCTCACTGTACACGAGTGGGGGGCCCAGTGTCTCACTGTACACGAGTGGGGGACTCAGTGTCTCACTGTACACGAGTGGGGGGCCCAGTGTCTCACTGTACACGAGTGGGGGGCCCAGTGTCTCACTGTACACGAGTGGGGGGCCTAGTGTCACTGTACGCGATTGGGGGGCCCAGTGTCTCACTGTACACGAGTGGGGGGCCCAGTGTCTCACTGTACACGAGTGGGGGGCCCAGTGTCTCACTGTACACGAGTGGGGGACTCAGTGTCTCACTGTACACGAGTGGGGGATCAGTGTCTCACTGTACACGAGTGGGGGGCCCAGTGTCTCACTGTACACGAGTGGGGGGCCCAGTGTCTCACTGTACATGAGTTGGGGGCCCAGTGTCTCATTGTACACGAGTGGGGGGCCCAGTGTCTCACTATTCATGAGTGCGGGGCCCAGTGTTTCACTGTACACGAGTGGGGGGCTCAGTGTCTCACTGTATACGAGTGGGGGGCCCAGTGTCCCTCTACACGAGTGGGGGGCTCAGTGTCACACTGTACATGATTGGGGGGCCCAGTGTCACTGTACACGTGTGGGGGGCCGGTGTCACTGTACACGAGTGGGGGGCTCAGTGTATCACTGATCACGAGTGGAGGGCCGAGTGTCTCACTATACACGTGTGGGGGGCTCAGTGTCTCACTGTACACGAGTGGGGGGCCCAGTGTCTCACTGTACATGAGTGGTGGGCCCAGTAGCACTGTACACGAGTGGGGGATTCAGTGTCTCACTGTACACGCTTGAGGGTCCCAGTGTCTCACTGTACACGAGTGGGGTGCCCAGTGTCACTGTACACGAGTGGGGTTCACAGTGTCACTGTACATGAATGGAGGCTCCAGTGTCACTGTACGTGAGTGGGGGGGCCCAGTGTCTCACTGTACACGAGTGGGGGCCCAATATCACTGTACACGAGTGGGGGGCCCAGTGTCATTGCTAACGAGTGGGGAGCCCAGTGTCTCACTATACACGAGTTGGGGGCCCAGTGTTTCACAATGCACGAATGGGGGGCTCAGTTTCTCATTGTACACAAGTGGGGGGCGCAGTGTCACTGTAATCGAGTGGGGGGGGGGGGCTCAGTATCTTACTGTACATGAGTGGGGGGCCCAGTGTCACTGTACATGAGTGGGAGGGCTCAGTGTCTTACTGTACACGTGTGTGGGGCTCAGTTTATCACTGTACACGAGTGGGGGTCTCAGTGTCACTGTACACGAGTGGGGGGCCCAGTCTCTCACTTTTCATGAGTGGGGGGTCCAGTGTCACTGTACACGAGTGGGGGGCCCAGTGTCTCACTATGCACGAGTGGGGGGCTCAGTGTCTCACTGTACATGAGTGGGGGGCTCAGTGTCTCACTGTACATGAGTGGGGAGCTCAGTGTCACTGTACATGTCTGGGGGGCTCAGTGTGTCACTTTACACGAGTGGGGTGCTCAGTGTCTTACTGTACACGAGTGGGGGGCCCAGTGTCTCACTGTACACGATTGGGAGGCCTAGTTTCACTGTACACGAGTGGGTGGCTCAGTGTCTCACTGTACACGAGTAGGGGTACCAGTGTCTACATGTACTCGAGTGGGGGGCCCAGAGTCTCCCTGTACATGATTGGGAGGCCTAGTGTCACTGTACACGAGTGGGGGGCCCAGTGTCTCACTGCACACGAGTGGGGGGGCCCAGAGTCTCCCTGTACATGATTGGGAGGCCTAGTGTCACTGTACACGAGTGGGGGGCCCAGTGTCACTGTACACAAGTGGGGGGCCCACTATCTCACTGTACACGAGTGGGGGGATCAATCTCTCACTGTACACGAGTGTGGGGCTCAGTGTCTCACTATACACGAGTGGGGTCCCAGTGTCACTGTACACGAGTGGGGGGCCCAGTGTCACTGTACATGAATGGGGGGCTCAGTGTCTCACTGTACACGAGTGGGGGGCCCAGTGTCTCACTGTACATGAGTGGGGGGCTCAGTGTCTCACTATACACGAGTGGGGGGCCCAGTGTCACTGTTCACGAGTGTGGGGCCCAGTGTCTCACAGTACACGAGTGGGGGGCTCAGTGTCTCACTGTACACGAGTGGGGGGCCCAGTGTCTCCCTGAACATGATTGGGAGGCCGAGTGCCACTGTACACGAGTGGGGTGCCCAGTGTCTCACTGTACACGCGTGGGGGGCACAGTGTCACTGTACAAGAGTGGGGGGGCCAGTTTCATTGTCCACGAGTGGGGGGCCCAGTATCTCACTGTACACCAGTGGGGGGCTCAATGTCTCACTGTACACGAGTGGCGGCTCAGTGTCTCACTATACACGAGTGGGGGGCCCAGTGTCACTGTACACGAGTGGGGGGCCCAGTGTCACTGTACACGAGTGGGGGGCCCAGTGTCACTGTACGCGAGTGGGGGGGCTCAGTGTCTTACTGTACACGAGTGTGGGGCTCAGTTTATCACTGTACACGAGTGGGGGTCTCAGTGTCACTGTACACGAGTGGAGGCTCCAGTGTCACTGTACGTGAGTGGGGGGCCCAGTGTGTCACTGTACACGAGTGGGGGCCCAATGTCACTGTACGCGAGTGGGGGGCCCAGTTTCATTGCACACGAGTGGGGGGCCCAGTGTCTCACTGTACATGAGTGGGAGGCTCAGTGTCACTCTAAACGAGTGGGGTGCCAGTGTCTCACTGTTCACGAGTGGGGGGCCCAGTGTCAGTTTACACGAGTGGGGGGCCCAGTGTCACTCTACATGAGTGGAGGGGTGCCTCAGTTTCACTGTGCACGACTGCGGGGCCCAGTGTCTCTCTGTACGCGAGTGTGGGGCCCAGTGTCATTGTACACGAGTGGGCAGCCCAGTGTCTCACTATACGCGAGTGGGGGGCCCAGTTTCTCATTATACATGAGTGGGGGGCCCAGTGTTTCACTGTACACAAGTGGGGGGCCCAGTTTCTCATTATACATGAGTGGGGGGCCCAGTGTTTCACTGTGCACGACTGGGGGGCTCAGTGTCTCACTGTACACGAGTGGGGGGCCCAGTGTCACTGTCCATGAGTGGGGGGCCCAGTGTCACTGTACACGAGTGGGGGGCCCGGTGTCACTTTACACGAGTGGGGGCCCAGTGTCCCACTGTACACGAGTGGGGTGCCCAGTGTCTCACTGTACACGAGTGGGGGGCTCAGTGTCACTGTACACAAGTGCAGGGCCCAGTGTCACTGTACACGAGTGGGGGGCCCAGTGTTTCACTGTACATGAGTGGGGGGCCCAGTGTCACTGTGCATGAGTGGGGAGTCCAGTGTCACTGTACACGAGTGCGGGGCCCAGTGTCTCACTATACACAAGTGGGGGACCCAGTGTCTCACTGTACATGAGTGGGGGGCTCAGTGTCTCACTGTACATAAGTGGGGGGTTCAGTGTCTCACTGTACACGAGTGTGGGGCCCAGTGTCACTGTACTTGTCTGGGGGGGTACATTGTCTCACTGTACATGAGTGGGGGGGGCCCAGTGTCTCACTGTAAACGAGTGGGGGGCTCAATGTCTCACTGTACACGAGTGGGGGTCCCAGTGTCTCACTCTACACAAGTGGGGGGCCCAGTGTCACTGTACACGAGTGCAGGGCGCAGTGTCACTGTACACGAGTGGGGGGCCCAGTGTTTCACTGTACACGCGTGGGGGGCACAGTGTCACTGTACAAGAGTGGGGGGGCCCAGTGTCATTGTCCATGAGTGGGGCGCCCAGTATCTCACTGTACACCAGTGGGGGGGCTCAATGTCTCACTGTACACGAGTGAGGGGCTCAGTGTCTCACTATGCACGAGTGGGGGGCCCAGTGTCATTGAACACGAGTGGGGACCCGGTGTCACTGTACACGAGTGGGGCGCCCACTGTCACTGTACGCGAGTGAGGGGCCCAGTGTCTCACTGTACGCGATTGGGGGGCCCAGTGTCTCACTGTACACGAGTGGGGGGCCCAGTGTCACTGTACACGAGTGGGGGGCCCAGTGTCACTGTACGTGAGTGGGGGGCCCAGTGTCTCAATGTACACGAGTGGGGGGCTCACTGTCTCACTGTAAATGAGTGGGGGGCCCAGTTCTTACTTTACACGAGTGGGAGACCAGTGTCACTGTCCACGAGTTGGGGGCCCAATGTCACTGTACACGAGTGGGCGGCTCAGTGTCACAGTACATGTCTGGGGGGCTCAGTGTGTCACTTTACACGAGTGGGGTGCTCAGTGTCCAACTGTACACGAGTGGGGGGCCCAGTGTCTCACTGTACACGATTGGGAGGCCTAGTTTCACTGTACACGAGTGTGTGGCTCAGTGTCTCACTGTACATGAGTGGGGCGCTCAGTGTCTCACTGTACACGAGTAGGGGTCCCAGTGTCTAAATGTACACGAGTGGGGGGCCCAGAGTCTCCCTGTACATGATTGGGAGGCCTAGTGTCACTGTACATGAGTGGGGGGCCCAGTGTCTCACTGTACATGAGTGGGGGGCCCAGAGTCTCCCTGTACATGATTGGGAGGCCTAGTGTCACTGTACACGAGTGGGGGGCCCAGTGTCACTGTACACAAGTGGGGGGCCCAGTATCTCACTGTACACGAGTGGGGGAATCAATCTCTCACTGTACACGAATGGGGGGCCCAGTGTCCCACTGTACATGAGTGGGGGGCCCAGAGTCTCCCTGTACATGGTTGGGAGGCCCAGTGTCACTGTACATGAATGGGGGGCTCAGTGTCTCACTGTACACGAGTGGGGGGCCCAGTGTCTCACTGTACACGAGTGGGGGGCTCAGTGTCTCACTATACACGAGTGGGGGGCCCAGTGTCACTGTACACGAGTGTGGGGCCCAGTGTCTCACAGTACACGAGTGGGGGGCTCAGTGTCTCACTGTACACGAGTGGGGGTCCCAGTGTCTCACTGTACACAAGTGGGGGGCCCAGTGTCTCCCTGAACAAGATTGGGAGGCCGAGTGCCACTGTACACGAGTGGGGTGCCCAGTGTCTCACTGTACACGTGTGGGGGGCACAGTGTCACTGTACAAGAGTGGGGGGCCCAGTGTCATTGTCCACGAGTGGGGGGCCCAGTATCTCACTGTACACCAGTGGGGGGGCTCAATGTCTCACTGTACACGAGTGAGGGGCTCAGTGTCTCACTATACACGAGTGGGGGGCCCAGTGTCATTGTACACGAGTGGGGACCCGGTGTCACTGTACATGAGTGGGGGGCCCAGTGTCACTGTACACGAGTGGGGGGCCCACTGTCACTATACGCGAGTGAGGGGCCAATGTCTCACTGTACACGAGTGGGGGGCCCAGTGTCACTGTACACAAGTGAGGGGCCCAGTGTCACTGTACGCGATTGGGGGGCCCAGTGTCTCACTGTAGACGAGTGGGGGGCCCAGTGACTCACTGTACACGAGTGGGGGGCCCAGTGTCTCACTGTACACGAGTGGGGGGCCCAGTGTCTCACTGTACACGAGTGGGGGGCCCAGTGTCACTGTACGCGATTGGGGGGCCCAGTGTCTCACTGTACACGAGTGGGGGGCCCAGTGTCTCACTGTACACGAGTGGGGGGCCCAGTTTCTCACTGTACACGAGTGGGGGACTCAGTGTCTCACTGTACACGAGTGGGTGGCCCAGTGTCTCATTGTACACGAGTGGGGGGCCCAGTGTTTCACTGTACACGAGTGGGGGGCCCAGTGTCTCACTGTACATGAGTTGGGGGCCCAGTGTCTCATTGTACACGAGTGGGGGGCCCAGTGTCTCACTATTCATGAGTGTGGGGCCCAGTGTTTCACTGTACACGAGTGGGGGGCTCAGTGTCTCACTGTATACGAGTGGGGGCCCAGTGTCACTCTACACGAGTGGGGGGCCCAGTGTCACACTGTACATGATTGGGGGGGCCCAGTGTCACTGTACACGTGTGGGGGGCCGGTGTCACTGTACACGAGTGGGGGGCTCAGTATCTCACTGATCACGAGTGGGGGGCCCAGTGTCTCACTATACACGTGTGGGGGGCTCAGTGTCTCACTGTACACGAGTGGGGGCCCCAGTGTCTCACTGTACATGAGTGGGGGGCCCAGTAGCACTGTACACGAGTGGGGGATTCAGTGTCTCACTGTACACGCGTGAGGGTCCCAGTGTCTCACTGTACACGAGTGGGGTGCCCAGTGTCACTGTACACGAGTGGGGTTCACAGTGTCACTGTACATGAATGGAGGCTCCAGTGTCACTGTACGTGAGTGGGGGGCCCAGTGTCTCACTGTACACGAGTGGGGGCCCAATATCACTGTACACGAGTGGGGGGCCCAGTGTCATTGCACACGAGTGGGGGACCCAGTGTCTCACTATACACGAGTTGGGGGCCCAGTGTTTCACAATGCACGAATGGGGGGCTCAGTTTCTCATTGTACACAAGTGGGGGGCGCAGTGTCACTGTAAACAAGTGGGGGGGGGCTCAGTATCTTACTGTACATGAGTGGGGGCCCAGTGTCAATGTACACGAGTGGGGGGGCTCAGTGTCTTACTGTACACGAGTGTGGGGCTCAGTTTATCACTGTACACGAGTGGGGGTCTCAGTGTCACTGTACACGTGTGGGGGGCCCAGTCTCTCACTTTTCATGAGTGGGGGGTCCAGTGTCACTGTACACGAGTGGGGGGCCCAGTGTCTCACTATGCACGAGTGGGGGGCTCAGTGTCACTGTACATGTCTGGGGGGCTCAGTGTGTCACTTTACACGAGTGGGGGGCTCAGTGTCTCACTGTACACGTGTGGGGGTCCCAGTGTCTCACTGTACACAAGTGGGGGGCCCAGTGTCTCCCTGAACAAGATTGGGAGGCCGAGTGCCACTGTACACGAGTGGGGTGCCCAGTGCCTCACTGTACACGTGTCGGGGGCACAGTGTCACTGTACAAGAGTGGGGGGGCCCAGTGTCATTGTCCACGAGTGGGGGGCCCAGTATCTCACTGTACACCAGTGGGGGGGCTCAATGTCTCACTATACACGAGTGAGGGGCTCAGTGTCTCACTATACACGAGTGGGGGGCCCAGTGTCATTGTACACGAGTGGGGACCCGGTGTCACTGTACACGAGTGGGGGGCCCAGTGTCACTGTACACGAGTGGGGGGCCCAGTGTCACTGTACGCGATTGGGGGCCCCAGTGTCTCACTGTACACGAGTGGGGGACTCAGTGTCTCACTGTACACGAGTGGGGGGCCCAGTGTCTCACTGTACACGAGTGGAGGGCCCAGTGTCTCACTGTACATGAGTGGGGGGCCCAGTGTCACTGTACGCGATTGGGGGGCCCAGTGTCACTGTACGCGATTGGGGGGCCCAGTGTCTCACTGTAGACGAGTGGGGGGCCCAGTGACTCACTGTACACGAGTGGGAGGCCCAGTGTCTCACTGTACACGAGTGGGGGACTCAGTGTCTCACTGTACACGAGTGGGGGGCCCAGTGTCTCACTGTACACGAGTGGGGGGCCCAGTGTCTCACTGTACACGAGTGGGGGGCCCAGTGTCACTGTACGCGATTGAGGGGCCCAGTGTCTCACTGTACACGAGTGGGGGGCCCAGTGTCTCACTGTACACGAGTGGGGGGCCCAGTTTCTCACTGTACACGAGTGGGGGACTCAGTGTCTCACTGTACACGAGTGGGTGGCCCAGTGTCTCATTGTACACGAGTGGGGGGCCCAGTGTTTCACTGTACACGAGTGGGGGGCCCAGTGTCTCACTGTACATGAGTTGGGGGCCCAGTGTCTCATTGTACACGAGTGGGGGGCCCAGTGTCTCACTATTCATGAGTGTGGGGCCCAGTGTTTCACTGTACACGAGTGGGGGGCTCAGTGTCTCACTGTATACGAGTGGGGGCCCAGTGTCACTCTACACGAGTGGGGGGCCCAGTGTCACACTGTACATGATTGGGGGGGCCCAGTGTCACTGTACACGTGTGGGGGGCCGGTGTCACTGTACACGAGTGGGGGGCTCAGTATCTCACTGATCACGAGTGGGGGGCCCAGTGTCTCACTATACACGTGTGGGGGGCTCAGTGTCTCACTGTACATGAGTGGGGGCCCCAGTGTCTCACTGTACATGAGTGGGGGGCCCAGTAGCACTGTACACGAGTGGGGGATTCAGTGTCTCACTGTACACGCGTGAGGGTCCCAGTGTCTCACTGTACACGAGTGGGGTGCCCAGTGTCACTGTACACGAGTGGGGTTCACAGTGTCACTGTACATGAATGGAGGCTCCAGTGTCACTGTACGTGAGTGGGGGGCCCAGTGTCTCACTGTACACGAGTGGGGGCCCAATATCACTGTACACGAGTGGGGGGCCCAGTGTCATTGCACACGAGTGGGGGACCCAGTGTCTCACTATACACGAGTTGGGGGCCCAGTGTTTCACAATGCACGAATGGGGGGCTCAGTTTCTCATTGTACACAAGTGGGGGGCGCAGTGTCACTGTAAACAAGTGGGGGGGGGCTCAGTATCTTACTGTACATGAGTGGGGGCCCAGTGTCAATGTACACGAGTGGGGGGGCTCAGTGTCTTACTGTACACGAGTGTGGGGCTCAGTTTATCACTGTACACGAGTGGGGGTCTCAGTGTCACTGTACACGTGTGGGGGGCCCAGTCTCTCACTTTTCATGAGTGGGGGGTCCAGTGTCACTGTACACGAGTGGGGGGCCCAGTGTCTCACTATGCACGAGTGGGGGGCTCAGTGTCACTGTACATGTCTGGGGGGCTCAGTGTGTCACTTTACACGAGTGGGGGGCTCAGTGTCTCACTGTACACGTGTGGGGGTCCCAGTGTCTCACTGTACACAAGTGGGGGGCCCAGTGTCTCCCTGAACAAGATTGGGAGGCCGAGTGCCACTGTACACAAGTGGGGTGCCCAGTGCCTCACTGTACACGTGTGGGGGGCACAGTGTCACTGTACAAGAGTGGGGGGGCCCAGTGTCATTGTCCACGAGTGGGGGGCCCAGTATCTCACTGTACACCAGTGGGGGGGCTCAATGTCTCACTATACACGAGTGAGGGGCTCAGTGTCTCACTATACACGAGTGGGGGGCCCAGTGTCATTGTACACGAGTGGGGACCCGGTGTCACTGTACACGAGTGGGGGGCCCAGTGTCACTGTACACGAGTGGGGGGCCCAGTGTCACTGTACGCGATTGGGGGCCCCAGTGTCTCACTGTACACGAGTGGGGGACTCAGTGTCTCACTGTACACGAGTGGGGGGCCCAGTGTCTCACTGTACACGAGTGGAGGGCCCAGTGTCTCACTGTACATGAGTGGGGGGCCCAGTGTCACTGTACGCGATTGGGGGGCCCAGTGTCTCACTGTACACGAGTGGGGGGCCCAGTGTCTCACTGTACACGAGTGGGGGGCCCAGTGTCTCACTGTACACGAGTGGGGGACTCAGTGTCTCACTGTACACGAGTGGGGGGCCCAGTGTCTCACTGTACACGAGTGGGGGGCCCAGTGTCACTGTACGCGATTGGGGGGCCCAGTGTCTCACTGTACATGAGTGGGGGGCCCAGTGTCTCACTGTACACGAGTGGGGGGCCCAGTTTCTCACTGTACACGAGTGGGGGACTCAGTGTCTCACTGTACACGAGTGGGTGGCCCAGTGTCTCATTGTACACGAGTGGGGGGCCTTGTGTCTCACTGTACACGAGTGGGGGGCCCAGTGTCTCACTGTACATGAGTTGGGGTCCCAGTGTCTCATTGTACACGAGTGGGGGGCCCAGTGTCTCACTATTCATGAGTGTGGGGCCCAGTGTTTCACTGTACACGAGTGGGGGGCTCAGTGTCTCACTGTATACGAGTGGGGGCCCAGTGTCACTCTACACGAGTGGGGGGCTCAGTGTCACACTGTACATGATTGGGGGGGCACAGTGTCACTGTACACGTGTGGGGGGCCGGTGTCACTGTACACGAGTGGGGGGCTCAGTGTCTCACTGATCACGAGTGGGGGGCCCAGTGTCTCACTATACACGTGTGGGGGGCTCAGTGTCTCACTGTACAAGAGTGGGGGGCCCAGTGTCTCACTGTACATGAGTGGGGGGCCCAGTAGCACTGTACACGAGTGGGGGATTCAGTGTCTCACTGTACACGCGTGAGGGTCCCAGTGTCTCACTGTACACGAGTGGGGTGCCCAGTGTCACTGTACACGAGTGGGGTTCACAGTGTCATTGTACATGAATGGAGGCTCCAGTGTCACTGTACATGAGTGGGGGGCCCAGTGTCTCACTGTACACGAGTGGGTGCCCAATATCACTGTACACGAGTGGGGGGCCCAGTGTCATTGCACACGAGTGGGGGATCCAGTGTCTCACTATACACGAGTTGGGGGCCCAGTGTTTCACAATGCACGAATGGGGGGCTCAGTTTCTCATTGTACACAAGTGGGGGGCGCAGTGTCACTGTAAACGAGTGGGGGGGGGGGCTCAGTATCTTACTGTACATGAGTGGGGGGCCCAGTGTCAATGTACACGAGTGGGGGGGGCTCAGTGTCTTACTGTACACGAGTGTGGGGCTCAGTTTATCACTGTACACGAGTGGGGGTCTCAGTGTCACTGTACACGAGTGGGGGGCCCAGTCTCTCACTTTTCATGAGTGGGGGGTCCAGTGTCACTGTACACGAGTGGGGGGCCCAGTGTCTCACTATGCACGAGTGGGGGGCTCAGTGTCTCACTGTACATGAGTGGGGGGCTCAGTGTCTCACTGTACATGAGTGGGGGGCTCAGTGTCACTGTACATGTCTGGGGGGCTCAGTGTGTCACTTTACACGAGTGGGGTGCTCAGTGTCTCACTGTACCTGAGTGGGGGGCCCAGTGTCTCACTGTACACGATTGGGAGGCCTAGTTTCACTGTACATGAATGGGGGGCTCAGTGTCTCACTGTACACGAGTGGGGGGCCCAGTGTCTCACTGTACACGAGTGGGGGGCTCAGTGTCTCACTATACACGAGTGGGGGGCCCAGTGTCACTGTACACGAGTGTGGGGCCCAGTGTCTCACAGTACACGAGTGGGGGGCTCAGTGTCTCACTGTACACGAGTGGGGGTCCCAGTGTCTCACTGTACACAAGTGGGGGGCCCAGTGTCTCCCTGAACAAGATTGGGAGGCCGAGTGCCACTGTACACGAGTGGGGTGCCCAGTGTCTCACTGTACACGTGTGGGGGGCACAGTGTCACTGTACAAGAGTGGGGGGGCCCAGTGTCATTGTCCACGAGTGGGGGACTCAATGTCTCACTGTACACGAGTGGGGGGCCCAGTGTCTCACTGTACACGAGTGGGGGGCCCAGTGTCTCACTGTACACGAGTGGGGGGCCCAGTGTCACTGTACGCGATTGGGGGGCCCAGTGTCTCACTGTACATGAGTGGGGGGCCCAGTGTCTCACTGTACACGAGTGGGGGGCCCAGTGCCTCACTGTACACGAGTGGGGGACTCAGTGTCTCACTGTACACGAGTGCGGGGCCCAGTGTCTCACTGTACATGAGTTGGGGGCCCAGTGTCTCACTGTACACGAGTGGGGGGCCCAGTGTCTCACTATTCATGAGTGTGGGGCCCAGTGTTTCACTGTACACGAGTAGGGGGCTCAGTGTCTCACTGTATACGAGTGGGGGCGCAGTGTCACTCTACACGAGTGGGGGGCTCAGTGTCACACTGTACATGATTGGGGGGGCCCAGTGTCACTGTACACGTGTGGGGGGCCGGTGTCACTGTACACGAGTGGGGGGCTCAGTGTCTCACTGATGACGAGTGGGGGGCCCAGTGTCTCACTATACACGTGTGGGGGGCTCAGTGTCTCACTGTACACGAGTGGGGGGCCCAGTGTCTCACTGTACATGAGTGGGGGGCCCAGTAGCACTGTACACGAGTGGGGGATTCAGTGTCTCACTGTACACGCGTGAGGGTCCCAGTGTCTCACTGTACACGAGTGGGGTGCCCAGTGTAACTGTACACGAGTGAGGTTCACAGTGTCACTGTACATGAATGGAGGCTCCAGTGTCACTGTACGTGAGTGGGGGGCCCAGTGTCTCACTGTACACGAGTGGGGGCCCAATATCACTGTACACGAGTGGGGGGCCCAGTGTCATTGCACACGAGTAGGGGGCCCAGTGTCTCACTATACACGAGTTGGGGGCCCAGTGTTTCACAATGCACGAATGGGGGGCTCAGTTTCTCATTGTACACAAGTGGGGGGTGCAGTGTCACTGTAAACGAGTGGGGGGGGGGCTCAGTATCTTACTGTACATGAGTGGGGGGCCCAGTGTCACTGTACACGAGTGGGGGGGCTCAGTGTCTTACTGTACACGTGTGTGGGGCTCAGTTTATCACTGTACACGAGTGGGGGTCTCAGTATCACTGTACACGAGTGGGGGGCCCAGTCTCTCACTTTTCATGAGTGGGGGGTCCAGTGTCACTGTACACGAGTGGGGGGCCCAGTGTCTCACTATGCACGAGTGGGGGGCTCAGTTTCTCACTGCACATGAGTGGGGGGCTCAGTGTCTCACTATACATGAGTGGGGGGCTCAGTGTCACTGTACATGTCTGGGGGGCTCAGTGTGTCACTTTACACGTGTGGGGTGCTCAGTGTCTCACTGTACATGAGTGGGGGGCCCAGTGTCTCACTGTACACGATTGGGAGGCCTAGTTTCACTGTACACGAGTGGGTGGCTCAGTGTCTCACTGTACACGAGTCGGGGTACCAGTGTCTACATGTACTCGAGTGGGGGGCCCAGAGTCTCCCTGTACATGATTGGGAGGCCTAGTGTCACTGTACACGAGTGGGGGGCCCAGTGTCACTGTACACAAGTGGGGGGCCCACTATCTCACTGTACACGAGTGGGGGGATCAATGTCTCACTGTACACGAGTGGGGGGCTCAGTGTCTCACTATACACGAGTGGGGTCCCAGTGGCACTGTACACGAGTGGGGGGCCCAGTGTCACTGTACATGAATGGGGGGCTCAGTTTCTCACTGTACACGAGTGGGGGGCCCAGTGTCTCACTGTACACGAGTGGGGGGCTCAGTGTCTCACTATACACGAGTGGGGGGCCCAGTGTCACTGTACACGAGTGTGGGGCCCAGTGTCTCACAGTACATGAGTGGGGGGCTCAGTGTCTCACTGTACACGAGTGGGGGGCCCAGTGTCTCCCTGAACACGATTGGGAGGCCGAGTGCCACTGTACACGAGTGGGGTGCCCAGTGTCTCACTGTACACGCGTGGGGGGCACAGTGTCACTGTACAAGAGTGGGGGGGCCCAGTTTCATTGTCCACGAGTGGGGGGCCCAGTATCTCACTGTACACCAGTGGGGGGCTCAATGTCTCACTGTACACGAGTGGGGGCTCAGTGTCTCACTATACACGAGTGGGGGGCCCAGTGTCACTGTACACGAGTGGGGGGCCCAGTGTCACTGTACACGAGTGGGGGGCCCAGTGTCACTGTACGCGAGTGGGGGGGCTCAGTGTCTTACTGTACACGAGTGTGGGGCTCAGTTTATCACTGTACACGAGTGGGGGTCTCAGTGTCACTGTACACGAGTGGAGGCTCCAGTGTCACTGTACGTGAGTGGGGGGCCCAGTGTCTCACTGTACATGAGTGGGGGCCCAATGTCACTGTACGCGAGTGGGGGGCCCAGTTTCATTGCACACGAGTGGGGGGCCCAGTGTCTCACTGTACACGAGTGGGGGGCTCAGTGTCACTGTGAACGAGTGGGGGGCCAGTGTCTCACTGTTCACGAGTGGGGGGCCCAGTGTCACTGTCCACGAGTGGGGGTCCCAGTGTCACTATACATGAGTGGGGGGGTGGCTCAGTTTCACTGTGCACGACTGCGGGGCCCAGTGTCTCTCTGTACGCGAGTGTGCGGCCCAGTGTCATTGTACACGAGTGGGCAGCCCAGTGTCTCACTATACGCGAGTGGGGGGCCCACTGTCATTATACACGAGTGGGGGGGCCCAGTGTCTCACTGTACACAAGTGGGGGGCCCAGTTTCTCACTATACATGAGTGGGGGGCCCAGTGTTTCACTGTGCACGACTGGGGGGCTCAGTGTCTCACTGTACTCGAGTGGGGGGCCCAGTGTCACTGTCCATGAGTGGGGGGCCCAGTGTCACTGTACACGAGTGGGGGGCCCAGTGTCACTGTACACGAGTGTGGGCCCAGTGTCCCACTGTACACGAGTGGGGTGCCCAGTGTCTCACTGTACACGAGTGGGGGGCTCAGTGTCACTGTACACGAGTGCAGGGCTCAGTGTCACTGTACACGAGTGGGGGGCCCAGTGTTTCACTGTACATGAGTGGGGGGCCCAGTGTCACTGTACATGAGTGGGGAGACCAGTGTCACTGTACACGAGTGCGGGGCCCAGTGTCTCACTATACACAAGTGGGGGACCCAGTGTCTCACTGTACATGAGTGGGGGGCTAAGTGTCTCACTGTACATAAGTGGGGGGTTCAGTGTCTCACTGTACACGAGTGCGGGGCCCAGTGCCACTGTACTTGTCTGGGGGGGTACATTGTCTCACTGTACATGAGTGGGGGGGCCCAGTGTCTCACTGTAAACGAGTGGGGGGGGCTCAGTGTCTCACTGTACACGAGTGGGGGTCCCAGTGTCTCACTGTACACAATTGGGGGGCCCAGTGTCTCCCTGAACAAGATTGGGAGGCCGAGTGCCACTGTACACGAGTGGGGTGCCCAGTGTCTCACTGTACACGCGTGGGGGGCACAGTGTCACTGTACAAGAGTGGGGGGGGCCCAGTGTCATTGTCCACGAGTGGGGGGCCCAGTATCTCACTGTACACCAGTGGGGGGGCTCAATGTCTCACTGTACACGAGTGAGGGGCTCAGTGTCTCACTATACACGAGTGGGGGGCCCAGTGTCATTGTACACGAGTGGGGACCCGGTGTCACTGTACACGAGTGGGGGGCCCACTGTCACTGTACGCGAGTGAGGGTCCCAGTGTCTCACTGTACACGATTGGGGGGCCCAGTGTCTCACTGTACATGAGTGGGGGGCCCAGTGTCTCACTGTACACGAGTGGGGGGCCCAGTGTCTCACTGTACACGAGTGGGGGACTCAGTGTCTCACTGTACACGAGTGCGGGGCCCAGTGTCTCACTGTACATGAGTTGGGGGCCCAGTGTCTCATTGTACACGAGTGGGGGCCCAGTGTCTCACTATTCATGAGTGTGGGGCCCAGTGTTTCACTGTACACGAGTGGGGGGCTCAGTGTCTCACTGTATACGAGTGGGGGCGCAGTGTCACTCTACACGAGTGGGGGGCTCAGTGTCACACTGTACATGATTGGGGGGGCCCAGTGTCACTGTACACGTGTGGGGGGCCAGTGTCACTGTACACGAGTGGGGGGCTCAGTGTCTCACTGATGACGAGTGGGGGGCCCAGTGTCTCACTATACACGTGTGGGGGGCTCAGTGTCTCACTGTACACAAGTGGGGGGCCCAGTGTCTCACTGTACATGAGTGGGGGGCCCAGTAGCACTGTACACGAGTGGGGGATTCAGTGTCTCACTGTACACGCGTGAGGGTCCCAGTGTCTCACTGTACACGAGTGGGGTGCCCAGTGTAACTGTACACGAGTGAGGTTCACAGTGTCACTGTACATGAATGGAGGCTCCAGTGTCACTGTACGTGAGTGGGGGGCCCAGTGTCTCACTGTACACGAGTGGGGGCCCAATATCACTGTACACGAGTGGGGGGCCCAGTGTCATTGCACACGAGTGGGGGGCCCAGTGTCTCACTATACACGAGTTGGGGGCCCAGTGTTTCACAATGCACGAATGGGGGGCTCAGTTTCTCATTGTACACAAGTGGGGGGCGCAGTGTCACTGTAAACGAGTGGGGGGGGGGGGCTCAGTATCTTACTGTACATGAGTGGGGGGCCCAGTGTCACTGTACATGAGTGGGGGGGGCTCAGTGTCTTACTGTACACGTGTGTGGGGCTCAGTTTATCACTGTACACGAGTGGGGGTCTCAGTATCACTGTACACGAGTGGGGGGCCCAGTCTCTCACTTTTCATGAGTGGGGGGTCCAGTGTCACTGTACACGAGTGGGGGGCCCAGTGTCTCACTATGCACGAGTGGGGGGCTCAGTTTCTCACTGCACATGAGTGGGGGGCTCAGTGTCTCACTATACATGAGTGGGGGGCTCAGTGTCACTGTACATGTCTGGGGGGCTCAGTGTGTCACTTTACACGAGTGGGGTGCTCAGTGTCTCACTGTACATGAGTGGGGGGCCCAGTGTCTCACTGTACACGATTGGGAGGCCTAGTTTCACTGTACACGAGTGGGTGGCTCAGTGTCTCACTGTACACGAGTCGGGGTACCAGTGTCTACATGTACTCGAGTGGGGGGCCCAGAGTCTCCCTGTACATGATTGGGAGGCCTAGTGTCACTGTACACGAGTGGGGGGCCCACTATCTCACTGTACACGAGTGGGGGGATCAATGTCTCACTGTACACGAGTGGGGGGCTCAGTGTCTCACTATACACGAGTGGGGTCCCAGTGGCACTGTACACGAGTGGGGGGCCCAGTGTCACTGTACATGAATGGGGGGCTCAGTTTCTCACTGTACACGAGTGGGGGGCCCAGTGTCTCACTGTACACGAGTGGGGGGCTCAGTGTCTCACTATACACGAGTGGGGGGCCCAGTGTCACTGTAGACGAGTGTGGGGCCCAGTGTCTCACAGTACACGAGTGGGGGGCTCAGTGTCTCACTGTACACGAGTGGGGGTCCCAGTGTCTCACTGTACACAAGTGGGGGGCCCAGTGTCTCCCTGAACACGATTGGGAGGCCGAGTGCCACTGTACCCGAGTGGGGTGCCCAGTGTCTCACTGTACACGCGTGGGGGGCACAGTGTCACTGTACAAGAGTGGGGGGGCCCAGTTTCATTGTCCACGAGTGGGGGGCCCAGTATCTCACTGTACACCAGTGGGGGGCTCAATGTCTCACTGTACACGAGTGGGGGCTCAGTGTCTCACTATACACGAGTGGGGGGCCCAGTGTCACTGTACACGAGTGGGGGGCCCAGTGTCACTGTACACGAGTGGGGGGCCCAGTGTCACTGTACGCGAGTGGGGGGGCTCAGTGTCTTACTGTACACGAGTGTGGGGCTCAGTTTATCACTGTACACGAGTGGGGGTCTCAGTGTCACTGTACACGAGTGGAGGCTCCAGTGTCACTGTACGTGAGTGGGGGGCCCAGTGTCTCACTGTACATGAGTGGGGGCCCAATGTCACTGTACGCGAGTGGGGGGCCCAGTTTCATTGCACACGAGTGGGGGGCCCAGTGTCTCACTGTACACGAGTGGGGGGCTCAGTGTCACTGTGAACGAGTGGGGGGCCAGTGTCTCACTGTTCACGAGTGGGGGGCCCAGTGTCAGTTTACACGAGTGGGGGGCCCAGTGTCACTGTCCACGAGTGGGGGTCCCAGTGTCACTCTACATGAGTGGGGGGGTGGCTCAGTTTCACTGTGCACGACTGCGGGGCCCAGTGTCTCTCTGTACGCGAGTGTGCGGCCCAGTGTCATTGTACACGAGTGGGCAGCCCAGTGTCTCACTATACGCGAGTGGGGGGCCCACTGTCATTATACACGAGTGGGGGGGCCCAGTGTCTCACTGTACACAAGTGGGGGGCCCAGTTTCTCACTATACATGAGTGGGGGGCCCAGTGTTTCACTGTGCACGACTGGGGGGCTCAGTGTCTCACTGTACTCGAGTGGGGGGCCCAGTGTCACTGTCCATGAGTGGGGGGCCCAGTGTCACTGTACACGAGTGGGGGGCCCAGTGTCACTGTACACGAGTGTGGGCCCAGTGTCCCACTGTACACGAGTGGGGGGCCCAGTGTTTCACTGTACATGAGTGGGGGGCCCAGTGTCACTGTACATGAGTGGGGAGACCAGTGTCACTGTACACGAGTGCGGGGCCCAGTGTCTCACTATACACAAGTGGGGGACCCAGTGTCTCACTGTACCTGAGTGGGGGGCTAAGTGTCTCACTGTACATAAGTGGGGGGTTCAGTGTCTCACTGTACACGAGTGCGGGGCCCAGTGCCACTGTACTTGTCTGGGGGGGTACATTGTCTCACTGTACATGAGTGGGGGGGCCCAGTGTCTCACTGTAAACGAGTGGGGGGGGCTCAGTGTCTCACTGTACACGAGTGGGGGTCCCAGTGTCTCACTGTACACAAGTGGGGGGCCCAGTGTCTCCCTGAACAAGATTGGGAGGCCGAGTGCCACTGTACACGAGTGGGGTGCCCAGTGTCATTGTCCACGAGTGGGGGGCCCAGTATCTCACTGTACACCAGTGGGGGGGCTCAATGTCTCACTGTACACGAGTGAGGGGCTCAGTGTCTCACTATACACGAGTGGGGGGCCCAGTGTCATTGTACACGAGTGGGGACCCGGTGTCACTGTACACGAGTGGGGGGCCCACTGTCACTGTACGCGAGTGAGGGTCCCAGTGTCTCTGTACGCGATTGGGGGGCCAAGTGTCTCACTGTACATGAGTGGGGGGCCCAGTGTCTCACTGTACACGAGTGGGGGGCCCAGTGTCTCACTGTACACGAGTGGGGGACTCAGTGTCTCACTGTACACGAGTGCGGGGCCCAGTGTCTCACTGTACATGAGTTGGGGGCCCAGTGTCTCATTGTACACGAGTGGGGGGCCCAGTGTCTCACTATTCATGAGTGTGGGGCCCAGTGTTTCACTGTACACGAGTGGGGGGCTCAGTGTCTCACTGTATACGAGTGGGGGACCCAATGTCTCACTATACACGAGTTGGGGGCCCAGTGTTTCACAATGCACGAATGGGGGGCTCAGTTTCTCATTGTACACAAGTGGGGGGTGCAGTGTCAATGTAAACGAGTGGGGGGGGGGGCTCAGTATCTTACTGTACATGAGTGGGGGGCCCAGTGTCAATGTACACGAGTGGGGGGCTCAGTGTCTTACTGTACACGAGTGTGGGGCTCAGTTTATCACTGTACACGAGTGGGGGTCTCAGTGTCACTGTACACCAGTGGGGGGCCCAGTCTCTCACTTTTCATGAGTGGGGGGTCCAGTGTCACTGTACACGAGTGGGGGGCCCAGTGTCTCACTATGCACGAGTGGGGGGCTCAGTGTCTCACTGTACATGAGTGGGGGGCTCAGTGTCTCACTGTACATGAGTGGGGGGCTCAGTGTCACTGTACATGTCTGGGGGGCTCAGTGTGTCACTTTACACGAGTGGGGTGCTCAGTGTCTCACTGTACCTGAGTGGGGGGCCCAGTGTCTCACTGTACACGATTGGGAGGCCTAGTTTCACTGTACATGAATGGGGGGCTCAGTGTCTCACTGTACACGAGTGGGGGGCCCAGTGTCTCACTGTACACGAGTGGGGGGCTCAGTGTCTCACTATACACGAGTGGGGGGCCCAGTGTCACTGTACACGAGTGTGGGGCCCAGTGTCTCACAGTACACGAGTGGGGGGCTCAGTGTCTCACTGTACACGAGTGGGGGTCCCAGTGTCTCACTGTACACAAGTGGGGGGCCCAGTGTCTCCCTGAACAAGATTGGGAGGCCGAGTGCCACTGTACACGGGTGGGGTGCCCAGTGTCTCACTGTACACGTGTGGGGGGCACAGTGTCACTGTACAAGAGTGGGGGGGCCCAGTGTCATTGTCCACGAGTGGGGGGCCCAGTATCTCACTGTACACCAGTGGGGGGGCTCAATGTCTCACTATACACGAGTGAGGGGCTCAGTGTCTCAATATACACGAGTGGGGGGCCCAGTGTCATTGTACACGAGTGGGGACCCGGTGTCACTGTACACGAGTGGGGGGCCCAGTGTCACTGTACACGAGTGGGGGGCCCAGTGTCACTGTACGCGATTGGGGGGCCCAGTGTCTCACTGTACACGTGTGGGGGGCCCAGTGTCTCACTGTACACGAGTGGGAGGCCCAGTGTCTCACTGTACATGAGTGGGGGACTCAGTGTCTCACTGTACACGAGTGGGGGGCCCAGTGTCTCACTGTACACGAGTGGGAGGCCCAGTGTCTCACTGTACACGGGTGGGGGGCCCAGTGTCACTGTACGCGATTGGGAGGCCCAGTGTCTCACTGTACACGAG
This sequence comes from Pristiophorus japonicus, assembly GCF_044704955.1. NCBI lineage: Eukaryota > Metazoa > Chordata > Chondrichthyes > Pristiophoridae > Pristiophorus > Pristiophorus japonicus. The sequence continues at coordinate 139,265,086 of NC_091987.1, read as the reverse complement.
TGGGGGGCCCAGTGTCTCACTGTACACGAGTGGGGGGCCCAGTGTCTCACTGTACATGAGTTGGGGGCCCAGTGTCTCATTGTACACGAGTGGGGGGCCCAGTGTCTCACTATTCATGAGTGTGGGGCCCAGTGTTTCACTGTACACGAGTGGGGGGCTCAGTGTCTCACTGTATACGAGTGGGGGCCCAGTGTCACTCTACACGAGTGGGGGGCTCAGTGTCACACTGTACATGATTGGGGGGGCCCAGTGTCACTGTACACGTGTGGGGGGCCGGTGTCACTGTACACGAGTGGGGGGCTCAGTGTCTCACTGATCACGAGTGGGGGGCCCAGTGTCTCACTATACACGTGTGGGGGGCTCAGTGTCTCACTGTACACGAGTGGGGGGCCCAGTGTCTCACTGTACATGAGTGGGGGGCCCAGTAGCACTGTACACGAGTGGGGGATTCAGTGTCTCACTGTACACGCGTGAGGGTCCCAGTGTCTCACTGTACACGAGTGGGGTGCCCAGTGTTACTGTACACGAGTGGGGTTCACAGTGTCACTGTACATGAATGGAGGCTCCAGTGTCACTGTACGTGAGTGGGAGGCCCAGTGTCTCACTGTACACGAGTGGGGGCCCAATATCACTGTACACGAGTGGGGGGCCCAGTGTCATTGCACACGAGTGGGGGGCCCAGTGTCTCACTATACACGAGTTGGGGGCCCAGTGTTTCACAATGCACGAATGGGGGGCTCAGTTTCTCATTGTACACAAGTGGGGGGCGCAGTGTCACTGTAAACGAGTGGGGGGGGGCTCAGTATCTTACTGTACATGAGTGGGGGGCCCAGTGTCACTGTACACGAGTGGGGGGGGCTCAGTGTCTTACTGTACACGTGTGTGGGGCTCAGTTTATCACTGTACACGAGTGGGGGTCTCAGTGTCACTGTACACGAGTGGGGGCCCAGTCTCTCACTTTTCATGAGTGGGGGGTCCAGTGTCACTGTACACGAGTGGGGGGCCCAGTGTCTCACTATGCACGAGTGGGGGGCTCAGTGTCTCACTGTACATGAGTGGGGGGCTCAGTGTCTCACTGTACATGAGTGGGGGGCTCAGTGTCACTGTACATGTCTGGGGGGCTCAGTGTGTCACTTTACACGAGTGGGGTGCTCAGTGTCTCACTGTACATGAGTGGGGGGCCCAGTGTCTCACTGTACACGATTGGGAGGCCTAGTTTCACTGTACACGAGTGGGTGGCTCAGTGTCTCACTGTACACGAGTCGGGGTGCCAGTGTCTACATGTACTCGAGTGGGGTGCCCAGAGTCTCCCTGTACATGATTGGGAGGCCTAGTGTCACTGTACACGAGTGGGGGGCCCAGTGTCACTGTACACAAGTGGGGGGCCCACTATCTCACTGTACACGAGTGGGGGGATCAATCTCTCACTGTACACGAGTGGGGGGCTCAGTGTCTCACTATACACGAGTGGGGTCCCAGTGGCACTGTACACGAGTGGGGGGCCCAGTGTCACTGTACATGAATGGGGGGCTCAGTGTCTCACTGTACACGAGTGGGGGGCCCACTATCTCACTGTACACGAGTGGGGGGATCAATCTCTCACTGTACACGAGTGGGGGGCTCAGTGTCTCACTATACACGAGTGGGGTCCCAGTGGCACTGTACACGCGTGGGGGGCACAGTGTCACTGTACAAGAGTGGGGGGGCCCAGTTTCATTGTCCACGAGTGGGGGGCCCAGTATCTCACTGTACACCAGTGGGGGGCTCAATGTCTCACTATACACGAGTGGGGGGCCCAGTGTCACTGTACACGAGTGGGGGGCCCAGTGTCACTGTACACGAGTGGGGGGCCCAGTGTCACTGTACGCGAGTGGGGGGGCTCAGTGTCTTAATGTACACGGGTGTGGGGCTCAGTTTATCACTGTACACGAGTGGGGGTCTCAGTGTCACTGTACACGAGTGGAGGCTCCAGTGTCACTGTACGTGAGTGGGGGGCCCAGTGTCTCACTGTACACGAGTGGGGGCCCAATGTCACTGTACGCGAGTGGGGGGCCCAGTTTCATTGCACACGAGTGGGGGGCCCAGTGTCTCACTGTACACGAGTGGGGGGCTCAGTGTCACTGTAAACGAGTGGGGGGCCAGTGTCTCACTGTTCACGAGTGGGGGGCCCAGTGTCAGTTTACACGAGTGGGGGGCCCAGTGTCACTGTCCACGAGTGGGGGTCCCAGTGTCACTCTACATGAGTGGGGGGGTGGCTCAGTTTCACTGTGCACGACTGCGGGGCCCAATGTCTCTCTGTACGCGAGTGTGGGGCCCAGTGTCATTGTACACGAGTGGGCAGCCCAGTGTCTCACTATACGCGAGTGGGGGGCCCACTGTCATTATACACGAGTGGGGGGGCCCAGTGTCTCACTGTACACAAGTGGGGGGCCCAGTTTCTCACTATACATGAGTGGGGGGCCCAGTGTTTCACTGTGCACGACTGGGGGGCTCAGTGTCTCATTGTACTCGAGTGGGGGGCCCAGTGTCACTGTCCATGAGTGGGGGGCCCAGTGTCACTGTACACGAGTGGGGGGCCCAGTGTCACTGTACACGAGTGTGGGCCCAGTGTCCCACTGTACACGAGTGGGGTGCCCAGTGTCTCACTGTACACGAGTGGGGGGCTCAGTGTCACTGTACACGAGTGCAGGGCCCAGTGTCACTGTACACGAGTGGGGGGCCCAGTGTTTCACTGTACATGAGTGGGGGGCCCAGTGTCACTGTACATGAGTGGGGAGACCAGTGTCACTGTACACGAGTGCGGGGCCCAGTGTCTCACGACACAAGTGGGGGACCCAGTGTCTCACTGTACATGAGTGGGGGGCTCAGTGTCTCACTGTACATAAGTGGGGGGGTTCAGTGTCTCACTGTACACGAGTGCGGGGCCCAGTGTCACTGTACTTGTCTGGGGGGGTACATTGTCTCACTGTACATGAGTGGGGGGGCCCAGTGTCTCACTGTAAACGAGTGGGGGGGTGCTCAGTGTCTCACTGTAAAGGAGTGGGGGTCCCAGTGTCTCACTGTACACAAGTGGGGGGCCCAGTGTCACTGTACAAGAGTGGGGGGCCCAGTGTCATTGTCCACGAGTGGGGGGCCCAGTGTCTCCCTGAACAAGATTGGGAGGCCGAGTGCCACTGTACACGACGGGGTGCCCAGTATCTCAATGTACACGCGTGGGGGGCACAGTGTCACTGTACAAGAGTGGGGGGGCCCAGTGTCATTGTCCACGAGTGGGGGGCCCAGTATCTCACTGTACACCAGTGGGGGGGCTCAATGTCTCACTGTACACGAGTGAGGGGCTCAGTGTCTCACTATGCACGAGTGGGGGGCCCAGTGTCATTGTACACGAGTGGGGACCCGGTGTCACTGTACACGAGTGGGGGGCCCAGTGTCACTGTACACGAGTGGGGGGCCCACTGTCACTGTACGCGAGTGAGGGTCCCAGTGTCTTACTGTACACGAGTGGGGGGCCCAGTGTCTCACTGTACACGAGTGGGGACCCGGTGTCACTGTACACGAGTGGGGGGTCCAGTGTCACTGTACACGAGTGGGGGGCCCACTGTCACTGTACGCGAGTGAGGGTCCCAGTGTCTCACTGTACATGAGTGGGGGGCCCAGTGTCTCACTGTACACGAGTGGGGGGCCCAGTGTCACTGTACACAAGTGGGGGGCCCACTATCTCACTGTACACGAGTGGGGGGGTCAATCTCTCACTGTACATGAGTGGGGGGCTCAGTGTCTCACTATACACGAGTGGGGTCCCAGTGGCACTGTACACGAGTGGGGGGCCCAGTGTCACTGTACATGAATGGGGGGCTCAGTGTCTCACTGTACACGAGTGGGGGGCCCAGTGTCTCACTGTACACGAGTGGGGGGCTCAGTGTCTCACTATACACGAGTGGGGGGCCCAGTGTCACTGTACACGGGTGTGGGGCCCAGTGTCTCACAGTACACGAGTGGGGGGCTCAGTGTCTCACTGTACACGAGTGGGGGTCCCAGTGTCTCACTGTACACAAGTGGGGGGCCCAGTGTCTCCCTGAACACGATTGGGAGGCCGAGTGCCACTGTACACGAGTGGGGTGCCCAGTGTCTCACTGTACACGCGTGGGGGGCACAGTGTCACTGTACAAGAGTGGGGGGGCCCAGTTTCATTGTCCACGAGTGGGGGGCCCAGTATCTCACTGTACACCAGTGGGGGGCTCAATGTCTCACTATACACGAGTGGGGGGCCCAGTGTCACTGTACACGAGTGGGGTGCCCAGTGTCACTGTACACGAGTGGATGCTCCAGTGTCACTGTACGTGAGTGGGGGGCCCAGTGTCTCACTGTACACGAGTGGGGGCCCAATGTCACTGTACGCGAGTGGGGGGCCAAGTTTCATTGCACACGAGTGGGGGGCCCAGTGTCTCACTGTACACGAGTGGGGGGCTCAGTGTCACTGTAAACGAGTCGGGGGCCAGTGTCTCACTGTTCACGAGTGGGGGGCCCAGTGTCAGTTTACACGAGTGGGGGGCCCAGTGTCACTGTCCACGAGTGGGGGTCCCAGTGTCACTCTACATGAGTGGGGGGGTGGCTCAGTTTCACTGTGCACGACTGCGGGGCCCAGTGTCTCTCTGTACGCGAGTGTGCGGCCCAGTGTCATTGTACACGAGTGGGCAGCCCAGTGTCTCACTATACGCGAGTGGGGGGCCCACTGTCATTATACACGAGTGGGGGGGCCCAGTGTCTCACTGTACACAAGTGGGGGGCCTAGTTTCCCACTATACATGAGTGGGGGGCCCAGTGTTTCACTGTGTACGACTGGGGGGCTCAGTGTCTCACTGTACTCGAGTGGGGGGCCCAGTGTCACTGTCCATGAGTGGGGGGCCCAGTGTCACTGTACACGAGTGGGGGGCCCAGTGTCACTGTACACGAGTGTGGGCCCAGTGTCCCACTGTACACGAGTGGGGTGCCCAGTGTCTCACTGTACACGAGTGGGGGGCTCAGTGTCACTGTACACGAGTGCAGGGCCCAGTGTCACTGTACACGAGTGGGGGGCCCAGTGTTTCACTGTACATGAGTGGGGGGCCCAGTGTCACTGTACATGAGTGGGGAGACCAGTGTCACTGTACACGAGTGCGGGGCCCAGTGTCTCACTATACATAAGTGGGGGACCCAGTGTCTCACTGTACATGAGTGGGGGGCTCAGTGTCTCACTGTACATAAGTGGGGGGTTCAGTGTCGCACTGTACACGAGTGCGGGGCCCAGTGTCACTGTACTTGTCTGGGGGGGTACATTGTCTCACTGTACATGAGTGGGGGGGCCCAGTGTCTCACTGTAAACGAGTGGGGGGGTGCTCAGTGTCTCACTGTAAAGGAGTGGGGGTCCCAGTGTCTCACTGTACACAAGTGGGGGGCCCAGTGTCACTGTACAAGAGTGGGGGGGCCCAGTGTCATTGTCCACGAGTGGGGGGCCCAGTGTCTCCCTGAACAAGATTGGGAGGCCGAGTGCCACTGTACACGAGTGGGGTGCCCAGTGTCTCACTGTACACGCGTGGGGGGCACAGTGTCACTGTACAAGAATGGGGGGGCCCAGTGTCATTGTCCACGAGTGGGGGGCCCAGTATCTCACTGTACACCAGTGGGGGTGCTCAATGTCTCACTGTACACGAGTGAGGGGCTCAGTGTCTCACTATACACGAGTGGGGGGCCCAGTGTCATTGTACACGAGTGGGGACCCGGTGTCACTGTACACGAGTGGGGGGCCCAGTGTCACTGTACACGAGTGGGGGGCCCACTGTCACTGTACGCGAGTGAGGGTCCCAGTGTCTCACTGTACACGAGTGGGGGGCCCAGTGTCTCACTGTACACGAGTGGGGACCCGGTGTCACTGTACACGAGTGGGGGGCCCAGTGTCACTGTACACGAGTGGGGGGCCCACTGTCACTGTACGCGAGTGAGGGTTCCAGTGTCTCACTGTACACGAGTGGGGGGCCCAGTGTCTCACTGTACACGAGTGGGGGGCCCAGTGTCTCACTGTACATGAGTGGGGGGCCCAGTGTCACTGTACACGAGTGGGGGGCCCAGTGTCACTGTACGCGATTGGTGGGCCCAGTGTCTCACTGTACACGAGTGGAGGGCCCAGTGTCTCACTGTACACGAGTGGGGGGCCCAGTGTCTCACTGTACACGAGTGGGGGGCCCAGTGTCAATGTCCATGAGTGGGGGGCCCAGTGTCACTGTACACGAGGGGGGGGCCCAGTGTCACTGTACACGAGTGGGGGCCTAGTGTCCCACTGTACACGAGCGGGGTGCCCAGTGTCTCACTGTACACGAGTGGGGGGCCCAGTGTTTCACTGTACATGAGTGTGGGGCCCAGTGTCACTGTACATTAGTGGGGAGTCCAGTGTCACTGTACACGAGTGCGGGGCCCAGTGTCTCACTATACACAAGTGGGGGACCGAGTGTCTCACTGTACATGAGTGTGGGGCCCAGTGTCACTGTACATTAGTGGGGAGTCCAGTGTCACTGTACACGAGTGCGGGGCCCAGTGTCTCACTATACACAAGTGGGGGACCGAGTGTCTCACTGTACATGAGTGGGGGGCTCAGTGTCTCACTGTACATAAGTGGGGCGTTCAGTGTCTCACTGTACACGAGTGCGGGGCCCAGTGTCTCACTGTACTTGTCTGGGGGGGTACAATGTCTCACTGTACATGAGTGGGGGTGCCCAGTGTCTCACTGTAAATGAGTGGGGGGCTCAGTGTCGCTGTACATGTCTGGGGGGGCTCAGTGTCTCACTGTACATGAGTGGGGGGCTCAGTGTCTCACTGTACACGAGTGGGGCGCTCAGTGTCTCACTGTACACGAGCGGGGGGCACAGTGTCTCACTGTACACGAGTGGGGGGCCCACAGTCACTGTACACGAGTGCGGGGCCCAGTGTCACTGTACACGAGTGGGGGTGGCTCAGTGTCTCTGTGCACGAGTGGGGGGCGCAGTGTCACTGTACACGAGTGGGGGGGGGCTCAGTATTTTACTGTACATGAGTGGGGGGCCCAGTGTCACTGTACACGAGTAGGGGGGCTCAGTGTCTTACTGTACACGAGTGTGGGGCTCAGTTTATCACTGTACACGAGTGAGGGTCTCAGTGTCACTGTACACGAGTGGGGGGGCGCAGTCTCTCACTTTTCATGAGTGGGGGGTCCAGTGTCACTGTACACGAGTGGGGGGGCCCAGTGTCTCACTATGCACGAGTGGGGTGCTCAGTGTCTCACTGTACATGAGTGGGGGGCTCAGTGTCTCACTGTACACGAGTGGGGGGCTCAGTGTCACTGTACATGTCTGGGGGGCTCAGTCTGTCACTTTACACGAGTGGGGTGCTCAGTGTCTCACTGTACACGAGTGGGGGGCTCAGGGTCACTGTACATGAGTGGGGGGCTCAGTGTCTCACTGTACACGAGTAGGGGTCCCAGTGTCTAAATGTACACGTGTGGGGGGCCCAGAGTCTCCCTGTACATGATTGGGAGGCCTAGTGTCACTGTAAACGAGTGGAGGGCCCAGTGTCTCACTGTGCACGAGTGGGGGGCCCAGAGTCTCCCTGTACATGATTGGGAGGCCTAGTGTCACTGTACACGAGTGGGGGGCCCAGTGTCACTGTACACAAGTGGGGGGCCCAGTATCTCACTGTACACGAGTGGGGGGATCAATCTCTCACTGTACACGAGTGGGGGGCTCAGTGTCTCACTATACACGAGTGGGGGGCCCAGTGTCACTGTACACGAGTGGGGGGCCCAGTGTCACTTTACATGAATGGGGGGCTCAGTGTCTCACTGTACACGAGTGGGGGTCTCAGTGTCTCACTGTACACGAGTAGGGGTCCCAGTGTCTAAATGTACACGAGTGGGGGGCCCAGAGTCTCCCTGTACATGATTGGGAGGCCTAGTGTCACTGTAAACGAGTGGGGGGCCCAGTGTCTCACTGTGCACGAGTGGGGGGCCCAGAGTCTCCCTGTACATGATTGGGAAGCCTAGTGTCACTGTACACGAGTGGGGGGCCCAGTGTCACTGTACACAAGTGGGGGGCCCAGTATCTCACTGTACACGAGTGGGGGGATCAATCTCTCACTGTACAGGAGTGGGGGGCTCGGTGCCTCACTATACACGAGTGGGGGGCCCAGTGTCACTGTACACGAGTGGGGGGCCCAGTGTCACTGTACATGAATGGGGGGCTCAGTGTCTCACTGTACACGAGTGGGGGGCCCAGTGTCTCACTGTACACGAGTGTGGGGCCCAGCGTCTCACAGTACACGAGAGGGGGGCTCAGTGTCTCACTGTACACGAGTGGAGGTCCCAGTGTCTCACTGTACACAAGTGGGGGGCCCAGTGTCTCCCTGAACACGGTTGGGAGGCCGAGTGCCTCTGTACACGAGTGGGGTGCCCAGTGTCTCACTGTACATGCGTGGGGGGCACAGTGTCACTGTACAAGAGTGGGGGGGCCCAGTTTCATTGTCCACGAGTGGGGGGCCCAGTATCTCACTGTACACCAGTGGGGGGCTCAATGTCTCACTGTACACGAGTGGGGGGCTCAGTGCCTCACTATACACGAGTGGGGGGCCCAGTGTCTCACTGTACACGAGTGGGGGGCCCACTGTCTCACTGTACACGAGTGGGGGGCTCAGTGTCTCACTGTACACGAGTGGGAGGCCCAGTGTCACTGTACACGAGTGGTGGGCCCAGTGTCACTGTGCACGAGTGGGGGGCCCAGTGTCCCACTGTACACGACTGGGGGGCTCAGTGTCACTGTACACGAGTGGGGGGCCAGTGTCTCACTGTTCACGAGTGGGGGGCCCAGTGTCAATTTACACGAGTGTGGGGCCCAGTGTCTCACTGTACACGAGTGAGGGGCTCAGTGTCACTGTTCACGAGTGGGGGTCCCAGTGTCACTCTACACGAGTGGGGGGGTGGCTCAGTTTCACTGTGCACGACTGCGGGGCCCAGTGTCTCACTCTACATGATTGGGGGGCCCAGTGTCTCAATGTACACGAGTGGGGGGCTCAGTGTCTCTCTGTACGCGAGTGTGGGGCCCAGTGTCATTGTTCACGAGTGGGCAGCCCAGTGTCTCACTATACGCGAGTGGGGGGCCCAGTGTCATTATACACGAGTGGGGTGGCCCAGTGTCTCACTGTACACAAGTGGGGGGCCCAGTTTCTCACTATACACGAGTGGGGGGCCCAGTGTTTCACTGTGCACGACTGGGGGGCTCAGTGTCTCACTGTACACGAGTGGGGGGCCCAGTGTCACTGTCCATGAGTGGGGGGCCCAGTGTCACTTTACATGAATGGGGGGGTTCAGTGTCTCACTGTACACGAGTGGGGGGCTCAGTGTCTCACTGTACAGGGGTAGGGGTCCCAGTGTCTAAAAGTACGCGAGTGGGGGGCCCAGAGTCTCCCTGTACATGATTGGGAGGCCTAGTGTCACTGTAAACGAGTGGGGGGCCCAGTGTCTCACTGTGCACGAGTGGGGGGCCCAGAGTCTCCCTGTACATGATTGGGAAGCCTAGTGTCACTGTACACGAGTGGGGGGCCAGTGTCTCACTGTTCACGAGTGGGGGGCCCAGTGTCAGTTTACACGAGTGGGGGGCCCAGTGTCACTTACACGAGTGGGGGTCCCAGTGTCACTCTACATGAGTGGGGGGGTGGCTCAGTTTCACTGTGCACGACTGCGGGGCCCAGTGTCTCTCTGTACGCGAGTGTGGGGCCCAGTGTCATTGTACAAGAGTGGGCAGCCCAGTGTCTCACTGTACGCGAGTGGGGGGCCCACTGTCATTATACACGAGTGGGGGGGCCCAGTGTCTCACTGTACACAAGTGGGGGGCCCAGTTTCTCATTATACATGAGTGGGGGGTCCAGTGTTTCACTGTGCACGACTAGGGGGCTCAGTGTCTCACTGTACACGAGTGGGGGGCCCAGTGTCACTGTACACGAGTGGGGGCCCAGTGTCCCACTGTACACGAGTGGGGTGCCCAGTGTCTCACTGTACACGAGTGGGGGGCTCAGTGTCACTGTACACGAGTGCAGGGCCCAGTGTCACTGTACACGAGTGGGGGGCCCAGTGTTTCACTGTACATGAGTGGGGGGGCCCAGTGTCACTGTACATGAGTGGGGAGTCCAGTGTCACTGTACACGAGTGCGGGGCCCAGTGTCTCACTATACACAAGTGGGGGACCGAGTGTCTCACTGTACATGAGTGGGGGGCTCAGTGTCTCACTGTACATAAGTGGGGCATTCAGTGTCTCACTGTACACGAGTGCGGGGCCCAGTGTCACTGTACTTGTCTGGGGGGGTACATTGTCTCACTGTACATGAGTGGGGGTGCCCAGTGTCTCACTGTAAACGAGTGGGGGGCTCAGTGTCGCTGTACATGTCTGGGGGGGCTCAGTGTCTCACTGTACATGAGTGGGGGGCCCAGTGTCTCACTGTACACGAGTGGGGCACTCAGTGTCTCACTGTACACGAGCGGGGGGCACAGTGTCTCACTGTACACGAGTGGGGGGCCTACAGTCACTGTACACGAGTGGGGGGGCCCAGTGTCACTGTACACGAGTGGGGGTGGCTCAGTGTCTCTGTGCACGAGTGGGGGGCACAGTGTCACTGTACACGAGTGGGGGGGGCTCAGTATCTTACTGTACATGAGTGGGGGGCCCAGTGTCACTGTACACGAGTGGGGGGGCTCAGTGTCTTACTGTACACGAGTGTGGGGCTCAGTTTATCACTGTACACGAGTGGGGGTCTCAGTGTCACTGTACACGAGTGGGGGGCCCAGTCTCTCATTTTCATGAGTGGGGGGTCCAGTGTCACTGTACACGAGTGGGGGGCCCAGTGTCTCACTGTACACGAGTGGGTGGCTCAGTGTCTCACTGTACATGAGTGGGGGGCTCAGTGTCTCACTGTACATGAGTAGGGGTCCCAGTGTCTAAATGTACACGAGTGGGGGGCCCAGAGTCTCCCTGTACATGATTGGGAGGCCTAGTGTCACTGTACACGAGTGGGGGGCCCAGTGTCACTGTACACAAGTGGGGGGCCCAGTATCTCACTGTACACGAGTGGAGGGATCAATCTCTCACTGTACACGAGTGGGGGGCTCAGTGTCTCACTATACACGAGTGGGGGGCCCAGTGTCACTGTACACGAGTGGGGGGCCCAGTGTCACTTTACATGAATGGGGGGCTCAGTGTCACACTGTACACGAGTGGGGGGCTCAGTGTCTCACTGTACACGAGTAGGGGTCCCAGTGTCTAAATGTACACGACTGGGGGGCCCAGAGTCTCCCTGTACATGATTGGGAGGCCTAGTGTCACTGTAAACGAGTGGGGGGCCCAGTGTCTCACTGCGCACGAGTGGGGGGCCCAGAGTCTCCCTGTACATGATTGGGAAGCCTAGTGTCACTGTACACGAGTGGGGGGCCCAGTGTCACTGTACACAAGTGGGTGGCCCAGTATCTCACTGTACACGAGTGGGGGGATCAATCTCTCACTGTACAGGAGTGGGGGGCTCAGTGCCTCACTATACACGAGTGGGGGGCCCAGTGTCACTGTACACGAGTGGGGGGCCCAGTGTCACTGTACATGAATGGGGGGCTCAGTGTCTCACTATACACGAGTGGGGGGCCCAGTGTCTCACTGTACACGAGTGTGGGGCCCAGCGTCTCACAGTACACGAGTGGGGGGCTCAGTGTCTCACTGTACACGAGTGGAGGTCCCAGTGTCTCACTGTACGCAAGTGGGGGGCCCAGTGTCACTGTACACGAGTGGGGGGCCCAGTGTCACTTTACATGAATGGGGGGCTCAGTGTCACACTGTACACGAGTGGGGGGCCCAGTGTCACTTTACATGAATGGGGGGCTCAGTGTCACACTGTACACGAGTGGGGGGCTCAGTGTCTCACTGTACACGAGTAGGGGTCCCAGTGTCTAAATGTACACGACTGGGGGGCCCAGAGTCTCCCTGTACATGATTGGGAGGCCTAGTGTCACTGTAAAACGAGTGGGGGGCCCAGTGTCTCACTGCGCACGAGTGGGGGGCCCAGAGTCTCCCTGTACATGATTGGGAAGCCTAGTGTCACTGTACACGAGTGGGGGGCCCAGTGTCACTGTACACAAGTGGGTGGCCCAGTATCTCACTGTACACGAGTGGGGGGATCAATCTCTCACTGTACAGGAGTGGGGGGCTCAGTGCCTCACTATACACGAGTGGGGGGCCCAGTGTCACTGTACACGAGTGGGGGGCCCAGTGTCACTGTACATGAATGGGGGGCTCAGTGTCTCACTATACACGAGTGGGGGGCCCAGTGTCTCACTGTACACGAGTGTGGGGCCCAGCGTCTCACAGTACACGAGTGGGGGGCTCAGTGTCTCACTGTACACGAGTGGAGGTCCCAGTGTCTCACTGTACGCAAGTGGGGGGCCCAGTGTCTCCCTGAACACGGTTGGGAGGCCGAGTGCCACTGTACACGAGTGGGGTGCCCAGTGTCTTACTGTACACGCGTGGGGGGCACAGTGTCACTGTACAAGAGTGGGTGGCCCAGTTTCATTGTCCACGAGTGGGGGGCCCAGTATCTCACTGTACACGAGTGGGGGGCTCAATGTCTCACTGTACACAAGTGGGGGGCTCAGTGTCTCACTATACACGACTGGGGGGCAGAGTGTCTCACTGTACACGAGTGGGGGGCCCAGTGTCTCACTGTACACGAGTGGGGGGCTCAGTGTCTCACTGTACAAGAGTGGGAGGCCCAGTGTCACTGTACACGAGTGGTGGGCCCAGTGTCACTGTGCACGAGTGGGGGGCCCAGTGTCTCACTGTACACGAGTGGGGGGCTCAGTGTCACTGTACACGAGTGGGGGGCCAGTGTCTCACTGTTTACGAGTGGGGGGCCCAGTGTCAATTTACACGAGTGGGGGGCCCAGTGTCTCACTGTACACGAGTGAGGGGCTCAGTGTCACTGTACACGAGTGGGGGTCCCAGTGTCACTCTACACGAGTGGCGGGGGGGGGCTCAGTTTCACTGTGCACGACTGCGGGGCCCAGTGTCTCACTCTACATGATTGGGGGGCCCAGTGTCTCAATGTACACGAGTGGGGGGCTCAGTGTCTCTCTGTACGCGAGTGTGGGGCCCAGTGTCATTGTTCACGAGTGGGCAGCCCAGTGTCTCACTATACGCGGGTGGGGGGCCCAGTGTCATTATACACAAGTGGGGGGGCCCAGTGTCTCTGTGCACGAGTGGGGGGCACAGTGTCACTGTACACGAGTGGGGGGGGCTCAGTATCTTACTGTACATGAGTGGGGGGCCCTGTGTCACTGTACACGAGTGGGGGGGCTCAGTGTCTTACTGTACACGAGTGTGGGGCTCAGTTTATCACTGTACACGAGTGGGGGTCTCAGTGTCACTGTACACGAGTGGGGGGCCCAGTCTCTCACTTTTCATGAGTGGGGGGTCCAGTGTCACTGTACACGAGTGGGGGGCCCAGTGTCTCACTATGCACGAGTGGGGTGCTCAGTGTCTCACTGTACATGAGTGGGGGGCTCAGTGTCTCACTGTACATGAGTGGGGGGCCCAGTGTCTCACTGTACACAAGTGGGGGGCTCAGTGTCACTGTACATGGCTGGGGGGCTCAGTCTGTCACTTTACACGAGTGGGGTGCTCAGTGTCTCACTGTACACGAGTGGGTGGCTCAGTGTCTCACTGTACATGAGTGGGGGGCTCAGTGTCTCACTGTACACGAGTAGGGGTCCCAGTGTCTAAATGTACACGAGTGGGGGGCCCAGAGTCTCCCTGTACATGATTGGGAGGCCTAATGTCACTGTACACGAGTGGGGGGCCCAGTGTCACTGTACACAAGTGGGGGGCCCAGTATCTCACTGTACACGAGTGGAGGGATCAATCTCTCACTGTACACGAGTGGGGGGCTCAGTGTCTCACTATACACGAGTGGGGGGCCCAGTGTCACTGTACACGAGTGGGGGGCCCAGTGTCACTTTACATGAATGGGGGGCTCAGTGTCACACTGTACACGAGTGGGGGGCTCAGTGCCTCACTGTACACGAGTAGGGGTCCCAGTGTCTAAATGTACACGAGTGGGGGGCCCAGAGTCTCCCTGTACATGATTGGGAGGCCTAGTGTCACTGTAAACGAGTGGGGGGCCCAGTGTCTCACTGTGCACGAGTGGGGGGCCCAGAGTCTCCCTGTACATGATTGGGAAGCCTAGTGTCACTGTACACGAGTGGGGGGCCCAGTGTCACTGTACACAAGTGGGGGGCCCAGTATCTCACTGTACACGAGTGGGGGGATCAATCTCTCACTGTACAGGAGTGGGGGGCTCAGTGCCTCACTATACACGAGTGGGGGGCCCAGTGTCACTGTACACGAGTGTGGGGCCCAGTGTCACTGTCCATGAATGGGGGGCTCAGTGTCTCACTATACACGAGTGGGGGGCCCAGTGTCTCACTGTACACGAGTGTGGGGCCCAGCGTCTCACATTACACGAGTGGGGGGCTCAGTGTCTCACTGTACACGAGTGGAGGTCCCAGTGTCTCACTGTACGCAAGTGGGGGGCCCAGTGTCTCCCTGAACACGGTTGGGAGGCCGAGTGCCACTGTACACGATAAGGGTCCCAGTGTCTAAATGTACACGAGTGGGGGGCCCAGAGTCTCCCTGTACATGATTGGGAGGCCTAGTGTCACTGTACACGAGTGGGGGGCCCAGTGTCACTGTACACAAGTGGGGGGCCCAGTATCTCACTGTACACGAGTGGAGGGATCAATCTCTCACTGTACACGAGTGGGGGGCTCAGTGTCTCACTATACACGAGTGGGGGGCCCAGTGTCACTGTACACGAGTGGGGGGCCCAGTGTCACTTTACATGAATGGGGGGCTCAGTGTCACACTGTACACGAGTGTGGGGCCCAGCGTCTCACAGTACACGAGTGGGGGGCTCAGTGTCTCACTGTACACGAGTGGAGGTCCCAGTGTCTCACTGTACGCAAGTGGGGGGCCCAGTGTCTCCCTGAACACGGTTGGGAGGCCGAGTGCCACTGTACACGAGTGGGGTGCCCAGTGTCTTACTGTACACGCGTAGGGGGCACAGTGTCACTGTACAAGAGTGGGTGGCCCAGTTTCATTGTCCACGAGTGGGGGGCCCAGTATCTCACTGTACACGAGTGGGGGGCTCAATGTCTCACTGTACACGAGTGGGGGGCTCAGTGTCTCACTATACACGACTGGGGTGCCCAGTGTCTCACTGTACACGAGTGGGGGGCCCAGTGTCTCACTGTACACGAGTGGGGGGCTCAGTGTCTCACTGTACATGAGTGGGAGGCCCAGTGTCACTGTACACGAGTGGTGGGCCCAGTGTCACTGTGCACGAGTGGGGGGCCCAGTGTCTCACTGTACACGAGTGGGGGGCTCAGTGTCACTGTACACGAGTGGGGGGCCAGTGTCTCACTGTTCACGAGTGGGGGGCCCAGTGTCAATTTACACGAGTGGGGGGCCCAGTGTCTCACTGTAGACGAGTGAGGGGCTCAGTGTCACTGTACACGAGTGGGGGTCCCAGTGTCACTCTACACGAGTGGGGAGGGGGGCTCAGTTTCACTGTGCACGACTGCGGGGCCCAGTGTCTCACTCTACATGATTGGGGGGCCCAGTGTCTCAATGTACACGAGTGGGGGGCTCAGTGTCTCTCTGTACGCGAGTGTGGGGCCCAGTGTCATTGTTCACGAGTGGGCAGCCCGGTGTCTCACTATACGCGGGTGGGGGGCCCAGTGTCATTATACACGAGTGGGGGGGCCCAGTGTCTCTGTGCACGAGTGGGGGGCACAGTGTCACTGTACACGAGTGGGGGGGGCTCAGTATCTTACTGTACATGAGTGGGGGGCCCAGTGTCACTGTACACGAGTGGGGGGGCTCAGTGTCTTACTGTACACGAGTGTGGGGCTCAGTTTATCACTGTACACGAGTGGGGGTCTCAGTGTCACTGTACACGAGTGGGGGGCCCAGTCTCTCACTTTTCATGAGTGGGGGGTCCAGTGTCACTGTACACGAGTGGGGGGCCCAGTGTCTCGCTATGCACGAGTGGGGTGCTCAGTGTCTCACTGTACATGAGTGGGGGGTTCAGTGTCTCACTGTACATGAGTGGGGGGCCCAGTGTCTCACTGTACACAAGTGGGGGGCTCAGTGTCACTGTACATGTCTGGGGGGCTCAGTCTGTCACTTTACACGAGTGGGGTGCTCAGTGTCTCACTGTACACGAGTGGGTGGCTCAGTGTCTCACTGTACATGAGTGGGGGGCTCAGTGTCTCACTGTACATGAGTAGGGGTCCCAGTGTCTAAATGTACACGAGTGGGGGGCCCAGAGTCTCCCTGTACATGATTGGGAGGCCTAGTGTCACTGTACACGAGTGGGGGGCCCAGTGTCACTGTACACAAGTGGGGGGCCCAGTATCTCACTGTACACGATGGAGGGATCAATCTCTCACTGTACACGAGTGGGGGGCTCAGTGTCTCACTATACACGAGTGGGGGGCCCAGTGTCACTGTACACGAGTGGGGGGCCCAGTGTCACTTTACATGAATGGGGGGCTCAGTGTCACACTGTACACGAGTGGGGGGCTCAGTGTCTCACTGTACACGAGTAGGGGTCCCAGTGTCTAAATGTACACGAGTGGGGGGCCCAGAGTCTCCCTGTACATGATTGGGAGGCCTAGTGTCACTGTAAACGAGTGGGGGGCCCAGTGTCTCACTGTGCACGAGTGGGGGGCCCAGAGTCTCCCTGTACATGATTGGGAAGCCTAGTGTCACTGTACACGAGTGGGGGGCCCAGTGTCACTGTACACAAGTGGGGGGCCCAGTATCTCACTGTACACGAGTGGGGGGATCAATCTCTCACTGTACAGGAGTGGGGGGCTCAGTGCCTCACTATACACGAGTGGGGGGCCCAGTGTCACTGTACACGAGTGTGGGGCCCAGTGTCACTGTCCATGAATGGGGGGCTCAGTGTCTCACTATACACGAGTGGGGGGCCCAGTGTCTCACTGTACACGAGTGTGGGGCCCAGCGTCTCACAGTACACGAGTGGGGGGCTCAGTGTCTCACTGTACACGAGTGGAGGTCCCAGTGTCTCACTGTACGCAAGTGGGGGGCCCAGTGTCTCCCTGAACACGGTTGGGAGGCCGAGTGCCACTGTACACGAGTGGGGTGCCCAGTGTCTTACTGTACACGCGTGGGGGGCACAGTGTCACTGTACACGAGTGGGGTGCCCAGTGTCTCACTGTACACGAGTGGGGGGCTCAGTGTCACTATACACGAGTGGGGGGCCAGTGTCTCACTGTTCACGAGTGGGGGGCCCAGTGTCAATTTACACGAGTGGGGGGCCCAGTGTCTCACTGTACACGAGTGAGGGGCTCAGTGTCACTGTACACGAGTGGGGGTCCCAGTGTCATTCTACACGAGTGGGGGGGGGGCTCAGTTTCACTGTGCACGACTGCGGGGCCTAGTGTCTCACTCTACATGATTGGGGGGCCCAGTGTCTTAATGTACACGAGTGGGGGGCTCAGTGTCTCTCTGTACGCGAGTGTGGGGCCCAGTGTCATTGTTCACGAGTGGGCAGCCCAGTGTCTCACTATACGCGGGTGGGGGGGCCCAGTGTCATTATACACGAGTGGGGGGGCCCAGTGTCTCTGTGCACGAGTGGGGGGCACAGTGTCACTGTACACGAGTGGGGGGGGCTCAGTATCTTACTGTACATGAGTGGGGGGCCCAGTGTCACTGTACACGAGTGGGGGGGCTCAGTGTCTTACTGTACACGAGTGTGGGGCTCAGTTTATCACTGTACACGAGTGGGGGTCTCAGTGTCACTGTACACGAGTGGGGGGCCCAGTCTCTCACTTTTCATGAGTGGGGGGTCCAGTGTCACTGTACACGAGTGGGGGGCCCAGTGTCTCACTATGCACGAGTGGGGTGCTCAGTGTCTCACTGTACATGAGTGGGGGGCTCAGTGTCTCACTGTACATGAGTGGGGGGCCCAGTGTCTCACTGTACACGAGTGGGGGGCTCAGTGTCACTGTACATGTCTGCGGGGCTCAGTCTGTCACTTTACACGAGTGGGGTGCTCAGTGTCTCACTGTACACGAGTGGGTGGCTCAGTGTCTCACTGTACATGAGTAGGGGTCCCAGTGTCTAAATGTACACGAGTGGGGGGCCCAGAGTCTCCCTGTACATGATTGGGAGGCCTAGTGTCACTGTACACGAATGGGGGGCCCAGTGTCACTGTACACAAGTGGGGGGCCCAGTATCTCACTGTACACGAGTGGAGGGATCAATCTCTCACTGTACACGAGTGGGGGGCTCAGTGTCTCACTATACACGAGTGGGGGGCCCAGTGTCACTGTACACGAGTGGGGGGCCCAGTGTCACTTTACATGAATGGGGGGCTCAGTGTCACACTGTACACGAGTGGCGGGCTCAGTGTCTCACTGTACACGAGTAGGGGTCCCAGTGTCTAAATGTACACGAGTGGGGGGCCCAGAGTCTCCCTGTACATGATTGGGAGGCCTAGTGTCACTGTAAACGAGTGGGGGGCCCAGTGTCTCACTGTGCACGAGTGGGGGGCCCAGAGTCTCCCTGTACATGATTGGGAAGCCTAGTGTCACTGTACACGAGTGGGGGGCCCAGTGTCACTGTACACCAGTAGGGGGCCCAGTATCTCACTGTACACGAGTGGGGGGATCAATCTCTCACTGTACAGGAGTGGGGGGCTCAGTGCCTCACTATACACGAGTGGGGGGCCCAGTGTCACTGTACACGAGTGTGGGGCCCAGTGTCACTGTCCATGAATGGGGGGCTCAGTGTCTCACTATACACGAGTGGGGGGCCCAGTGTCTCACTGTACACGAGTGTGGGGCCCAGCGTCTCACAGTACACGAGTGGGGGGCTCAGTGTCTCACTGTACACGAGTGGAGGTCCCAGTGTCTCACTGTACGCAAGTGGGGGGCCCAGTGTCTCCCTGAACACGGTTGGGAGGCCGAGTGCCACTGTACACGAGTGGGGTGCCCAGTGTCTTACTGTACACGCGTGGGGGGCACAGTGTCACTGTACAAGAGTGGGTGGCCCAGTTTCATTGTCCACGAGTGGGGGGCCCAGTATCTCACTGTACACGAGTGGGGGTCTCAATGTCTCACTGTACACGAGTGGGGGGCTCAGTGTCTCACTATACACGACTGGGGGGCCCAGTGTCTCACTGTACACGAGTGGGGGGCCCAGTGTCTCACTGTACACGAGTGGGGGGCTCAGTGTCTCACTGTACACGAGTGGGAGGCCCAGTGTCACTGTACACGAGTGGTGGGCCCAGTGTCACTGTGCACGAGTGGGGGGCCCAGTGTCTCACTGTACACGAGTGGGGGGCTCAGTGTCTCACTGTACACGAGTGGCAGGCCCAGTGTCACTGTACACGAGTGGTGGGCCCAGTGTCACTGTGCACGAGTGGGGGGCCCAGTGTCTCACTGTACACGAGTGGGGGGCTCAGTGTCACTGTACACGAGTGGGGGACCAGTGTCTCACTGTTCACGAGTGGGGGGCCCAGTGTTAATTTACACGAGTGGGGGGCCCAGTGTCTCACTGTACACGAGTGAGGGGCTCAGTGTCACTGTACACGAGTGGGGGTCCCAGTGTCACTCTACACGAGTGGGGGGGGGGCTCAGTTTCACTGTGCACGACTGCGGGGCCCAGTGTCTCACTCTACATGATTGGGGGGCCCAGTGTCTCAATGTACACGAGTGGGGGGCTCAGTGTCTCTCTTTACGCGAGTGTGGGGCCCAGTGTCATTGTTCACGAGTGGGCAGCCCAGTGTCTCACTATACGCGGGTGGGGGGCCCAGTGTCATTATACACGAGTGGGGGGTCCCAGTGTCTCTGTGCACGAGTGGGGGGCACAGTGTCACTGTACACGAGTGGGGGGGGCTCAGTATCTTACTGTACATGAGTGGGGGGCCCAGTGTCACTGTACACGAGTGGGGGGGCTCAGTGTCTTACTGTACACGAGTGTGGGGCTCAGTTTATCACTGTACACGAGTGGGGGTCTCAGTGTCACTGTACACGAGTGGGGGGCCCAGTCTCTCACTTTTCATGAGTGGGGGGTCCAGTGTCACTGTACACGAGTGGGGGGCCCAGTGTCTCACTATGCACGAGTGGGGTGCTCAGTGTCTCACTGTACATGAGTGGGGGGCTCAGTGTCTCACTGTACATGAGTGGGGGGCCCAGTGTCTCACTGTACACGAGTGGGGGGCTCAGTGTCACTGTACATGTCTGGGGGGCTCAGTCTGTCACTTTACACGAGTGGGGTGCTCAGTGTCTCACTGTACACGAGTGGGTGGCTCAGTGTCTCACTGTACATGAGTGGGGGGCTCAGTGTCTCACTGTACACGAGTAGGGGTCCCAGTGTCTAAATGTACACGAGTGGGGGGCCCAGAGTCTCCCTGTACATGATTGGGAGGCCCAGTGTCACTGTACACAAGTGGGGGGCCCAGTATCTCACTGTACACGAGTGGAGGGATCAATCTCTCACTGTACACGAGTGGGGGGCTCAGTGTCTCACTATACACGAGTGGGGGGCCCAGTGTCACTGTACACGAGTGGGGGGCCCAGTGTCACTTTACATGAATGGGGGGCTCAGTTTCACACTGTACACGAGTGGGGGGCTCAGTGTCTCACTGTACACGAGTAGGGGTCCCAGTGTCTAAATGTACGCGAGTGGGGGGCCCAGAGTCTCCCTGTACATGATTGGGAGGCCTAGTGTCACTGTAAACGAGTGGGGGGCCCAGTGTCTCACTGTGCACGAGTGGGGGGCCCAGAGTCTCCCTGTACATGATTGGGAAGCCTAGTGTCACTGTACACGAGTGGGGGGCCCAGTGTCACTGTACACCAGTGGGGGGCCCAGTATCTCACTGTACACGAGTGGGGGGATCAATCTCTCACTGTACAGGAGTGGGGGGCTCAGTGTCTCACTATACGCGGGTGGGGGGCCCAGTGTCATTATACACGAGTGGGGGAGCCCAGTGTCTCTGTGCACGAGTGGGGGGCACAGTGTCACTGTACACGAGTGGGGGGGGCTCAGTATTTTACTGTACATGAGTGGGGGGCCCAGTGTCACTGTACACGAGTGGGGGGGCTCAGTGTCTTACTATACACGAGTGTGGGGCTCAGTTTATCACTGTACACGAGTGGGGGTCTCAGTGTCACTGTACACGAGTGGGGGGCCCAGTCTCTCACTTTTCATGAGTGGGGGGTCCAGTGTCACTGTACACGAGTGGGGGGCCCAGTGTCTCACTATGCACGAGTGGGGTGCTCAGTGTCTCACTGTACATGAGTGGGGGGCTCAGTGTCTCACTGTACATGAGTGGGGGGCCCAGTGTCTCACTGTACACGAGTGGGGGGCTCAGTGTCACTGTACATGTCTGGGGGGCTCAGTCTGTCACTTTACACGAGTGGGGTGCTCAGTGTCTCACTGTACACGAGTTGGTGGCTCAGTGTCTCACTGTACATGAGTGGGGGGCTCAGTGTCTCACTGTACACGAGTAGGGGTCCCAGTGTCTAAATGTACACGAGTGGGGGGCCCAGAGTCTCCCTGTACATGATTGGGAGGCCTAGTGTCACTGTACACGAGTGGGGGGCCCAGTGTCACTTTACATGAATGGGGGGCTCAGTGTCTCACTGTACACGAGTGGGGGGCTCAGTGTCTGTACACGAGTAGGGGTCCCAGTGTCTAAATGTACACGAGTGGGGGGCCCAGAGTCTCCCTGTACATGATTGGGAGGCCTAGTGTCACTGTAAACGAGTGGGGGGCCCAGTGTCTCACTGTGCACGAGTGGGGGGCCCAGAGTCTCCCTGTACATGATTGGGAAGCCTAGTGTCACTGTACACGAGTGGGGGGCCCAGTGTCACTGTACACAAGTGGGGGGCCCAGTATCTCACTGTACACGAGTGGGGGGATCAATCTCTCACTGTACAGGAGTGGGGGGCTCAGTGCCTCACTATACACGAGTGGGGGGCCCAGTGTCACTGTACACGAGTGTGGGGCCCAGTGTCACTGTCCATGAATGGGGGGCTCAGTGTCTCACTATACACGAGTGGGGGGCCCAGTGTCTCACTGTACACGAGTGTGGGGCCCAGCGTCTCACAGTACACGAGTGGGGGGCTCAGTGTCTCACTGTACACGAGTGGAGGTCCCAGTGTCTCACTGTACGCAAGTGGGGGGCCCAGTGTCTCCCTGAACACGGTTGGGAGGCCGAGTGCCACTGTACACGAGTGGGGTGCCCAGTGTCTTACTGTACACGCGTGGGGGGCACAGTGTCACAGTACACGAGTGGGGTGCCCAGTGTCTCACTGTACACGAGTGGGGGGCTCAGTGTCACTGTACACGAGTGGGGGGCCAGTGTCTCACTGTTCACGAGTGGGGGGCCCAGTGTCAATTTACACGAGTGGGGGGCCCAGTGTCTCACTGTACACGAGTGAGGGGCTCAGTGTCACTGTACACGAGTGGGGGTCCCAGTGTCATTCTACACGAGTGGGGGGGGGGGGGCTCAGTTTCACTGTGCACGACTGCGGGGCCCAGTGTCTCACTCTACATGATTGGGGGGCCCAGTGTCTCAATGTACACGAGTGGGGGGCTCAGTGTCACTGTACACGAGTGGGGTGCCCAGTGTCTCACTGTACACGAGTGGGGGGCCCAGTGTCTCACTGTACACGAGTGGGGGGCTCAGTGTCTCACTGTACACGAGTGGGAGGCCCAGTGTCACTGTACACGAGTGGTGGGCCCAGTGTCACTGTGCACGAGTGGGGGGCCCAGTGTCTCACTGTACACGAGTGGGGGGCTCAGTGTCTCACTGTACACGAGTAGGGGTCCCAGTGTCTAAATGTACACGAGTGGGGGGCCCAGAGTCTCCCTGTACATGATTGGGAGGCCTAGTGTCACTGTAAACGAGTGGGGGGCCCAGTGTCTCACTGTGCACGAGTGGGGGGCCCAGAGTCTCCCTGTACATGATTGGGAAGCCTAGTGTCACTGTACACGAGTGGGGGGCCCAGTGTCACTGTACACAAGTGGGGGGCCCAGTATCTCACTGTACACGAGTGGGGGGATCAATCTCTCACTGTACAGGAGTGGGGGGCTCAGTGCCTCACTATACACGAGTGGGGGGCCCAGTGTCACTGTACACGAGTGTGGGGCCCAGTGTCACTGTACATGAATGGGGGGCTCAGTGTCTCACTATACACGAGTGGGGGGCCCAGTGTCTCACTGTACACGAGTGTGGGGCCCAGCGTCTCACAGTACACGAGTGGGGGGCTCAGTGTCTCACTGTACACGAGTGGAGGTCCCAGTGTCTCACTGTACGCAAGTGGGGGGCCCAGTGTCTCCCTGAGCACGGTTGGGAGGCCGAGTGCCACTGTACACGAGTGGGGTGCCCAGTGTCTCACTGTACACGCGTGGGGGGCACAGTGTCACTGTACAAGAGTGGGGGGCCCAGTTTCATTGTCCACGAGTGGGGGGCCCAGTATCTCACTGTACACGAGTGGGGGGCTCAATGTCTCACTGTACACGAGTGGGGGGCTCAGTGTCTCACTATACACGAGTGGGGGGCCCAGTGTCTCACTGTACACGATTGGGGGGCCCAGTGTCTCACTGTACACGAGTGGGGGGCTCAGTGTCTCACTGTACACGAGTGGGAGGCCCAGTGTCACTGCACACGAGTGGTGGGCCCAGTGTCACTGTGCACGAGTGGGGGGCACAGTGTCTCTCTGTACACGAGTTGGGGGCTCAGTGTCACTGTACACGAGTGGGGGGCCTGTGTCTCACTGTTCACGAGTGGGGGGGCCAGTGTCAATTTACACGAGTGGGAGACCCAGTGTCTCACTGTACACGAGTGAGGGGCTCAGTGTCACTGTACACGAGTGGGGGTCCCAGTGTCACTCTACACGAGTGGGGGGGTGGCTCAGTTTCACTGTGCACGACTGCGGGGCCCAGTGTCTCACTCTACATGATTGGGGGGCCCAGTGTCTCAATGTACACGAGTGGGGGGCTCAGTGTCTCTCTGTACGCGAGTGTGGGGCCCAGTGTCATTGTTCACGAGTGGGCAGCCCAGTGTCTCACTATACGCGGGTGGGGGGCCCAGTGTCATTATACACGAGTGGGGGGGCCCAGTTTCTCACTGTACACAAGTGGGGGGCCCAGTTTCTCACTATACACGAGTGGGGGGCCCAGTGTTTCACTGTGCACGACTGGGGGGCTCAGTGTCTCACTGTACACGAGTGGGGGGCCCAGTGTCACTGTCCATGAGTGGGGGGCCCAGTGTCACTGTCCACGAGTGGGGGGCCCAGTGTCACTGTACACGAGTGGGGGGCCCTGTGTCCCACTGTACATGAGTGGGGGGCCCAGTGTCACTATACATGAGTGGGGAGTCCAGTGTCACTGTACACGAGTGCGGGGCCCAGTGTCTCACTATACACAATTGGGGGGCCCAGTGTCTCACTGTACATAAGTGGGGGGTTCAGTGTCTCACTGCACACGAGTGTGGGGCCCAGTGTCACTGTACTTGTCTGGGGGGGTACATTGTCTCACTGTACATGAGTGGGGGGGCCCAGTGTCTCACTGTAAACGAGTGGGGAGCTCAGTGTCGCTGTACATGTCTGGGGGGCTCAATGTCCCACTGTACATGAGTGGGGGGCCCAGTGTCTCACTGTACACGAGTGGGGCACTCAGTGTCTCACTGTATTCGAGCAGGGGGCCCAGTGTCTCACTTTACACGAGTGGGGGGCCCACTGTCACTGTACACGAGTGCGGGGCCAAATGTCACTGTACACGAGTGGGGGGGCTCAGTGTCTCTGTGCACGAGTGGGGTGCGCAGTGTCACTGTACACGAGTGGGGGGGGCTCAGTATCTTACTGTACATGAGTGGGGGGCCCAGTGTCAGTGTACACGAGTGGGGGGGCTCAGTGTCTTACTGTACACGAGTGTGGGGCTCAGTTTATCACTGTACACGAGTGGGGGTCTCAGTGTCACTGTACACGAGTGGGGGGCCCAGTCTCTCACTTTTCATGAGTGGGGGGTCCAGTGTCACTGTACACGAGTGTGGGGCCCAGTGTCTCACTATGCACGAGTGGGGGGGCTCAGTGTCTCACTGTACATGAGTGGGGGGCTCAGTGTCTCACTGTACATGAGTGGGGGGCCTAGTGTCTCACTGTACACGAGTGGGGGGCTCAGTGTCACTGTACATGTCTGGGGGGCTCAGTGTGTCACTTTACACGAGTGGGGTGCTCAGTGTCTCACTGTACACGAGTGGGTGGCTCAGTGTCTCACTGTACATGAGTAGGGGGCTCAGTGTCTCACTGTACACAAGTAGGGGTCCCAGTGTCTAAATGTACACGAGTGGGGGGGCCCAGTGTCCCACTGTCACGAGTGGGGGGCCCAGAGTCTCCCTGTACATGATTGGTAGGCCCAGTGTCACTGTACACAAGTGGGGGGCCCAGTATCTCACTGTACACGAGTGGGGGGATCGATCTCTCACTGTACACGAGTGGGGGGCCCAGTGTATCACTATGCACGAGTGGGGGACTCAGTGTCTCACTGTACATGAGTGGGGGGCTCAGTGTCTCACTGTACATGAGTGGGGGGCCCAGAGTCTCACTGAACACGAGTGGGGGGCTCAGTGCCTCACTGTACACGATTGGGAGGTCTAGTTTCACTGTACACGAGTGGGTGGCTCAGTGTCTCACTGTACATGAGTGGGGGGCTCAGTGTCTCACTGTACACGAGTAGGGGTACCAGTGTCTAAATGTACACGAGTGGGGGGCCCAGAGTCTCCCTGTACATGATTGGGAGGGCTAGTGTCACTGTACACGAGTGGGGGGCCCAGAGTCTCCCTGTACATGATTGGGAGGCCTAATGTCACTGTACACGAAGGGGGGACCCAGTGTCACTGTACACAAGTGGGGGGCCCAGTGTCTCACTGTACACGAGTGGGGGGCTCAGTGTCTCACTATACACGAGTGGGGGGCCCAGTGTCACTGTACACGAGTGTGGGGCCCAGTGTCTCACAGTACACGAGTGGGGGGCTCAGTGTCTCACTGTACACGAGTGTGGGGCCCAGTGTCTCACTGTACACAAGTGGGGGGCCCAGTGTCTCCCTGAACACGATTGGGAGGCCGAGTGCCACTGTACACGAGTGGGGTGCCCAGTGTCTCACTGTACACGCGTGGGGGGCACAGTGTCACTGTACAAGAGTGGGGGGGCCCAGTTTCATTGTCCACGAGTGTGGGGCCCAGTATCTCACTGTACACCAGTGGGGGGCTCAATGTCTCACTGTACACGAGTGGGGGGCTCAGTGTCTCACTATACACGAGTGGGGGGCCCAGTGTCACTGTACATGAGTGGGGGGCCCAGTGTCACTGTACACGAGTGGGGGGCCCAGTGTCACTGTACACGAGTGGGGGGCCCAGTTTCACTGTACGCAAGTGGGGGGCCCAGTGTCTCACTGTACACGGTTGGGGGGCCCAGTGTCTCACTGTACACGAGTGGGGGGCTCAGTGTCTCACTGTACACGAGTGGGAGGCCCAGTGTCACTGTACACGAGTGGTGGGCCCAGTGTCACTGTGCACGAGTGGGGGGCCCAGTGTCTCACTGTACACGAGTGGGGGGCTCAGTGTCACTGTACACGAGTGTGGGGCCAGTGTCTCACTGTTCACGAGTGGGGGGCCCAGTGTCAATTTACACGAGTCGGGGACCCAGTGTCTCACTGTGCACGAGTGAGGGGCTCAGTGTCACTGTCCACGAGTTGGGGTCCCAGTGTCACTCTACACGAGTGGGGGGGTGGTTCAGTTTCACTGTTCACGACTGGGGGGCCCAGTGTCTCACTCTACATGATTGAGAGGCCCAGTGTCTCACTGTACACGAGTGGGGGGCTCAGTGTCTCTCTGTACGCGAGTGTGGGGCCCAGTGTCATTGTACACGAGTGGGCAGCCCAGTGTCTTACTATACGCGAGTTGGGGACCCAGTGTCATTATACACGAGTGGGGGGACCCATTGTCTCACTGTACACAAGTGGGGGGCCCAGTTTCTCACTATACATGAGTGGGGGGCCCAGTGTTTCACTGTGCACGACTGGGGGGCTCAGTGTCTCACTGTACACGAGTGGGGGGCCCAGTGTCACTGTCCATGAGTGGGGGGCCCAGTGTCACTGTCCACGAGTGGGGGGCCCAGTGTAATTGTACACGAGTGGGGGGCCCAGTGTTTCACTGTACATGAGTGGGGGGCCCAGTGTCACTGTACATGAGTGGGGAGTCCAGTGTCACTGTACACGAGTGCGGGGCCCAGTGTCTCACTATACACAAGTGGGGGGCCCAGTGTCTCACTGTACACGAGTGGGGGGCTCAGTGTCACACTGTACATAAGTGGGGGGTTCAGTGTCTCACTGTACACGAGTGCGGGGCCCAGTGTCACTGTACTTGTCTGGGGGGGTACATTGTCTCACTGTACATGAGTGGGGGGGCCCAGTGTCTCAATGTAAACGAGTGGGGGGCTCAGTGTCGCTGTGCATGTCTGGGGGGCTCAGTGTCTCACTGTACATGAGTGGGGGGCCCAGTGTCTCACTGTACACGAGTGGGGCGCTCAGTGCCTCACTGTACACGAGCGGGGGGCCCAGTGTCTCACTGTACACGAGTGGGGGGCCCACTGTCACTGTACACGAGTGCGTGGCCCAGTGTCACTGTACACGAGTGGGGGGGCTCAGTGTCTCTGTGCACGAGTGGGGGGCGCAGTGTCACTGTACACGAGTGGGGGGGGCTCAGTATCTTACTGTACATGAGTGGGGGGCCCAGTGTCAGTGTACACGAGTGGGGGGGGCTCAGTGTCTTACTGTACACGAGTGTGGGGCTCAGTTTATCACTGTACACGAGTGGGGGTCTCAGTGTCACTGTACACGAGTGGGGGGCCCAGTGTCTCACTATGCACGAGTGGGGGGCTCAGTGTCTCACTGTACATGAGTGGGGGGCTCAGTGTCTCACTGTACATGAGTGGGGGGCCCAGTGTCTCACTGTACACGAGTGGGGGGCTCAGTGTCACTGTACATGTCTGGGGGGCTCAGTGTGTCACTTTACACGAGTGGGGTGCTCAGTGTCTCACTGTACACAAGTGGGTGGCTCAGTGTCTCACTGTACATGAGTGGGGGGCTCAGTGTCTCACTGTACACGCGAGTAGGGGTCCCAGTGTCTAAATGTACACGAGTGGGGGGCCCAGAGTCTCCCTGTACATGATTGGGAGGCCTAGTGTCACTGTACACGAGTGGGGGGCCCAGTGTCTCACTGTACATGAGTGGGGGGCCCAGAGTCTCCCTGTACATGATTGGGAGGCCTCGTGTCACTGTACACGAGT
This sequence comes from Pristiophorus japonicus, assembly GCF_044704955.1. Classification (NCBI taxonomy): domain Eukaryota; kingdom Metazoa; phylum Chordata; class Chondrichthyes; family Pristiophoridae; genus Pristiophorus; species Pristiophorus japonicus. The sequence continues at coordinate 139,236,611 of NC_091987.1, read as the reverse complement.
GGGGGGCCCAGTGTCACTGTACACAAGTGGGGGGCCCAGTATCTCACTGTACACGAGTGGGGGGATCAATCTCTCACTGTACAAGAGTGGGGGGCCCAGTGTCTCACTATGCACGAGTGGGGGGCTCAGTGTCTCACTGTACATGAGTGGGGGGCTCAGTGTCTCACTGTACATGAGAGGGGGGCCCAGAGTCTCACTGTACACGAGTGGGGGGCTCAGTGTCACTGTACATGTCTGGGGGATCAGTGTGTCACTTTACACGAGTGGGGTGCTCAGTATCTCACTGTACACGAGTGGGGGGTCCAGTGTCTCACTGTATGCGATTGGGAGGCCTAGTTTCACTGTACACGAGTGGGTGGCTCAGTGTCTCACTGTACATGAGTGGGGGGCTCAGTGTCTCACTGTACACGAGTAGGGGTATCAGTGTCTAAATGTACACGAGTGGGGGGCCCAGAGTCTCCCTGTACATGATTGGGAGGCCTAGTGTCACTGTATACGAGTGGGGGGCCCAGAGTCTCCCTGTCCATGATTGGGAGGCCTAGTGTCACTGTACACAAGTGGGGGGCCCAGTATCTCACTGTACACGAGTGGGGGGATCAATCTCTCACTGTACACGAGCGGGGGGCTCACTGTCTCACTATACACGAGTGGGGGGCCCAGTGTCACTGTACACGAGTGGGGGTCCCAGTATCACTGTACATGAATGGGGGGCTCAGTGTCTCACTGTACACGAGTGGGGGGCCCAGTGTCTCAATGTACACGAGTGGGGGGCTCAGTGTCTCACTATACACGAGTGGGGGGCCCAGTGTCACTGTACACGAGTGTAGGGCCCAGTGTTTCACAGTACACGAGTGGGGGGCTCAGTGTCTCACTGTACACGAGTGGGGGTCCCAGTGTCTCACTGTACACAAGTGGGGGGCCCAGTGTCTCCCTGAACACGATTGGGAGGCCGAGTGCCACTGTACACGAGTGGAGTGCCCAGTGTCTCACTGTACACGAGTGGGGGGCCCAGTGTCTCACTGTACACGAGTGGGGGGCTCAGTGTCTCACTGTACACGAGTGGGAGGCCCAGTGTCACTGTACACGAGTGGTGGGCCCAGTGTCACTGTGCATGAGTGTGGGTCCCAGTGACTCACTGTACACGAGTGAGGGGCTCAGTGTCACTGTACACGAGTTGGGGTCCCAGTGTCACTCTACACAAGTGGGGGGGTGGCTCAGTTTCACTGTGCACGACTGGGGGGCTCAGTGTCTCGCTCGACATGATTGAGGGGCCCAGTGTCTCACTGTACACGAGTGGGGGGCTCAGTGTCTCTCTGTACGCGAGTGTGGGGCCCAGTGTCATTGTACACGAGTGGGCAGCCCAGTGTCTCACTATACGCGAGTGGGGGGCCCAGTGTCATTACACACGAGTGGGGGGACCCATTGTCTCACTGTACACAAGTGGGGGGCCCAGTTTCTCACTATACATGAGTGGGGGGCCCAGTGTTTCACTGTGCACGACTTGGGGGCTCAGTGTCTCACTGTATACGAGTGGGGGGCCCAGTGTCACTGTCCATGAGTGGGGGGCCCAGTGTCACTGTCCACGAGTGGGGATCCCAGTGTCATTGTGCATGAGTGGGGGCCCAGTGTCCCACTGTACACGAGTGGGGTGCCCAGTGTCTCACTGTACACGAGTGGGGGGCTCAGTGTCACTGTACACGAGTGCAGGGCCCAGTGTCACTGTACAAGAGTGGGGGGCCCAGTGTTTCACTGTACATGAGTGGGGGGCCCAGTGTCACTGTACATGAGTGGGGAGTCCAGTGTCACTGTACACGAGTGCGGGGCCCAGTGTCTCACTATACACAAGTGGGGGGCCCAGTGTCTCACTGTACACGAGTGGGGGGCTCAGTGTCTCACTGTACATAAGTGGGGGGTTCAGTGTCTCACTGTACACGAGTGCGGGGCCCAGTGTCACTGTACTTGTCTGGGGGGGTACATTGTCTCACTGTACATGAGTGGGGGGGCCCAGTGTCTCACTGTAAACGAGTGGGGGGCTCAGTGTCACTGTACATGTCTGGGGGGCTCAGTGTCTCACTGTACACGAGTGGGGGGCTCAGTGTCGCTGTACATGTCTGGGGGGCTCAGTGTCTCACTGTACACGAGTGGGGGGCCCAGTGTCTCACTGTACACGAGTGCGGGGCCCAGTGTCTCACTGTACACGAGTGGGGGCCCCAGTGTCTCCATGTACACGATTTTAAGGCCCAGTATCTCACTGTACACGAGTGGGGGGGCCAGTGTCACTGTACATGACTGGGGGGCTCAGTGTCTCACTGTACACGAGTGGGGGCCCAGTGTCAGTGTACACAAGTGAGGGGCCCAGTGTCACTGTACACGAGTGGGGGGCTCAGTGTCACTGTACACGAGTGGGGGGCCCAGTGTCTCACTGTACATGAGTGGGGGGCCCAGTGTCACAGTACATGAGTGGGGGACTCAGTGTCTCACTGTACACGAGTGGGGGGCTCAGTGACTCACTGTACACGAGTGGGGGGCTCAGTGTCCCTGTACACGAGTGGGGGGCCCAGTGTCACTGTACACGAGTTGGGGGCTCAGTGTCACTGTAAACGAGTGGGGGGCCCAGTGTCACTGTACATGAGTGGGGGGCCCAGTGTCTCACTGTACATGATTGGGGGGGCCCAGTTTCACTGTACACGAGTGGGGGGCCCAGTGTCTCACTGTACTTGAGTGGGGGGACCCATTGTCACTGTACACGAGTGGGAGGGCCCAGTGTCTCACGGTACACGTGTGGGGTGCTTAGTGTCTCACTGTACACGATTGGGGGGCCCAGTGTCACTGTACACGAGTGGGGGGCTCATTGTCTCACTTTACATGAGTGGGGGGCTCTGTGTCTCACTGTACACGAGTGGGGGGCCCAGTGTCTCACTGTACACGAGTGGGGGGCCCAGTGTCTCACTGTACATGAGTGGGGGGCTCAGTGTCTCACTATACATGAGTGGGGGGGCCCAGTGTCTCACTGTACACGATTGGAAGGCCTTGTGTCACTGTACACGAGTTGGGGGGCTCAGTGTCACTGTACACGAGTGGTGGGCTCAGTGTCACTGTACACGAGTGGGAGCTCAATCTGTACACGAGTGGGGGCTCAGTCTGTACACGAATTGGGGGCTCAGTCTCCACACGAGTGGGCGGCTCAGAGCCGGGGCTATAATGCTGTAACCACAGCCCAGGTTCTCCACAATGGGCAGGCTGGGTAGTGACCCGATCTCGGCCCACTTTGTGCATTACTTACATTTCTGGGGTGCAGCAAACTGCACAGCAAGCAGCTGCTTAAAACAGGAAGAGCTCCATTCTAATACTGACCCTGGGGCCGGGGAATTCCACACACCATTTCCCAACTGTCTGGTGTGCAGGGCATCGATTCTTAATTACACCCATGTGACCTGGATATCCCGGATAGCGACTTATTCCCATGTGACCTGGATATCCCAGATAGCAACTTACTCCCATGTGACCTGGACATCCAGGATAGCTAAGTAGTTGTAAGTATATGGAAGCTCGTTTAAAGGACACAATAATCGGGTTAATGAAGTAGTGAGGGAGGAGGCTTGTGTGGAGTATACACACTGGCACAGACCAGTTGGGCCGAGTAGCCTGTTTCTGTGCTGTACTTTCTATGTAATAATGTTATTGTTTGTACTGTTTTGCCATTGAGCTTCTCAGGAGCCTGTGTTGCCATTGCTCTATTTCCCCAGCATCGTGAGCCTCACCAGTGAGTTTCCCGATGGAAATCCCCTTATCCGGCATGTTTGAAAGAGGAAGGATACCAAGCCGTCAGGTTGTGTGTGAGGTGCTCTGTGCTGCTCACAAATACACACACACCCAGATCAGCAGGTGATTACTGCAGGCAGAGGCTCCTATTCACAAAGAAAGCTGGGACAGCAGATATGACGGCATCACTAAGATATGTGGTTGTTCCCCAGTGCACCCCAATCACAGAGTGCCACACTGTCAGTGGCACTGTGTGACAGAAGGCATGCTCGGGTGATGAAGAGCCCACATTTCCTGACAGGTCACACCTGCCAAGCTGCCACTAACCATATCTTCAGGATTGATGGCCCTACCTGGCATTGGCTGTGGGGTGCAGTCTTCACAGGAGCTCGGTTGGGAGAGATCCAGATGCAGAGCTGTGCCATCTGGTGCTGGGACATCTGCCAGTACGGTAAGGGCTAGCTTATCACTGTTGGTGCCCATTGCCAGGCGTGACTGATCTCCACCCAATGCCCGGGCACTCCGAGCCAGGCCTCCACACACCCTCCCCCACCCCCCATGAAAGGCCAAAGCAGCACCTGGGTCTGGACAGCTCCAGCTGCCCTCAGATCCCAGAATATCGGGATCGTTTCCACCATGAGGAGGGCCGAGGATTGAGAGAGATGGAGACGCACGATCTGCTGAGCAATGCTCTGAAGGAGTGTGCTACAATGATTGGGCTGGCACAGCCAATGACAGCACTGGTCAGCTGTGGCCTCCACTCTGCCTCAATGACAGTAGCAGTCAGTACAGCTTTCAGACTGCATGGATCTTCCATCAGGCAGGCTGGCCTATGGGAACGGTGCCAGGAAAGGGCCAACACGGCCAGCTACCTTTTGCAACTGTCTGCGGTAACACTGCTTCCACTTCAGAGGTTCAGGCAGGGCACCCACTGCCATTTTCCTGCTGCCTCTTGGTCATCTCCCCTGTACCCTTGGCAAAGGTCATTAATGGGTTGCCAGCAATGTTCCCTGTAAGCTGCACTTTGTTCTACACGGACTGTTTAATTTAATTCACGGTCCCTGTGAGTTTCTGCAGCTGCGCGGGGCCTGTGTGGGACGGAGCAGATTGCTGTGTGGGATGGTGCAGATTACTGTGTGGGGGCTGTGTGGGATGGTGCAGATTGCTGTGTGGGGGCTGTGTGGGATGGTGCAGATTACTGTGTGGGGGCTGTGTGGGACGGTGCAGATTGCTGTGTGGGGGCTGTGTGGGACGGAGCAGATTGCTGTGTGGGGGCTGTGTGGGATGGTGCAGATTGCTGTGTGGGGGCTGTGTGGGACGGAGCAGATTGCTGTGTGGGATGGTGCAGATTACTGTGTGGGACGGAGCAGATCGCTGTGTGGGACGGAGCAGATCGCTGTGTGGGACGGTGCAGATTGCTGTGTGGGGGCTGTGTGGGACGGTGCAGATCGCTGTGTGGGGGCTGTGTGGGACGGAGCAGATTGCTGTGTGGGGGCTGTGTGGGACGGAGCAGATTGCTGTGTGGGGGCTGTGTGGGACGGTGCAGATTGCTGTGTGGGACGGTGCAGATTGCTGTGTGGGGGCTGTGTGGGACGGTGCAGATCGCTGTGTGGGACGGAGCAGATTGCTGTGTGGGGGCTGTCTGGGACGGAGCAGATTGCTGTGTGGGGGCTGTGTGGGATGGAGCAGATTGCTGTGTGGGGGCTGTGTGGGACGGAGCAGATTGCTGTGTGGGACGGAGCAGATCGCTGTGTGGGACGGAGCAGATTGCTGTGTGGGGGCTGTGTGGGACGGAGCAGATTGCTGTGTGGGGGCTGTGTGGGATGGAGCAGATTGCTGTGTGGGGGCTGTGTGGGACGGAGCAGATCGCTGTGTGGGACGGAGCAGATCGCTGTGTGGGACGGAGCAGATTGCTGTGTGGGGGCTGTGTGGGACGGAGCAGATTGCTGTGTGGGGGCTGTGTGGGATAGAGCAGATTGCTGTGTGGGGGCTGTGTGGGACAGAGCAGATTGCTGTGTGGGGGCTGTGTGGGATGGAGCAGATCGCTGTGTGGGACGGTGCAGATTGCTAGGTAGGTGCAAGCACCACTTTGAATGGACAGGAGAGTGCCATTGCCCAGGTCAGCCCCTGCCCTCACCCTGACAGTGGGCCAATTGACCCTGAATGGACAGGACGGTCCTATTGCCCAGGTCAGCCCCTGCCCCCACCCTGACAGTGGGCCAATTGACCCTGAGTAACGAGGCCAATCTGCAGAATGTTTTGCAAATGTAACACTCTCGGGGGGTTGGTGTCACTTGCTTGGCAAAGATCTTGTTACGCCCGGTACACTTTCACTCTCCTCGTTCACAATTAGGTCAATAAATACCAATACTCTCAAAATCCCATTATACAAAGAAGAAGAATGCTAGAATCATGCACCACTGAAGGTGCCGGCTGTTTGAAAGAGCTAACCAATTAGTCCCACTCCACGGCTCGTTCTCCAAAGCCTGCAATTTATTTTCCATTTTAAGTTTTAAATTCCTATTTGAAAGTTACTATTGAAGCTGCTTCCACCACCCTTCAAACAGTGCGTTCCAGATCACAACAACTCTCTGTGTAAAACAATTCTCCTCCCCTCCCCTCTGGTTCTTCTGCCAATTATCTTAAATCTGTGCCCTCTGGTTACCGACCCTGCTGCCACGGGAAACAGATTCTCGTTTATTCTGCCAAAACCCTTCGTAATCGAATAAATCTCCCCTTAACCATCCCTGCTGTAACAACAATCTCAGTTTCTCGAGTCTTTCCAATGCATATTACAAATGCCTTTGCCAGAAAGGAGTTAATCTGTTAAAAGTCCACTGGTTTTGATTTGCGACGGGTCAGTTAGACGCAAGAGAGCATGTCGAGAAATTCGGGTCATTTCTGCCTCCCGTTTGTGCCCCGGGGGCTCTAACAGGGCGCAACCGGCTTTGTGACTGGACGCAGCACCGCTAACGACTCCCACTAAATTCGGCGCGGGTTTAGCGGTAGTGGTAACCCGTAGCACCCACTCCGCTGCACCTGCAATGATGACGCCATCACCATGTGCAGTGCCCCGTTAGCGCCCGGACCCTAAAATTGGGTATTGCCCCCTGAAGTTGCACCATTGGTACTTCCAACGTGGGGTCCGTGCCATGATTGGTCAGCCCGGCACGCTGCTTGAGTGTTGGGCTGTTGGCACGGCAACCCCAGCTCCCCAGTGGTCCAGGTAGGATCTTTTTTTAACTGCAGATTGTGTAGCTTGGGCCCTTCCCTTTAATTTAGGGAAGAGCCCCTCCTATATGGAAGCGCTACACAGCCCAGTGCGTTATGCTGAGCCCCGTTCCCGACGCTCCGCCCCACCGCCGCAGAAAGGCAGTGGAGCGGTAACCCCAATTTCTCACGCCTGGCGAGTGGTACACAATTTTTCCCCTATGGGTTTAAACAACTCCTTCCCGAAACATTTGTTGAGGTAAGATTTATTCATGGAAAAAGATGGCAAGGCAAAAGGAACTGAGTCCTGTCAGCACTTACCCAGCATCAAACCCCAGGAGCCCGTCACTGCCCAGTGTTATAACAACACAAACACTGTCAATCACATCATAAACAGGGAATGAGCTTTGCACGGAGATCATTAGCAAACTCCAGTGGGCAAATCATCTTAACCCTGTGTTCATAATGGCCTAGAAATTGAATAAGGTCCGAAAATGGGCGCGGGTAACACGAATGTGCCCATGTTTTGCAAAGTGGTCCAGGCAGCACACAGAATTGGTGCTGGCTGCTCATTGTAATGTTTACAGCACTGATCACAGCACTGAATACGCTGCTCATTGTAATGATTACAGCACTGATCACAGCACTGAATACGCTGCTCATTGTAATGATTACAGCACTGATCACAGCACTGAATACGCTGCTCATTGTAATGATTACAGCACTGATCACAGCACTGAACACACTGCTCATTGTAATGATTACAGCACTGATCACAGCACTGAATACGCTGCTCATTGTAATGATTACAGCGCTGATCACAGCACTGAACACGCTGCTCATTGTAATGATTACAGCACTGATCACAGCACTGAATACGCTGCTCATTGTAATGATCACAGCACTGATCACAGCACTCAATACGCTGCTCATTGTAATGATTACAGCACTGATCACAGCACTGAATATGCTGCTCATTGTAATGATCACAGCACTGATCACAGCACTCAATACGCTGCTCATTGTAATGATTACAGCACTGATCACAGCACTGTATACGCTGCTCATTGTAATGATTACAGCACTAATCACAGCACTGAACACACTGCTCATTGTAATGATTACAGCGCTGATCACAGCACTGAACACACTGCTCATTGTAATGATTACAGCGCTGATCACAGCACTGAACACACTGCTCATTGTAATGATTACAGCGCTGATCACAGCACTGAACACGCTGCTCATTGTAATGATTACAGCACTGATCACAGCACTGAACGCGCTGCTCATTGTAATGATTACAGCACTGATCACAGCACTGAACACACTGCTCATTGTAATGATCACAGCACTGATCACAGCACTGAACACACTGCTCATTGTAATGATCACAGCACTGATCACAGCACTGAACACACTGCTCATTGTAATGATTACAGCACTGATCACATATTTTGAAATTTAAAAAAATCTCGGTGCAGACCCTCTTTCCCTTATATCCTTTTTATCATCGCCATGTGACAGCTCGACTGAAACTCCCTTTTGTTTCTCAGCTTTCACGTGAACTTCATTGCACTTGTGTGAGAAGGTGGTGCCTCTTTGCTGCTGCTGTTCTTGCAATCAGCCCTGGGAAACATCACTGTCCTTCCACCCAGCATATTCTCTCCATTTCTGACAGACATTCAGCTTTAGGAGTGTTTAACGTCCAGGTCCACAGGCCCCTTTCCTACCTCATCATTTCCCAAAGGTATTTGCTCAAATATTCCAGACATTGACTGACTATTTTGAAGTATTATGTTTTAAAACTACATTATTTTAAAAAAATGAAAAGTTACATTTTCACACAGCAATACTACAGTAAGAGGTCTTCGAAGAATCAGTCAGACCGGTTACAGTATTCTTGATGAATCCTTTTCATCCTGGTGCCTGACATTCATCTAATTCTTATCCAACACACGGCACTTCAAATTCTGCTCCAACTTTAGTACAATTTAGTTTGATTTATCATCAGAGAGTCTATGGCCGAGATTATCCGGGGGATCAGTGGGCGTGATCAGTGGCGGGTCGGGTGGGAAAGTGGTCTTTTTCCCCTGCTGGTCGGTACCCCGCTGTGAACCCGTCACCACGAGCCTTTCCCCGATGTCGGGTCTGTAAACGCTGAGCACACCCGACACACAGCGGTGGGTTCACAGTGGGGTCCCGATTCAGGTCATTTGTGGCTTGTTTAGAGCCACTTAAGAATTAATTTGAGCTCACCTTCTGCATTTGATGGCTGGCCCAAGGGGTCCACACTGATCATGGACCATGTCTGTCAAGCTGACGCTGGAGTTCAGTGGCCACTGAATCAGCTGTTGAGTTGACAGCTTCAAATGTGCAGTAAAAGCTTAGAGATATCTTCCCTCAACCACAAGCTCTTCATCACTGCATTTCCATCACAGATTTACCACACTGCAAGTCTTTACACAAGTCTCCATCCAGTCTGACCTCATTACCTCTCTCACCATTGACAGATCGCTTCTGTCATCTCTACTTCACCTGCCATCTATTCCATCAGCATGAGTGCCCTTTGTACTCTCCCACCTTGGCCATCAGAATCTCATCACGATCAGGTTCAACACCAGCACTATCAGACACACCAGCAGCACCAACAACAACACCAACCTTCTCTGCAATCATCTGATGCTGCACAGGACACAGGGCATCAGCACCCGACCACATTGCTGCCCAGGAGGCCAGGGATGGCCTCACCATGGACAGATTTACTTCTCTTGATGGTGTACACCCTGGATGCCACATGATGTGCCAGGTTGGCACCACCCCACACCAACACCATAAAGCATCCCTACAATGCCCAAACCATTCCTTTCACACTCATCACCATTGTGGGTGTACCATTATGTCTCAATAAGTCACTTCCAAGGGTACACAAAAATCTGTCCAAGAACGAAAAATGTTGAAAATAAAGGTTTCAATTTTTGACACCACATTAACAGAAACTTTACATGAACATTGCATAAAACACCCAAGTGCCTACCCTTGTTTGTTGTTATTTGGTGTGATTGCACAAGGATGAGGGTGAGTGTGAGGGTGGCTAGTGAGATGGGGATGTGATAATATAGTAGAGAGGGATGGATGGAGGTGCAAGGTAAGTTGGTGAGAAGGATGTGTAGGAGTAGGGTGGGGAAGGCAGAGTGATGAGGCTGTAATAAAAGGCAAAGCAGGATGAGGTTAAGTGTGGCTTAGCACTAGGATTTTGTGATCTACGGAGATCATTGAAATGTTTGCGATACTGCACCCAGTTCCTCCTGACGACATCCCTGTTTGTGCCCTCCTGTGCAATGTGCAACCAGGCTGTGTTGATTATTACCTACATGCTGTCATGGGAGAGCCTGGGTGCAGCCATGCACCTCTGTGCACTCATCGTCGGTGTTTGCAGCACCTGAATGCTGTAGAGTACTGACAGCACAAATGTCAAATTAAAGTTGGCCCTTTAAGGAAACCGGCTAATGACGCGTCATCAAATGATGTCACCAGACCCGCTTCCTCTAATTGGCCGGGAAATGCGTTGACAGGCTTTATAAGCCCAATCAAAGGAAATTCATTCTACACAACGGGATGGAGACACCAGCGAGGCCGAGACCCGCCCCGACATCGCCCGCCATGGGCCCACCGAGGTCAGCAAAATCCAGGCCTGTGTCACAAAGTTCCACTTCCTGCTCTTTGAACTTCAATTTATCTTTGTTCAGTTTGATAACTTTCTGTTGGTATCACTGCAACTGGCTTCTGGTTTCTGAACATGGTCCTGGTCATTTGTATCAGAGACTAAACTATCAGTTGCCATGACAGTGTCTCCTTCCATAGCCTCGTGTGGGCAGCGTTTCCGCTTTGGTCGCAATTGGTGATCCGGCAGTAAATTGCGCTCAGAATTGCGTCGTTTTCAGAAGTGATTTTATTTTTTGCTCAAGTTTCTGCTCAAATTCAGGTGCATATCACCGATGGTAAAATCTGCCCTGAACCAGCGCAATCGGACAGCGGTTTACAATGTTATCTTGTCATTTATTTTACTGCCTTAAAAATAATCCTCGACATATTTAACCTGGTGCAGTTTGATTAACACAACTACAAATGGGTTTATCTCAAAAAATAATCATTTTCAATCAGAGAGCACCACCTGTAAGTGCCCTGATTAAAATAACTGAAAATGTCTTTAAAAAACCCAGTCAGACCATTTGCTGGTTACATTGTAGTCAGTTCCTGAGTAATTTGAAAAGAAATGTAAACTTAAAAAAAAAGCCTATTAGTGCCAAAATAAAAGCGTAATTTGAGGAGCCTCCACGAAGGGCTGCAGGCGGGCACAATTAACGAAAGCTCGCCATGGTGATTAATTGGATCTGGGGGTGTGGTCAGGTTTGTGGGAGGGGCCAGCATCCAGCATAAAAGATTGCGCAAACTCGATTCACACTGCACGTAATTTGCGCTTGAAACTCTTCGATCTTCTGCGCTGGTTTGGCTGATTTCGGGCGGATTGCGCTGAACAAACCAATGTAACCCAGCGGAAATGCCAGGCCTGTGAAATCTTCTCCGAAATTCAGCTTCCAAATGATGCTGGAAAGGTAGTCACCAGCTCCAATTCTTCATTTAGAGTAACATGCCAAAACCCATTCTTTACATCCACGACTGTGAATAGATTTGTTTTTGTGGTTCAGACAGAAATCCATCCATCGTTCAAAGTGAGGAGTGATTATATTTAAGGGCTTCGTTCAGTGGCTTTGGATTGATGCCCGGGTGAATTTAATCACTCCCTTTAATTAGCAGCAGCGTTGGAGACTCAGTCAGTCAGGACATTAAGCAAGAACTCTCCGACCAACAAGTTCATCAATCTGCTCCTTGCTGAGTTAGTTTGTAGCTGGAGGTGGTTTCCTGCCAGTATCGGTGGGACATTGCCTGGCGACAGTATCGATGGGACGTTGCCTGGCGACAGTATCGGTGGGATGTTGCCTGGCGACAGTATCGATGGGACGTTGCCTGGCGACAGTATCGGTGGGACGTTGCCTGGCGACAGTATCGATGGGACGTTGCCTGGCGACAGTATCGGTGGGACGTTGCCTGGCGACAGTATCGGTGGGACGTTGCCGGCCGACAGTATCGGTGAGACGTTGCCTGGCGACAGTATCGGTGGGACGTTGCCGGGCGACAGTATCGGTGGGACGTTGCCAGGCGACAGTATCGGTGGGACATTGCCAGGCGACAGTATCGGTGGGACGTTGCCAGGCGACAGGATCAGTGTGATATTGCCTGCCGACAGTATTGGTGGGACGTTGCTGGCCGACAGTATCGGTGGGACTTTGCCTGGCGACAGTATCGGTGGGACGTTGCCAAGCGACAGTATCGGTGGGATATTGCCTGGCGACAGTATCGGTGGGATATTGCCTGGCGACAGTATCGATGGGACGTTGCCTGGCGACAGTATCGGTGGGACATTGCCTGGCGACAGTATCGGTGGGATATTGCCTGGCGACAGTATCGGTGGGACATTGCCAGGTGACAGTATCGGTGGGATAAAGCCTGGCGACAGTATCGGTGGGATATTGCCTGGCGACAGTATCGGGGGGACGTTGCCGGGCGACAGTATCGATGGGACATTGCCTGGCGACAGTATCGGTGGGATATTGCCTGGCGACAGTATCGGTGGGACATTGCCAGGTGACAGTATCGGTGGGATAAAGCCTGGCGACAGTATCGGTGGGATATTGCCTGGCGACAGTATCGGGGGGACGTTGCCGGGCGACAGTATCGATGGGACTTTGCCGGGCGACAGTATCGGTGGGACGTTGCCGGGCGATAGCATCGGTGGGACGTTGCCGGGGGACAGTATCGATGGGACGTTGCCTGGCGACAGTTTCGGTGGGATAGTGCCTGGCGACAGTATCGGTGGGACGTTGCCTGGCGACAGTATCGGTGGGACGTTGCCGGGCGATAGCATCGGTGGGACGTTGCCGGGGGACTGTATCGGTGGGACGTTGCCGGGCGATAGCATCGGTGGGACGTTGCCGGGGGACTGTATCGGTGGGACGTTGCCGGGCGATAGCATCGGTGGGACGTTGCCGGGGGACTGTATCGGTGGGACGTTGCCGGGCGATAGCATCGGTGGGACGTTGCCGGGGGACTGTATCGATAGGACGTTGCCTGGCGACAGTTTCGGTGGGATAGTGCCTGGCGACAGTATCGGTGGGACGTTGTCGGGTGACAGTATCGGTGGGATGTTGCCTGGCGACAGTATCGGTGGGACGTTGCCGGGCGACAGTATCGGTGGGACGTTGCCTGGCGACAGTATCGGTGGGATGTTGCCTGCCGACAGTATCAGTGGGACGTTGCCGGGCGATAGCATCGGTGGGATGTTGCCGGGGGACTGTATCGGTGGGACGTTGCCGGGCGATAGCATCGGTGGGATGTTGCCTGGCGACAGTATCGGTGGGACGTTGCCGGGCGATAGCATCGGTGGGACGTTGCCGGGGGACTGTATCGGTGGGACGTTGCCGGGCGATAGCATCGGTGGGACGTTGCCGGGGGACTGTATCGGTGGGACGTTGCCTGGCGACAGTATCGGTGGGATATTGCCTGGCGACAGTATCGGTGGGATGTTGCCTGGCGACAGTATCGGTGGGACGTTGCCAGGTGACAGTATCGGTGGGACGTTGCCGGGTAACAGTATCGGGGGGACGTTGCCGGGCGACAGTATCGGTGGGACGTTGCTGGGCGACAGTATCGGTGGGACGTTGCCGGGCGATAGCATCGGTGGGACGTTGCCGGGCGACAGTATCGGTGGGATAGTGCCTGGCGACAGTATCGGTGGGACGTTGCCGGGCGATAGCATCGGTGGGACGTTGCCGGGGGACAGTATCGATGTGACGTTGCCTGGCGACCACTTCATTATCTGAGCAATTGCAAATGGAACTGAACACTGTGCAATCATCAGCGGACATCCCCACTTCTGACCTTATGATGGAGGGAAGGTCATTGATGAAGCAGCTGAAGATGGTTGGGCCTAAGACACTGCCCTGAGGAACTCCTGCAGCAATATCCTGGGTCTGAGATAATTGACCTCCAACCACCACAGCCAGCTTTGAGGATGGGGATATCATGGAGCCTCCTCCTCCCATTAGTTGTTTCATTGTCCACCACCATCCATGACTGGATGTGGTAGGACTCAAGAGCTTTGATCTCATCCATTGATTGTAGGATCACTTAGCTCTGTCTATAGCATGCTGCTTCTGCTGTTTAGCATTCATGTAGTCCTCTGATACAGCTTCCCCGGGTTAACACCTCATTTTTAAGTATGCCTGGTGTTGCTCCTGGCATGCTCTTCTACATTCTTCATTGAACCAGGGTTGGTCCCTTGGCTTTATGGTAATGGTAGAGTGAGGGGTATGCCGGGCCATGAGATCATCAGAACTCGCTGAGTAAATTATTTTTCCCTCATGTCACCTCTGGTTCTTTTACCGATTACATTTGCCAATTAAATCTGTGTCCTCTGGTTAGCAACCCTTCTGCCACTGGGAATAGTTTCTCCTATTTACTCATATTAAAACCCCTCAAGATTTTGAACAACTCCCCTTAGTCTTTTCTGCTTAACGGAAACTCCAGTGTCTCTGGTCTCTCTACGTAACTGACATCTTTCATCCCTGATACCATTCTCGTAAAACTCCTTTGCACCTCTCTGAGGCCTTGACATCCTTCCTAAAGTGTGGTGCCCAGAATTGGACATAATACTCCGACTGGGGCCTAACCAGTGATTTATAAAGGTTTGGCATAACTTTCTTTCCTTTGTACTCAATGCTTTACGATAAAGCCAAGCATCCCATAAGCTTTTTCACAGCCTTTTTAACATTCTGTCACCTTCAAAGATATGTGTACATACATTCCCAGGTCTCTCTGTTCCTGCACCCCCTTTAAAATTGTACCAATTAGTTCATATTGCCTCTCTTCATTCTTCCTACCACAATGAATGACTTCACACTTCTCTGCATTGAATTGTATCTGCCATGTATCTGCTCATTTCACCAGTCTGTCTGTGTCCACCCGACGTCTGTTGCTAACCTCCTCATTGTTTACTGCATTTCCGTGTTTCGTGTCATTGTAAAACTTTGAAATTATGCTCTGTGTATGCAAGTCCAGGCTTTAATTATTAATATATATCGGTTCTAACACCGACCCCTGGAGGAAACCACTGTATACCTCCCTCCAGCCTGTAACACAACCGCTCACCACTGCTCTCTGTTTTCTGTCCCTTCACCAATTTCATCTGCAAACAGCCACTGTCCCTTTAATCCCATGGGCTTCAATCTTTCTAACAAGTCTATTATATCCACATACAGTATATCAACCACACTCATCAATCCTCTCCGTTACTTCACCAAAGAACTCAATCAAGTTAGTCAAACACGACTTGCCTTTAACAAAGCTGTCTGAGCTGGCTTTCATTTATTAACCCTTATATTTCCAAGTGACAATTCATCTTTTCCCGGATTGTGGTTTTTAAGGTTCCCCACCACCAATATTAGGTTGACTGGCCTGTAGTAGCCGGGTTTATCCCTCTCCCCATTTTTAAACAGGGGAGAAACCTCCAGCCCTCTGGCAACACCCCATATCCAAGGAGGATTGGGAGATTGTGGCTGGAGCCTCCGCAATGTCCAGCCCTATTTCCCTCAGCAAACTAGGGTGCATCGCATCCGGACCAGGTGACTTTTCTACTTTGAGTGCTGCCAGCCTTTTAAGTACATCCTCTTTATCTATTTTTATCCTGTTCAATATCGCCACTGCCTCCTCCTTTACTGCTACATTGGCAGCATCCTCTTCTCCAGTGAAGACAGTTGCAACACACTCATTTAGTACGGCAGCTGGACATCCACCTAAGAACTCATGCTAAGAGTGGAAGCAAGTCTTCCTCGGTCCCGAGGGACTGCCTATGATGATGATGATGCCCTCTGCCTCCACAAGAAGATCTCCTTTTTGGGCCCTAATCGGCCCCACCCTTCCACTGGCTACCCTTTTATTGTTTATATGTTTAAAATAGACTTTGGGTTCCCCCTTATGTTACCCACTAACCTATTCCCATATACTCACTTTTTCCCTCTTATTTCCTTATTCAGTTCCCCTCTGTATTTTCTGTATTCAGCTTAATTCTACTCAATTATGTACCTGTTATTTATCAGGAATGTCCTTTTCTGTTTCACTTTAATCTCTATACCATCCAGAGAGCTTTAGCTTTGGACATCCATCCTTTCTCCCTTGTGGGAATGGGTCCAGTCTGTACCAGAACTATCTCCTCTTTGAAGGCCTCCCATTGCACATTTGCTGTTTTACCTGCCAATCTGTGGTTCCAATCCACTGGGCCCGATCCTCTTTCAACCCCCTGAAATTAGCTCCCCTCCAGTGGAGTGTTTTCACATTTGATTTTTCCTTGTCGTTTGGCATAACTACTCGAAACCTAATGATATTATGATCACTGTTGCCCAAATGCTCTCCCACTGAAACATGCTCCACTTGCCCCACTTCATTCCCCAGAACTAGATCCAGTACTGCTTCCTTCCTCATTGGGCTGGAAACACACTGACCAAGAAAATTCTCTGGTACACATTTCAGGATTTCCTCCCCTCTTTGCCCTTTACACTGTTACTAACCCAATCTATATTAGGATCATTGAAGTCGGCGTTATCACTACTCTCTAGTTCTTGCATCTTTCTGCAATTTGCCTGAAAATTTGCTCCTCTATCTCCTCCCCACTATGTGTTGTACTTCTGTCTGTGCTTCCAGTGCCCAGTAATTGAATCAGCTGCGATCTAATTGAATGGAGAGACAGGCTCGAGGAGCTGGATGGCTTACTCCTGTTCCTATGTTCCTCTGAATACCTTCCTATCTGTTATTGAGCATGTTACCAGTGTTACAGGAATAATTCAATTGTGCTACTTAGAAAGAAACTGCATTTTAATAAAGTTAAACAAAGCCAGGCCTTTTATTTATTTTCTGACAGTGTTACCAGCTGTGAGTCTCGGTCACTGTGATCGCACCCTTCAGAAATTCAGGATGATGCTGGTCACAAGATTCTGACCATTGAATTGGGCGCTGGGGAAATTGTAGACAGTACACAGTGAATTTGCGATCTGTGCTCCAGCAGACAAGGCTCCCAGCTGGAAACTGACTCCTACCCTGTAAACCACATCAAAATACATCACTGGCTCTCTCATATATGATTCTTACAGAATCTTAGAAATGCCAGCACAGAAGGAAGCCATTCAGTCCATTACACTTGTGCCCGTGCGATCTCTTCACCTGGAGCTACTGCGGGAGAGTTTCGACTTGTACCCAAAATAGGCACAAGGTCAGCCATGCAAGTGCTCTGTGCCCAGTCTGAGCCTGCCTGAGCCCAGAGTCAAATTCCGCTGGTGCGCTGTGAACCCCAAACAGGCCCCCCCCGTGCTGGGCGGGGAGGGCAGTGAAATTGGCCGGTTCTCTCACGGAGCCAGCCGGTATGTCGGGTATTGCGGGAGTGGGGGAGGGTTGCCTCGAGTCTGCGCAGCGGGCCTGGTTTGTTTGTGGGCCCAGGAAGAGGGGTCTTGCCTCTCCTCGCCTCACAACAATAAAGAATAACATTTTCCCGGACCCTTGTTTGGGAAGCCAACAGCGGGCCCTTTCAGGACCTCCTAGCTGGAGGGCGCTATACATTCTATGGTTACACACTGGTTGGGCTGTTCGAGACTTGGTACAATGATGCAGAGCTTGTACAGCAGGCGTTCCATCCATTGGCACCTGTGTCTCACATTCAGCGGCCCATAACCCGCACACCAACCCGATTTGCAGACATAAGGAGCCTAACACCTGTTTCAGGCCGACACTTTGTGCAACTAAAAGACACCCGAGCTAGCATGGTGTGGGCACGCTTCCAGTTCAGATCGTACACCAAGGTCGGAGGCCCTGCGTCTAACTTACGGGTGATAAATGGGTGGCGGTAAGTGGAATTTTCCCCCATCTTCTCTGATCCCATTTCCCTGCTCTTTCACCCGTTATATTATTCCTTTTCAAATACTTATCCAACTCTCTTTTAAATTTAGCCACTTAAATTTAATATTAAAACATTAAAATTTGAATATTCCACTGTCTCAAAATGCTTCACCTTTCACCCCACCAGCCTCCACATTCAACGGATCATCCTCCGCCATTTCCACTTTCTCCAGTGTGATCCCACCACCAATCACATCTTCTCCTCCCCTCCCCTCCCAGCATTCTGAAGGGACTGCTCCCTCCCCAACACCCTGGCCCACTCCTCAATCACCCCTCGCACCCCCTCCCCTCCCCTCCCAGCATTACGACGGGACCACTCCCTCCCCAACACCCTGGCCCACTCCTCAATCACCCCAGCACCCCCTCCCCTCCCTTCTCAGCACCTTCCCGTGCAAGTGCAGGAGATGCAACACCTGCCCTTTTACCTCCTCCCTTCCCACTTTCCAGGGCCCAAACACTCCTTCCAGGTGAAACAGCGATTTACATCTACAGGTACAACGTCTAGAATCCGGCTATCCAAAAACCGGAATTGTCCCAAAACCGGACATTTTTGTGGCGGCCAAGATGGCGACATTGAGCGGTGAGGGACAAGGAAACCGGTAAAAACTGCAGCGCCGGGGGTGCCGCAGGCCGCGAGGATCGGCGGGAATTGGCAGGAATCGGAGGGTCGGCGGGAATCGGTGGGCGGCGAGGATCGGTGGATTGGCGGGAATCAGTGGATCAGTGAGAATCGGCGGTTGACGAGAAGCGGAAGGTCGGCAGGCAGTGAGGATCCGCCAAAAGCGAAGTCCAAAATCCGGAAAAATCAGAAAAACGGTCACGGTTTCGGTCCTGAGGTTGCTAGATTTGAGATGTTGTACCTGTACTTCTTGCAATTTAGTATACTGTATTCGCTGCTCACGATGCAGTCTCCTCTACACTGGGGAGACCAAACGCAGATTGGGTGACCGCTTTGCAGAACACCTTCGTTCAGTCCGTAAGGGTGACCCTGAGCTTCCGGTCACCTGTCGTTTTAATTCCCCGCTCCACTCCCACTCTGACCTCTCCGTCCTCAGCCTCTGACACTGTTCCAATGAAGCTCAACGTAAGCTCGAGGAACAGAACCTCATCTTTAGATTGTGCAATTTACAGCCTTCCAGACTCAACATCGAGTTCAGCAATTTCAGACCAGAACTTCTGCCGCTATTGTTTCAGGCAGCAGCTGTTTATGATTCTGCCGTGCCCATTTACAACATTTAATCTCTCCAGCCTTCCACCCGATCACAGACCCTCCCTTTTGTTCTTTCCTCCCCTCCCCGCTTTCCCTGCCTCTGCAGCTGTTTAAAATCTGTAACATCTCTAACTGTTCCAGTTCTGACGAAAGGTCTCAGACCTGAAACGCTAACCCTGTTTCTCTCACCACGGACACTGCCTGACCTGCTGAGTGTTTCCAGCATTTGCTGTTTTGGTGACTTCTTCGAACTTCCTCCTTCATTCTCCTGGTTCTCGTTCCTCATCCAACAAGAGCAGGTCTGACAAACACTTCTTCATGGGGCCAATGGAGCCCGCTGATTGGTCAAAGCCCCTCTTTCCATTGATTGACCCCAATCACTGTGTCTGTGTAAAGTGATGGTGATGTGATTGCTGTAACAGAATTACAGACTCTGGTGAATCAACCCCGGTACACAAAGGGCACTTGTCTGCAGGGGCTGCCTTACATCCGTTCCCACTGTGGGGTCAGCACCACAGACCAGCGACAGGTCAGTGCAGGGAGAACCGTTTGACTGTCTCTTGTTGCAGGCCAGGTTATTGAAGCATTTAACATTCATGGCTAGTTACAGGACTGGGTGCAATCATTCACTACATGGAAATGTTATTCACCAGGATGTCGAGCGAGCAACAGTACAGCCAATTAAATCATTGAAAGGAGAATTTTGTATTGCGGTTACTAAAAATAATTATAGTAAGTAAATATTATGTTCCCGTCAATGATGTTCGCATCGTTAAGTAGAGGGAGTGCACAGACTGTTTGTTGTCTCTGATCTGGTGGTGTTCGTATGGTGGGCATGGACTTCGCTCAAACGGCTGATTAAGTAAATGTCTTGATATCTCCAATAGTTTATTCAAGATTTAACTGAATAACAAGCACTAGATGGTGTTAGAATTGGAAGAAACTCACCTTATACCAGAATGTTTTAAGAGGAGGGGGAGGGGAGATCAAGGATTATTTGAAGCCAAGTTCGGCAGTTTGCTCCAGCTCTCTGTCCTTTTCAGCCACATACTCGATACTTTCCCGAAACCATTGCTGAACTGTTTATATCTTTCACATCCTGCTCTGGGTGATTGTGTCAGGGAAAAGTTAGTTAGATTGGGAACTTAAAGAGGGATAGATTGGAACCTGGCGGGACAGACCATGTCGGCCCGAGGACCATCCAAAATTGGCCCTCGGGCCTCACCATAATACCTTGGGTGGGCTCGCGGGTTTCAGGCCCTTCAATTTTGGGCATCCAGCCTCCCTGTCCAGTCACAGCATGTCCTGAATAGGGTTACCGACCCTGGTTTCAGCACCTGGCCTTCTGCACCGACCTGCCCAATCACAGCATGTCCTGAATAGGGTCACCAACCCTGGTTTCAACACATGGTCTTCTGCACCGCCCCACCCAGTCACAGCATGTCCTGAATAGGATCAGCGACCCTGGTTTCAGCACCTGGCCTTCTGCACCGACCCGCCCAATCACAGCATGTCCTGAATAGGGTTACTGTTAAGTATAGAATAACTCCACGACACTAAGTATGGTGAGATAGTTCTCCAGTTTATTTATTCTCAAAGTGAGGATTCAACATGGCTGCCAACGTTATATACACGGCTTGCATGTGTCTGCCAGTGACCATTAGGACGCCGACAGTCGTGCCCTCCGGTGGCAGATAAAGCCCAGTTAACATACATAACATCAGTCCCCCCAATGTCCTTGGTACAGGTTGTATTTACAAGTTGAGACGGTCCGGGGCCTTCCGCTCCCTGGTTGATCTTCTCAGTTCGAACCCAAGGTTGGGTGAGTTCGTAGGACCATTGCTGCATTGCGGAGCAGTCGGTCTGACAGGACTGTCGGGGATGGTAGGTTCATCTTTGTGAATGACACAAGGGTCAACTGATGGTTGGATGTGTGTTGGTTGGTCGATGATGATGTCATTTTCACTTTGTTCTGGGTTGTCTGTAAATCACAGTTTGGTTTGGTCAAGGTGCCTCTTGCACATTTGGCCATTTAACAGTTTGACTACAAACACCCTGTTCCCCTCCTTGGCCAAAACTGTGCCAGCAACCCACTTTGGACCCTGACCATAATTCAGGACAAACACAGGGTCATGAACAGCAATGTCACGTGATACGGCCACGCGATCGTGGTACCATTGCTGTCATTGCCTTCTGGTTTCGAAGTGATCATTAAGATCCGGGTGTACAAGGGAGAGCCTGGTTTTGAGGCCCCTCTTCATTAACAGTTTGGAAGGAGGGACCTCGGTAAGCGAGTGGGGTCTCGTCCGGTAATTAAGCAGAATGCAGGACAAGTGGGTCTGTCGGGAGCCGTGAGTCACGCGTTTTAGGCTCTGCTTAATGGTTTGGACAGCCAACTCCGCTTGACCATTAGATGCAAGTTTTAAAGGGACAGAACTGACATGCTTGATGCCACTACGGGTCATAACCTCCTGGAGCTCCGAACTGGTGAAACACAGTCCGTTGTCGCTGACAAGGACGTCGGGCTTGCCATGGGTGGCAAACATGGCCCAGAGGCATTCAATAGTGGCTGTGGACATGCTGGATGACATGAGTATGCATTCAATCCATTTGGAGTAAGCGTCCACTACCACTAAAAACATTTTGTTGAGAAAGAGGCCGGCAAAGTCTATGTGGATCCTTGACCACGGTTTGGATGGCCATGACCACAGACTCAGCAGAGCCTCCACAGGTGAGTTACTCAGTTGCATGCAAGTGTTGCACTGATGCACGCATGACTCCAAGTCCGAGTCAACGCCGGGCCACCAAACGTGAGACCTGGCAATGGCCTTCATCATGACAATGCCTGGGTAGGTACTGTGTAAATCTCGCACACAAGTTTCCCTGCCTTTTTTTGGCATAACAACACGATTACCCCATAACAGACAATCAGACTGAATAAACAATTCACATTTGTGGCAGCTATAAGGCTTCATTTCATCCTGCAATTCACTGGGAATAGCAGACCAATTTCCATTTAGGACACACCTTTTTATGCTTGACAGTACAGGATCCTGGCTGGTCTAGGTCCTAATTTGATGAGCCATGATGGGTGACTCCTTGCTCTCGAAAGCATCCATGACCAACAACAAGTCTGCAGGCTGCGGCATTTCCACCCCGGTTGTGGGCAATGGTAGCCGGCTAAGCGCATCAGCACAGTTTTCAGTGCCTGGTCTGTGATGGATGACTTAATCATAAGCGGATAATGTCAGTGCCCATCTTTAGATGTGGGACGAGGCATTGGTGTTTATACCTTTGCTCTCAGAAAACAATGAAATGAGCGGCTTGTGGTCTGTTTCAAGCTTAAACCGAAACCCAAACAGGTATTGGTGCATTTTCCTAACCCCATATATGCATGCTAAAGCCTCTTTCTCTACCATACTATAGGCTATTTCAGCCTTAGACAGACTTCTGAACGCGTATGCAACTGGTTGGAGTTTGCCTGATACATTGGCTTGCTGGAGCACACAACCGACCCCATATGATGAGGCGTCGCAGGCCAGCACTAACCGCTTACATGGGTCATAGTGTACCAGTAATTGATTGGAACCTAGCAGGTTCCTGGTCTTCTCAAAGGCTCTGGCTTGAGATTTGCCTCAAACCCAGTCGTTACCCTTTCTCAGCAACATGTGCAAGGGCTCTATCAATGTGCTCAAACTCGGTAGAAAGTTACTGAAATAGTTGAGAAGACCCAGGAACGAATGCAGCTCCGTCACACTCTGGGGTTCGGGTGCATTCTTGATGGCCTCTGTCTTCGAGTCCATAGGCCTGATGTCATCTGCTGCAATCTTTCTCCCCAGGAATTCGACTTCTGGTGCCAAGAAAATGCACTTGGAGTGTTTTAGCCTGAATCCCACTCTGTCCAGACGACGTAGAACCTCTTCCAGGTTGTGCAGGTGTTCATTGGCATCGCAACCAGTGATCAGGATGTCATCTTGGAACACGACAGTTCTCGGGACAGACTTCAACAAACTCTCCATATTTCTCTGAAATATGGCTGCTGCCGAGCCAATTCCAAAAAGGCATCTGTGGTGTATAAACCGTCCTTTGTGCATGTTGGTGAACGTCAGTTTTTTTTGACAATTCAACCAGCTCCTGTGTCATGTAACTGGGGGTCAGGTCCAATTTGGTGAACGACTTCCCCCCCACTAGCGTTGCAAACAGGTTGTCAGCCTTGGGTAACGTGTACTGATCCTGTATCGAGACTCGGTTGATCATTACCTTGTAGTCGCCGCAGATCCTGACCGTGCCATCACTTTTCAACACCAGGACAATTGGACTGGCCCATTCACTGAACTCGACTGGTGATATGATTCCTTCCCATTGAAGTCTGTCCAGTTCGATCTTGGCCTTCTCCCTCGTCATGTATGGAACCGCCCGAGCCTTGTGATGGACAGGTCTTGCATCCGGGCCTAGATGGATATGCAGCTTGGCTCCCGTGAAGTTGCCAATGCCTGGTTCAAACAACGAGGGAAACTTGCTCAGCACTTGAGCACACGAAGTGTCATCCACTGATGATAAGGCTTTAATATCATTCCAGTTCCATTTAATTGTCTCAAGCCAACTCCTCCCAAACAGCATTGGGCCATTGCCTGGACCGATCCACAACAATAAATCATGCACAGCTCCATCGTATGATACATTTACTGCCGCACTGCCAATGACTGGCATGAACTCTTTAGTATAGGTACGTAGCTTCGCATTGATTGGGCTTAATTTTGGTCTTATTGCCTTCGTGTCACACAGCTTTTCAAAAGCCCTCTGGCTCATTATTGGATGTCTCGGAGCGGGTGCAGGACATTCTGAAAAGGGAGGGTGAACAGCCAGTTGTCGTGGTGCACATTGGTACCAACGATATAGGTAAAAAAAGGGATGAGGTCCTACGAGACGAATTTAAGGAGCTAGGAGCTAAATTAAAATGTAGGACCTCAAAAGTAGTAATCTCGGGATTGCTACCAGTGCCACGAGCTAGTCAGAGTAGAAATCGCACGATAGCTCAGATGAATACGTGGCTTGAGCAGTGGTGCAGCAGGAGGGATTCAAATTCCTGGGGCATTGGAACCTGTTCTGGGGGAGGTGGGACCAGTACAAACTGGACGGTCTGCACCTGGGCAGGACCGGAACCAATGTCCCAGGGAGAGTATTTGCTAGTGCTGTTGGGGAGGAGTGAAACTAATATGGCAGGGGGATGGGAACCAATGCAGGGAGACAGAGGGAAACAAAATGGAGACAAAAGCAAAAGACAGAAAGGAGATGAATAAAAGTGGAGGGCAGAGAAACCCAAGGCAAAAAACAAAAAGGGCCACTGTACAGCAAAATTCTAAAGGGTCAAAGTGTACTAAAAAGGCAAGCATGAAAGCTCGGTTCCTCAATGCAAGTAGTATTCGGAACCCAGGAGAGGGCTCTGAGCTAGTTAGAGTGGGTGAGATCTCAGATGAGCAGGACCCCAAGAAAGAATGCAAAAGACAGGAGGCAACAGAGCAGAGCAGCACTGGGGTAAGTGTAAACCACAAGGTGATAGGAAGGGAAAATATGTATGAATATGAAGGGGCTGCAGCAGGGGTCAAAACTAAAAATCATGGTTTAAAAACTAGTATTAAAACACTCTACCTAAACGCATGCAGCATTCAGAATAAAGTAAATGAGTAAACGGCATAAATCATTACAAATGGGTATGATTTGGTGGCCATTACAGAAACGTGGTTGCAGGGTGGCCAAGACTGGGAATTAAACAAACAGGGGTATCTTACAATTCGGAAAGATAGACAAGAAGGGAAAGGAGGTGGGGTAGCTCTGTTAATAAAGGATGATATCAGGGCAGTTGTGAGAGACGATATTGGCTCTAATGAACAAAATGTTGAATCATTGTGGGTGGAGATTTGAGATAGTAAGGGGAAAAAGTCACTGGTGGGTGTAGTTTATAGGCCCCCAAATAATAACTTCACGGTGGGGCGGGCAATAATCAAGGGAATAATGGAGGCATGTGAAATGGGAATGGCAGTAATCATTGGGGATTTTAACCTACATATCGATTGGTCAAATCAAATCACACAGGGTAGTCTTGAGGAGGAATTCATAGAATGCATATGGGATTGTTTCTTTGAACAGTATGTTACAGAACCTACAAGTGAGTAAGCTATCTTAGATCTGGTCCTGTGTAATGAGACAGGAATAATAAACGATCACCTTGTAAAAGATTCTCTCGGAATGAGCGATCACAGTATGGTTGAACTTGTAATACAGATTGAAGGTGAGGAAGTAGTGTCTCAAACGAGCATACTATGCTTAAACAAAGGGGACTACAGTGGGATGAGAGCAGAGTTGGCTAAAGTAGACTGGAAACACAGACTAAACGGTGGCACAATTGAGGAACAGTGGAGGACTTTCAAGGAGCTCTTTCATAGTGCTCAACAAAAATATATTCCAGTGAAAAAGAAGGGCGGTAAGAGAAGGGATAACCAGCCGTGGATAACCAAGGAAATAAAGGAGAGTATCAAATTAAAAACCAATGCTATAAGGTGGCCAAGGTTAGTGGGGAACTCGAAGTTTGGGAAAATTTTAAACGACAGCAAAGAATGACTAAGAAAGCAATAAAGAAAGGAAAGATAGATTACGAAAGTAAACTTGCGCAAAACATAAAAACAGATAGTAAAAGCTTTTACCGATATATAAAACGGAAAAGAGTGACTAATGTAAATGTTGGTCCCTTCGAAGATGAGAAGGGGGATTTAATAATGGGAAATGTGGAAACGGCTGAGACCTTAAACAATTATTTTGCTTCGGTCTTCACAGTGGAAGACACAAAAACCATGCCAAAAATTGCTGGGCATGGGAATGTGGGAAGGGAAGACCTTGAGATAATCACTATCACTAGCGGGGGTAGTGCTGTATAGGCTAATGGGACTCAAGGTAGACAAGTCCCCTGGTCCGGATTAAATGCATCCCAGGGTATTAAAAGAGATGGCGGAAGTTATAACAGATGCATTCGTTATAATGTACCAAAATTCTCTGGACTCTGGGGAGGTACCAGCGGATTGGAAAGCAGCTAATGTAACGCCTCTGTTTAAAAAAGGGGGCAGACAAAAGGCAGGTAACTATAGGCCGGTTAGTTTAACATCTGTAGTGGAGAAAGTGCTTGAAGCTATCATTAAGGAAGAAATAGCGAGACATCTAGATAGGAATAGTGCAATCAAGCAGAAGCAACATGGATTCATGAAGGGGAAATCATGTTTAACTAAATTACTGGAATTCTTTGAGGATATAACGAGCATGGTGGATAGAGGTGTACCGATGGATATAGTGTATTTAGATTTTCAAAAGGCATTCGATAAAGTGCCACACAAAAGGTAACTGCAGAAGATAAAGGTATGCGGAGTCAGAGAAAATGTATTGGCATGGATCGAGAATTGGCTGGCTAACAGAAAGCAGAAAGTCGGGATAAATGGGTCCTTTTCGGGTTGGAAATCAGTGGTTAGTGGTGTGCCACAGAGATCAGTGCTGGGACCACAACTGTTTACAATATACATAGATGATCTGGAAGAGGGGACAGAGTGTAGTGTAACAAAATTTGCAGTTGACACAAAGATTAGTGGGAAAGCGGGTTGTGTAGAGGACACAGAGAGGCTGCAAAGAGATTTAGATAGGTTAAGCGAATGGGCTAAGGTTTGGCAGATGGAATACAATGTCGTAAAGTGTGAGGTCATCCACCTTGGAAAAAAAAACAGTAAAAGGGAATATTATTTGAATGGGGAGAAATTACAACATGCTGCGGTGCAGAGGGACCTGGGGGTCCTTGTACATGAAACTCTTTTGGAAAAAAGAGTTTCATGTACAAGGACCCCCAGGTCCCTCTGCACTGCAGCATGTTGTAATAAAGTTAGTTTGCAGGTGCAGCAGGTAATCAGGAAGGCGAATGGAATGTTGGCCTTCATTGTGAGAGGGATGGAGTACAAAAGCAGGGAGGTCCTGCTGCAACTGTATAGGGTATTGGTGAGGCCGCACCTGGAGTACTGCGTGCAGTTTTGGTCACCTTACTTAAGGAAGGATATACTAGCTTTGGAAGGGGTACAGGGACGATTCGCTAGGCTGATTCCGGAGATGAGCGGGTTACCTTATGATGATAGATTGAGTAGACTGGGTCTTTACTCGTTGGAGTTCAGAAGGATGATGGGTGATCTTATAGAAACATTTAAAATAATGAAAGGGATAGACAAGATAGAGGCAGAGAGGTTGTTTCCACTGGTCCGGGAGACTAGAACTAGGGGGCACAGCCTCAAAATACAGGGGAGCTAATTTAAAACCGAGTTGAGAAGGAATTTCTTCTCCCAGAGGGTTGTGAATCTGTGGAATTCTCTGCCCAAGGAAGCAATTGAGGCTAGCTCATTGAATGTATTCAAAGCACAGATAGATAGATTTTTAACCAATAAGGGAATTAAGGGTTATGGGGAGCGGGCGGGTAAGTGGAGCTGAGTCCACAGCCAGATCAGCCCTGATCTTGTTGAATGGCAGAGCAGGCTCAAGGGGCTAGATGGCCTACTCCTGTTCCTAATTCTTATGTTCTTATGTTCTTATGACTTGCACCCGTGTCCAATTCCATGGATATTGGAACAACATTTAATTTACCTCCCAGCATTATCGAAGGACTTTTGGTAAAAGAATGCACCCCATACACTTCTTCATCCTGTACCTCGCGTTGAGTTGCCTGTGCTGCTTGATCCACGCTGGATCGATCATCTTCAGCCACGTGGTGTGTCGCAGCACATATTCTTGGTTGCGGACACATTTGCTGAAGGTGCCCCATTGTTGCACAGCCTTTGCACACATATTGCTTGAATCTGCATTGATGAGCCAGATGATAGCCCCTGCAACGCCAACAAGGCGTGATTTGATTCACTCCCGATGGCGGACTTTGAGCAGTTACAGGTCGTACGAACACGGACGAGTAGGCCGAGCCATGTGCAGCTCTGACTGCCGACGATATTATTTTATGCACAGTACTTGCTGGTGAGTTTCGATGCTGGGAAGATATCTGTTTTGAATTTTCGTCCATGGATGTGCATGCCTGGGCGATCGTGATGGCCCTGCTCAGGTCTAGGGATTCAGCAGCCAGCAGCTTTCGAAGGATGACCTCTTGGCCAATGCCAAGCACGAAAAATTCCTGCAGCATTTCCTTCAACTCAGCTCTGAAGTTGCACGGCTCAGTGAGATGTCTCAGATCGTCGACAAATTCTGCCACATCCTGGCCCTCGGAGCAATTGTGCGTATAGAAACGATATCTCGCCATGGGTGATGCTCTCCTTCGGTTTAAAGTGGTTCCGAACCAGCGGACACAATTCATCATAAGCCTTATCCATTGGTCGAGTTGGTGAGAGTAGATTCTTGATAAGGCTATAAATTTTTGACCCACAAACGGTGAGGAGAACCACCCTGTACTTCATTGCGTTATCGGTTCCTTCCAATCCATTGGCTACGAAGTACTGGTCGAGGTGATCAGTGAAATCCTCCCAGTCTTCCCCTTCCATGAATTGCTCCCAAATTCCAATAGACATGGTTGCGTGAAAGTTCCTATTTTTAACTTGTCACCAATTGTTAAGTATCAAAGAGGCTAAGAACGGTGAGCTAGTTCAGGCATGACCTTACTCCAGTTTATTTATTCTCAAAGTGAGGATTCAACATGGCTGCAAACATTATATATACACCTTGCACGTGTCTGCCAGTGACCATTAGGACTCCGACAGTCGCGTCCTCTGGTGGCAGGTAAAACCCAGTTAACATACATAACAGTTACCGACCCTGGTTTCAGCACATGGCCTTCTACTCCCACCGCCCCACCCCGCCCAGTCAAACAGACTTGTTTCTTCCCCCATTCTAATATTTTCGAACTAATAATCCAAAAATTAAAAGAAAATTAAAGAAGTGCACCGATATTAATGCCTCTGTGATTTTTTTTAATCCCGGGGCGTCGCAGCATTGAACAGTAGATTGATCTTTGCTTCATGGAGACCCCAGGACAATCCCGGAGGGTGGGCGAACCGAGTGCTGAGGGGGACAGGGAACGGGAGGGGAGCGAGGGCTGAGGTGGGCAGGGAACGGGATGGGAGGGGAGTGCGGGCTGGCAGTGGTTTGCAATAGTTCTCGGGAGCACTCCTCTTTCTCCCCCCCACATCCTACCACCCCCCCCCCACACCCTCCCCCACACCCCCCCCCAACCCCCACTCCCCCCCCTGGCTCGGCTCCACATGAAGGGAAGTATTTTAAGGAACAAACCGTTTTGGCGATGGCCTTCAGCAGGCCGTGTAAGGACCTTTTCGGGCTGGTGGTTAGGCCCCATGGAGACCAGGCAGTCCTGGATGCAGCAGGCCCTGAAAGGACCTTTTCAGGCTGGCCGTTAGGCCCCATGGAGACCAGGCAGTCCTGGACACAGCAGGCCCAATATGGCATCAGATGGGTTTGCAGGAGGTTGTCCCCTTAAATTGAATCTCTGCGCCCCCATTGTCTGCCAGGACAACTGACACAACGAGGTACAATTTCACCCCAAAATGCTAAGCACTGGAAATGGAGCGGCAGTTCTGCAAATCTATTATTCAAAATGCATCATTCCCAGCAAAATTGGAGAAAACCTGGAAACTTGCCAGCAATTGGAAAAACTTTAGGAGATTTTGGGGCAATTATGAGATATCACATTGCATCAAGTAGCCAGAATATGTCAGCACCGTTACAATTGAAGCCCGTGGGATTAAAGGGACAGTGGCAGCAGGGATACAACGTTGGTGAAGGGAGAGAGAGTAGAGAGCAGTGGTGAACGCTTGCTTTTTAGACTGGAGGGAAGTTTACAGTGGTGTTACCAGGGCCAGTATTAGGGCCATTGCTCTTTCTGATATCTATGAATGACTTGTTGGGTATACAGAGCATAATTTCAAAGTTTGCAGATGACACACAACTCAGAATTGTAGTAAACAATGAGAATAGTAACAGACTTCAGGAGGACACAGACCGACTGGTAAACATAGAAACATAGAAACATAGAAAATAGGTGCAGGAGTCGGCCATTTGGCCCTTCTAGCCTGCACCGCCATTCAATGAGTTCATGGCTGAACATGCAACTTCAGTATCCCATTCCTGCTTTCTCGCCATACTCCTTGATCCCCCTAGTAGTAAGGACTTCATCTAACTCCTTCTCGAATATATTTAGTGAATTGTCCTCAACAACTTTCTGTAGTAGAGAATTCCACAGGTTCACCACTCTCTGGGTGAAGAAGTTTCTCCTCATCTCGGTCCTAAATGGCTTACCCCTTATCCTTAGACTGTGACCCCTGGTTCTGGACTTCCCCAACATTGGGAACATTCTTCCTGCATCTAACCTGTCTGAACCCATCAGAATTTTAAACGTTTCTATGTGGTCCCCTCTCATTCTTCTGAACTCCAGTGAATACAAGCCCAGTTGATCCAGTCTTTCTTGATAGGTCAGTCCCGCCATCCCGGGAATCAGTCTGGTGAACCTTCACTGCACTCCCTCAATAGCAAGAATGTCCTTCCTCAAGTTAGGAGACCAAAACTGTACACAATAATCCAGGTGTGGCCTCACCAAGGCCCTGTACAACTGTAGCAACACCTCCCTGTCCCTGTACTCAAATCCCCTTGCTATGAAGGCCAACATGCCATTTGTTTTCTTAACCGTCTGCTGTACCTGCATGCCAACCTTCAATGACTGATGTACCATGACACCCAGGTCTCGTTGCACCTCCCCTTTTCCTAATCTGTCACCATTCAGATAATAGTCTGTCTCTCTGTTTTTACCTCACATTTATCCACATTATACTTCATCTGCCATGCATTTGCCCACTCACCTAACCTATCCAAGTCACTCTGCAGCCTCATAGCATCCTCCTCGCAGCTCACACTGCCACCCAACTTAGTGTCATCCGCAAATTTGGAGATACTACATTTAATTCCCTCGTCTAAATCATTAATGTACAGTGTAAACAGCTGGGGCCCCAGCACAGATCCTTGCGGTACCCCACTAGTCACTGGCTGCCATTCTGAAAAGTATCCATTTACTCCTACACTTTGCTTCCTGTCTGACAACCAGTTCTCAATCCATGTCAGCACACTACCCCCAATCCCATGTGCTTTAACTTTGCACATTAATCTCCTGTGTGGGACCTTGTCGAAAGCCTTCGGAAAGTCCAAATACACCACATCAACTGGTTCTCCCTTGTCCACTCTACTGGAAACATCCTCAAAAAATTCCAGAAGATTTGTCTAGCATGATTTCCCTTTCACAAATCCATGCTGACTTGGACCTATCATGTCACCTCTTTCCAAATGCGCTGCTATGACATCCTGAATAATTGATTCCATCATTTTACCCACTACTGATGTCAGGCTGACCGGTCTATAATTCCCTGTTTTCTCTATCCCTCATTTTTTTAAAAAGTGGGGTTACATTGGCTAACCTCCACTCCATAGGAACTGAGTCTATGGAATGTTGTAAAATGACTGTCAATGCATCCACTATTTCCAAGGCCAGCTCCTTAAGTACTCTGGGATGCAGACCATCAGGCCCTGGGGATTTATCGGCCTTCAATCCCATCAATTTCCCCAACACAATTTCCCGACTAATAAGGATTTCCCTCAGTTCCTCCTTCTTACCATACCCTCTGATCCCTTTTATATTCGAAAAGTTGTTTGTGTCCTCCTTAGTGAATACCGAACCAAAGTGCTTGTTCAATTGGTCTGCCATTTCTTTGTTCCCCGTTATGACTTCCCCTGATTCTGACTGCAGGTATTTCTCCCTCCTTCTTGGTGTTTCCAACACTGACTCTTCCCCACTGCCTTCCTTTCTGTTTTCTTTCCAACATGAACGGTGAAATATTACAATTCTGAAGTTTTCTGCTCCTTGTGTCAAATAGTCTCAGGTGTGGATCCCCAGGAAAAGTCTCAGGTGTTGATCCCCAGGAACAGTCTCAGGTGTTGATCCCCAGGTAGAACAGTCTCTCGTGTGTGTCATGTATCTCACACTACTGTATATAACTGTATCTTACCATGCTATACATGACTGTAACCATAAGCATACTTTACCACCAAAGGTGCACTAGCAGGAGACATTCCATCCCTGTTCCACACAGGTATATAAAGGCAGGTCTCAGACAAGTGAGGCACTCGAGAGCTGTGAAATAAAGGTGCAGGTCCAGAGTGACATTGACTTCAGCATGTGCCTCATGTAAGTCTGTACTGCAGGGTCAGGACTTTACAGTGGCGACGAGTAACGGGATCACAGAATCCACAGTATGGCTACCAACGGCTCAGATGAGAAATACAATGCTGGAGACAATTGGGAGGACTTTATAGAAAGGCTCCAGCAAAGCTTTGTAACCAAAGACTGACTGGGCGACGATAAGGCAGACAAGAGAAGAGCCCATCTCTTGACCAGCTGTGGCTCCAAAAGATACGCCTTAATGAAGGATCTGCTGGCACCCGAGAAACCAGCAAGCAAGTCGTTTGAGGAGTTGAACACACTGGTGAGAGATCATCTGAAGCCAGTGAGCAGCCTACACATGGCCAGACAAAGGTTCTACAACTGCAGATGCTGTGTGGGACAGAGCATACCCGACTTTGTGGCGGAACTTCGGAGGCTGGCTAGTTTATGTGAGTTCTCCGATGAACTAAGGAGAGAAGTACTGAGAGACTTTTTTATTGAAGGAATAGGCCACGCAGGCATATTCCAAAAGCTTATAGAGACCAAGAACTTGACCCTAGAGGCAGCAGCACTGGTCGCACAGACATTCTTGGCAGGAGAAGAGACGAGGTTGATCTATACTGCGGTTACGACAACTAACGAAACATCGGAACAAGGCGTTCACAGCATGAAACAAGCCGCTACCCCCACACACAGACAAAGGCAGGAGAGCAGGCCTTCAACAGCAGGCAGTGGTGCCAGAAGCTATCAAGGGCCACATGAACGGCCGTTCACACCTCATCAATCCACAATGCGAGCAATCAACTACAGACTGAGAGAAGCTCAAGAGAGATCAGCCAGATGCAGCTCATCCTTCGGAAACAATGGAAGCGGTCTGTGCTGGAGATGTGGGGGAAGGCACTCAACAGGGGGGTGTCGATTTCAGCATGCTGTTTGCAGAAACTGCAACTATACAGGGCATCTGGCTCCCATGTGCAGAAAAACAGCAGCTCAGCTGGTATACGAATCGGAAGGGTCGGAAAGTGGACCAGAAGACAGTGGGGACAGTGCTCGGGATGCCGAGGTAGAGTGGGTCAACTCAATCAATGTCCACTGTTCTTACAACAAGACGCCTCCAATAATGATGAGGGTCCTACTCAATGGGATACCCGTCAACATGGAACTGGACATGGGAGCTAGTCAATCTCTCATGAGCGTCCAACAATTTGAACAGCTGTGGCCGCACAAAAGCAACAGACCAAAACTCACAAGGATCGACACCAAACTAAGGACCTATACCAAAGAAATCGTCCCAGTCCTTGGCAGCACCATGCTCTCAGTCACACACAAAGGGACAGTGAACCCCTGTGGATTGTCCCCGGAGATCTCCCAGCACTGTTGGGGAAAGCTGGCTGGCAAAACTAAATTGGAAATGGGATGATGTTCACGCCATGTAGTCAGAGGAACAGACCTCCTGCTCAACAGTTCTAAGTCATTTTGAACATCTCTTTCAGCCAGGTGTGGGCACCTTAAAAGGGGCTAAAGTTAAAATCTACATCACACAGGATGCCAGACCGGTCTATCACAAGGCTAGAGCTGTGCCTTATGTGATGAGGGAAAAGATTGAACACGAACTGGACCAGCTTCTGCGAGAAGGCATTATCTCACACGTGGAATTTAGCGACTGGGCAAGTCCCATTGTCCCTGACATGAAGCCTGATGGATCCATACGAATCTGTGGGGATTACAAGTCTACCATAAACAGATTCTCCCTACAGGACCAATAGCCACTGCCCAGAGCAGAGGACCTATTTGACAAATTGGCTGGAGGAAAACTTTTCTCGAAACTAGATCTCACATCTGCGTATATGACGCAAGAACTGACCGAAGAGTCTAAGCTACTCACCACCATCAACACACATCGAGGCCTTTTTATGTACAATCGATGCTCATTCGGCATCAGGTCGGCAGCTGCTATATTCCAGTGCAACATGGAGAGTCTGCTCAAGTCCATCCCGCGGACAGTGGTGTTTCAAGATGACATACTCATCACGGGCAGGGACACCGACTCCCATCTCCGCAATTTGGAGGAAGTACTAAGTCGATTGGATCGGGTAGGCCTAAGAGTTAAGAAATCCAAGTGTCTGTTAATCGCGCCCGAGGTTGAATTTTTGGGCAGAAGGATTGTCGCTGATGGAATCCGCCCAACAGAATCCAAAACCGAAGCAATTCATCTGGCACCCAGGCCCCGGAATGTCTCGGAACTGCGCGCCTTTCTCGGGCTACTCAATTACTTTGGAAACTTTATGCAGAACTTGAGCAAGCTGCTGGGGCCTCTCCACATGCTACTCAGAAAGGGGTGCGATTGGTTTTGGGCGGACGCCCAAGAGCACGCCTTCAATAAGGCACGCAACTTTCTATGTTCCAACAGTGTTTTAGCCTTTTTTGACCCAGGTAAAAAGCTAGTTCTTACATGTGATGCGTCAGCGTACGGGTGCGTTTTACAGCATGTCAATGATGCGGGTAAATTACAACCCATTGCTTATGCCTCCAGGTCACTTTCGCGGGTGGAGCGCGGGTACGGTATGGTTGAGAAGGAGGCGCTCGCGTGCATGTACGGTGTCAAAAAGATACACCAATACCTTTTCGGGGCCAAGTTCACATTAGCAAACGACCACAAACCCCTCACGTCCCTGCGATCCGAGTGCAAGGCAATAAACGGCAACGCCTCGACACGCATTCAGCAGTGGGCACTCATGCTGGCGTCTTACGACTACCCAAAAAGGCACAGACCAGGCACAGACAACTGTGCTGACACGCGTAGCAGGCTACCCCTGGCGACCACAGAAGGGTCCGACGAACACGACTGTGAGATGGTCATGGCAATCAATGCCTTTGAATCCACAGGTTCGCCCATGATGGCACGCCAAATCAGAGCCTAGACGACCAGCGACCCCACGTTATCCTTAGTCAAAAGATGTGTTTTAACTGGTGACTGGGCAAAGGCTCGCGATGCCTGCCCCGAGGAGATCAAACCTTTCCATAGGCGCATGTATGAACTATCACCACAGGCAGACTGCCTGATGTGGGGCAGCCGAGTAATTATGCCCTTGCGAGGCAGAGAGGCATTTGTTCGGGAGCTCCACTGCGAGCACCTGTGGATCGTCCTTATGAAGGCCATAGCCAGATCCCACGTCTGGTGGCCTGGCATTGACGCAGACGTGGAGCTCTGCATCCGGCAGTGCACCATTTGTGCCCAACTCAGTAATGCCCCCAAGGAGGCCCCCCTAAGCCCCTGGCCCTGGCCCACCAAATTGTGGTCGCGGGTGCATGTAGACTATGTGGGCCCATTCATGGGCAAAATGTTCCTCGTAGTCGTCGATGCATTTTCAACTCGAGCACCACCTCCACCACTGTGGAGAGCCTTAGAACCATGTTTGCAACTCAGGAATCCCTGACATATTGGCCAGTGATAATGGTCCATGCTTCACCAGCGCAGAATTTCAAGATTTTATAGTTGACTATGGCATAAATCACGTTAAGATGGCACCGTTCAAGCCGGCCTCCAATGGCCAGGTGGAGCAAGCAGTGCAAATCATTAATCAAGGCATGCTAAAAATCCAAGGTCCCACGCTGCAGAGTCACCTGTCGTGACTGTTGCTGGCATACAGATCTTGTCCACATTCGTTGACTGGGGTTCCCCCCATGCAACTATTGAGGAAACGGACCTTAAAGACTAGGCTCTCATTAATCCTCCCAGACATGCATGAATTTGTTGAGGCAAAGCGCCGGAAGCTAATTGAGTACCATGACAGAAATTCGATGGGGAGGTGGAATGAGATAGGGGACAAAGTGTTTGTGCTAAACTATGGCAGGGGTCCCAAATGGCTTGCAGGCACAGTAACAGGCAAGGA
Source organism: Pristiophorus japonicus (assembly GCF_044704955.1). NCBI lineage: Eukaryota > Metazoa > Chordata > Chondrichthyes > Pristiophoridae > Pristiophorus > Pristiophorus japonicus. The sequence continues at coordinate 139,200,238 of NC_091987.1, read as the reverse complement.
AGGAAACAGGCTCCTGGTTGTACAAATGGACAATGGCCAAACCTGCCGGAGGCATGTAGACCAAGTAAAAAATAGATTCACCAACAACACTGCAGAACCAGAGGCAGACTGCAATATAGCGCTCACACTACACCTGGTGGACAGACAGAGGGAACAACCCGAGGAAAGGGCAGTCTCAACAGACAGCCCAGGTGAGACACCAGCAATCATATTGAATGAAACAGACAGCCCAGGCGAGATACCAGCAATCACACCAAAAGAAGAACAGGCACCAAGGCAAACAACTGAACCACAACTAAGACGCTTAACGCGAGAGCGTAGACCACCTAAGAGACTGAATCTATAAAGACTATAAGACCTTGGGGGAGGGAGATGTCATGTATCTCACACTACTGTATATAACTGTATCTTACCATGTTATACATGACTGTAACTAGATATGACCTGTAACCACAAGCATACTTTACCACCAGGTGTGCACTTGCAGGTGACACTGCATACCTGTTCCATACAGGTATATAAAGGCAGGTCTCAGACAAGTGAGGCACTCGAGAGCTGTGAAATAAAGGTGCAGGTCCAGAGTGACCTTGACTTCAGCATGTGCCTCATGTAAGTCTGTACTGCAGGGACAGGACTTTACAGTGTTGATCCCCAGGAACAGTGTCAGGTGTTGATCCCCAGGAACAGTGTCATGTGTTGATCCCCAGGAACAGTGTCAGGTGTTGATCCCCAGGAACAGTGTCAGGTGTTGATCCCCAGGAAGAGTGTCAGGTGTTGATCCCCAGGAACAGTGTCAGGTGTTGATCCCCAGGAAGAGTGTCAGGTGTTGATCCCCAGGAACAGTCTCAGGTTTTGATCCCCAGGAACAGTCTCAAGGGTTGATCCCCAGGTAGAACAGTCTCAGGTGTTGATCCCCAGGTAGAACAGTAACAGAAGCACCACAGTCCAGCTGAAACTTGCCTTGCTTGTTGGTTAGGCGCATGGTGCCACCTGATTTGTTAGCGCACCAGTCCTGTACAGATGGAACCACTTCAAGCCAACAGAGCCACAATGAACTACATTTCCAGTCTGTAGCTGCTGTGTGCCACTGCTCCCATTTCTGGACTATGGACAGTTGGCTGAGAAATGATTCCATTCTTTACATCCATTACACTTCTGATCCCAGCGGGAGAGGCTATTTCTTGCTGCCGTGATATTTCCCACAGTAGTTACAGTCATCAGTCAGTCAGTCATAGGCAGTCCCTCAAAATCGAGGAAGACTTGCTTCCACTCTAAAAGTGAGTTCTCAGGTGACTGAACAGTCCAATATGGAAATTACAGTCTGTCACACGTGGGACAGTGGTTGAAGGAAAGGATGGGGAATCTGGTTTGCCGCACGCTCCTTCCGCTGCCTGTGCTTGCTTTCTGCATGTTCTCGGTGACGAGACTAGAGGTGCTCAGCGCCCTCCCAGATGCCCTTCCTCCATTTAGGGCAGTCTTTGGCCAGGGACTCCTAGATGTTGGTGGGGATGTTGCATTTTATCAAGGAGGCTTTAAGGGTGTCCTTGAAATGTGTCCTCTGCCCACCTGGGGCTTGCCTGCCATGTAGGAGTTCCGAGTAGAGTGCTTGCTTTGGGAGTCTTGTGTCAGGCATGCGATCAATGTGGCCCGCCCAACGGAGCTGGTCGAGTGTGGTCAGTGCTTCGATGCTGGGGATGTTGGCCTGATCGAGGACGCTAACGTTGGTGCATCTTTCCTCCCAGGGGATTTTCAGGATCTTGCGGAGACATCTTTGGTGGTATTTCTCCAGCGATTTGAGGTGTCTACTGTATATGGTCTACGTCTCTGAGCCATACAGGAGGGCGGGTATCACTACAGCCCTGTAAACAATGAGCTTGGTGGCAGTTTTGAGGGCCTGGTCTTCGAACACTCTCTTCCTCAGGTGGCCGAAGGCTGTGCTGGCACACTGGAGGCTGTGTTGAACCTTGTCGTCGATGTCTGCTCTTGCTGATAATAGGCTCCCGAGGTATGGAAAATGGTCCATGTTGTCCAGGGCTGCGCCGTGGATCTTGATGACTGGGAGGCAGTGCTGTGTGGCGGGGTCAGGTTGGTGGAGGACCTTTGTCTTACGGATGTTTAGTGTAAGGCCCATGGTTTCGTACGCCTCAGTGAAAATGTTGACTGTGACTTGGAGTTCAGTCTCTGAGTAGTTACAGTGAACTCCCAGCAGCTTTCCCAAACTGCTGGATTTAATTATTCTCAGGAACAGGAGTCGGCCATTCTGCCCCTCGAGGCTGTTCCACCATTCATGGCTGATCTGTAGCTAAAGTCCATCTAGTCACCTTGGTTCTGTAACCCTTAATACCGCTGCCAAACAAAAACCTAGCAATCTCAGTTATTGACATTTTCAACAGCTTTCTGGGGAAGTGAGTTCCAGATTTCCACAACCCTTTGTGTGGAGAAGTGCTTCCTGACATCACCCCTGAACGGCCTGGCTCTAATTTAATTATGTCCACCTACCACCCAGTCCTACTCTTATTCCTGCTCATCTTCCTCAGCCAAGTTCACTGCCCTTTGTGTGACAAGGTGCTTCCTGATGTCACCCTGGAACTGCAGAAGTGTGTCCCATCTTGCTAAGTACAACCTCTATTATCAGGCTTGTCTTCATCTGTCTCAAAATGAAGAGCACTCCTTATTCTTAGAATTCTCTGTCCTTTCTAGTAATTATTGTCACAGAATGACACAGCAGAGAAGGAGCCATTCGGCCCATCGTGTCTGTGTCGGCTCTTTGAAAGAGCTCTCCAATTAGTTCCCCTCCCCCGCTATTTCCCCACAGCGCTGTAAATTCTCCCCCTTCAAGTATTTCTCTCATTCCCTTTTGAAAGTTACTATTAAATCTGATTACACCACCCTTTCAGGCGGTTCATTCTAGATCACAACAACTCGCTGCGTAAAAATGTTTCCTCATGTCACTTCTGGTTCTTTTGCCAAGAACCATAAATCTGTGTCCTCTGGTCACCGACCGTTCTGTCACTGGAAACAGCTTCTCCTTATTTACTCCAGCAAAAAACACTATCATAATTTTGAACAGCTCTATCAAATCTCCTCTTCATTTCCTTTGTTCATGGGAGAACACCCCCAGCTTCTCCAGACTCTCCACACAACTGAAGTCCCTCATCCCAGGAACCATTCAATAAATCTCTTCTGCACCCTCTGCAAGGTCTTGACATCCTTCCTAAAATGTGGTGCCCAGAATTGGACACAATGCAATACTCCAGCTGGGGACTAACCAGCGTGTTATAAACGTTTAGCATAACGTACTTGCTTTTGTACTCTTTGCTTCTATTAATAAAGTCAAGAATCCCGTATGCTTTTTAACAGCCTTCTCAACTGGTCCTGTCACCGTCAATGATTTGTGAACATACACCCCCAGGTCTCTCTGTCCCTGCTCCCCCTTTAAAATTGTTTCACTTCGCTTATTTTCCCTCTCCTCATTCTTCCTACCAAAATATATCACTTCATCTTTCTCTGTGTTAAATTTCAATTGCCCTGTGTCTGGCCATTTCAGTGACATACAAATTGGCCAGAAATAGCAGCGAACCCGGGGACTGGGAGAAATTTAGAACTCAGCAGAGGAGGACAAAGGGTTTGATTGGGGCAGGGAAAATGGAGTACGAGAAGAAGCTTGCAGGGAATATTAAGACGGATTGCAAAAGTTTCTATAGATATGTAAAGAGAAAAAGATTAGTAAGACAAACGTAGGTCCCCTGCAGTCAGAATCAGGGGAAGTCATAACGGGGAACAAAGAAATGGCAGACCAATTGAACAAGTACTTTGGATCGGTATTCACTAAGGAGGGCACAAACAACCTTCCGGATATAAAAGGGGTCAGAGGGTCTAGTAAGGAGGAGAAACTGAGGGAAATCCTTATTAGTCGGGAAATTGTGTTGGGGAAATTGATGGGATTGAAGGCCGATAAATCACCAGGGCCTGATGGACTGCATCCCAGAGTACTTAAGGAGGTGGCCTTGGAAATAGCGGATGCATTGACAGTCATTTTCCAACATTCCATTGACTCTGGATCAGTTCCTATGGAGTGGAGGGTAGCCAATGTAACCCCACTTTTTAAAAAAGGAGGGATAGAGAAAACAGGGAATTATAGACCGGTCAGCCTGACATCAGTAGTGGGTAAAATGATGGAATCCATTATTAAGGATATCATCGCAGCGCATTTGGAAAGAGGTGACATGATAGGTCCAAGTCAGCATGGATTTGCGAAAGGGAAATCATGCTTGACAAATCTTCTGGAATTTTTTGAGGATGTTTCCAGTAGAGTGGACAAGGGAGAACCAGTTGATGTGGTGTATTTTGACTTTCCGAAGGCTTTCGACAAGGTCCCACACAAGAGATTAATGTGCAAAGTTAAAGCACATGGGATTGGGGGTAGTGTGCTGACGTGGATTGAGAACTGGTTGGCAGACAGGAAGCAAAGAGTAGGAATAAATGGGTACTTTTCAGAATGGCAGGCAGTGACTAGTGGGATACCGCAAGGTTCTGCGCATTAATGATTTAGACGAGGGAATTAAATGTAGTATCTCTAAATCTGCGGATGACACTAAGTTGCGAGCTGCGAGGAGGATGCTATGAGGCTGCAGAGTGACGTGGATAGGTTCGGTGAGTGTGCAAATGCATCGGAGATGAAGTATAATGTGGATAAATGTGAGGTTATCCACTTTGGTGGTAAAAACAGAGAGACAGACTATTATCTGAATGGTGACAGATTAGGAAAAGGGGAGGTGCAACGAGACCTGGGTGTCATGTTACATCAGTCATTGAAGATTGGCATGCAGGTACAGCAGGCGGTTAAGAAAGCAAATGGCATGTTGGCCTTCATAGCGAGGGGATTTGAATACAGGGGCAGGGAGGTGTTACTACAGTTTACAGGGCCTTGGTGAAGCCACACCTGGAGTATTGTGTACAGTTTTGGTCTCCTAACTTGAGGAAGGACATTCTTGCTATTGAGGGAGTGCAGCGAAGGTTCACCAGACTGAGTCCCAGGATGGCGGGACTGACATATCAAGAAAGAGTGGATCAACTGGGCTTGTATTTACTGGAGTTCAGAAGAATGAGAGGGTATCTCATAGAAACGTTTAAAATTCTGACGGGTTTAGACAGGTTAGATGCAGGAAGAATGTTCCCAATGCTGGGGAAGTCCAGAACCAGGGGTCACAGTCTAAGGATAAGGGGTAAGCCATTTAGGACCAAGATGAGGAGAAACTTCTTCTCCCAGAGAGTGGTGAACCTGTGGAATTCTCTACCACAGAAAGTTGTTGAGGCCAATTCACTAAATATATTCAAAAAGGAGTTAGATGTAGTCCTTACTACTAGGGGGATCAAGGGGTATGTCGAGAAAGGAATGGGGTACTGAACTCATTGAATGGCGGTGCAGGTTCGAAGGGCCGAATGGCCTACTCCTGCACCTATTTTCGATGTTTCTATGTTTCTAATTACAATATTGAGTTTCAAATAATTCCAACTGGTGGATCTGTTCCAAGTGCGAGAGTGACTCAGCATGTGGCAGTGAATATCAACAACATGGTGAAGATGGATTATCAGAGCTCATAAAGCACAATATAGTGGACACCTACCAGGATGCCTTCAAAGGAGACGGGCAGTTAGAAGCCGCTCTGCACTTTCCAATTTATGCCACCAACCCACCGACTCTGTCGCCAGGCAACGTCCCACCGATACTGTCGTCCGGCAACGTCCCACCGATACTGTCGTCCGGCAACGTCCCACCGATACTGTCGTCCGGCACTATCCCACCGATACTGTCACCAGGCATTGTGCCCACATGCAGCAAGACCCGGCCAAATTTCAGGCTTGGGCTGAGTGGCAAGTAACAATCGCACATCACAAGTGCCAGCCAATGACGATCTTCAACAAGAGAGAGTCGGACCACCTCCCATTGATATTAAACAGCATTACCATCGCCAAGTCCCTCACTATCAATATCCTGAGGGTCACCATTGACCAGAAATTTAACTGGACCAGCTACGTAAATACTGTGGCTATAATTGTGAGCATATCAGAGGCTGGGTATTCTGCGGTGATTATCTCACCTCCTGACTTCCCAAAGCCTTTCCACCATGTACATGGCACAAGTCAGGAGTATGATGGAATACTCTCCACTTGCCTGGATGCGCGCAGCTCCTACAACACTGAAGAAGATCGACACCATCCAGGACAAAGCAGCCCACTTGATTGGCATCCCATCCACCACCTTAAACATTCACTCCCTCCACCACGTGGCTGCAATGTGTACCATCTACAAGATGCGCTGCAGCAACTTGCCAAGGCTCCTTTGACAGCACCTCCCAAACTGCTGACCTCTACCACCTAGAAGGACAAGGGCAGTAGGTCCTGCAAGTTCCCCTCCAGGTGACACACCATCCTGACTTGGAAATATATTGCAGTTCCTTCATAGTCACTGGATCAAAATCCTGGCACTCTCTCTAACAGCACTGTGGGAGTACATAAGAACATAACATAAGAATTAGGAACAGGAAAAGGCCACCTAGCCCCTCGAGCCTGCTCCACCATTCAACAAGATCAGGGCTGATCTGGCCGTGGACTCAGCTCTACTTACCCGCCCGCTCCCCATAACCCTTAATTCCCTTATTGGTTCAAAATCTATCTATCTGTGATTCGAATACATTCAATGAGCTTGCCTCAACTGTTTCCTTGGGCAGAGAATTCCACAGATTCACAACCCTCTGGGAGAAGAAATTCCTTCTCAATTCAGTTTTAAATTGGCTCCCCTGTATTTTGAGGCTGTGCCCACTAGTTCTAGTCTCCTCGACCAGTGGAAACAACCTCTCTGCCTCTATCTTGTCTATCCCTTTAAATGTTTTGAGAAGATCACCCCTCATCCTTCTGAACTCCAACAAGTAAAGACCCAGTCTACTGAATCTATTATCATAAGGTAACCCCCTCATCTCCGGAATCAGCCTAATGAATCGTCTCTGTACCCCCTCCAAAACTAGTATATCCTTCCTTAAGTAAGGTGACCAAAACTGCACACAGTACTTCAGGTGCGGCCTCACCAATACCCTGTACAGTTGCAGCAGGACCTCCCTGCTTTTGTACTCCATCCCTCTCACAATGAAGGCCAACATTCCATTCGCCTTCCTGATTACCTGCTGCACCTGCAAACTAACTTTTTGGGATTCATGCACAAGGACCCCCAGGACCCTCTGCAACGCAGCATGTTGTAATTCAAATAATATTCCCTTTTACTGTTTGTTTTTCCAAGGTGGATGACCTCACATTTTCCGACATTGTATTCCATCTGTTAAACCTTAGCCCATTCGCTTAAGCTATCTAAATCTCTTTGCAGCCTCTCTGTGTCCTCTACACAACCCACTTTCCCACTAATCTTTGTGTCAACTGCAAATTTTGTTACACTACACTCTGTCCCCTCTTCCAGGTCATCTATGTATATTATAAACAGTTGTGGTCCCAGCACCGATCCCTGTGGCACACCACGAACCACCGATTTCCAACCTGAAAAGGACCCATTTATCCCGACTCTCTGCTTCCTGTTAGCCAGCCAACTCTCGATCCAGGCAAATACATTTCCCCTGACTCCGCATACCTTTATCTTCTGCAGTAACCTTTTGTGTGGTACCTTATCGAATGCCTTTTGGAAATCTAAATACACCACGTCCATCGGTACACCTCTATCCACCATGCTCATTATATCCTCAAAGAATTCCACTAAATTAGTTAAACATGATTTCCCCTTCATGAATCCATGTTGCGTCTGTTTGATTGCACTATTCCTATCTAGATGTCCTGCTATTTCTTCCTTAATGATAGCTTCAAGCATTTTCCCCACTACAGATGTTAAACTAACCGGCCAAGAGTTACCTGCCGTTTGTCTGCCCCCTTTTTTAAACAGAGGCGTTACATTAGCTGCTTTCCAATCCGATGGCACCTCCCCAGAGTCCAGAGAATTTTAGTAGATTATAAATAATGCATCTGCTATAACTTCCGCCATCTCTTTTAATACCCTGGGATGCATTTCATCAGGACCAGGGGACTTGTCTACCTTGAGTCCCATTAGCCTGTCCAGCACTACCTCTCCAGTGAAAGTGATTGTCTCAAGGTCCTCCATTCCCACATTCCCGTGACCAGCAATTTTTGGCATGGTTTTTGTGTCTTCCACTGTGAAGACCGAAGCAAAATAATTGTTTAAGGTCTCAGCCATTTCCACATTTCCCATTATTAAATCCCCCTTCTCATTTTCTAAGGGACCAACATTTACTTTAGTTACTCTTTTCCATTTTATATATCGGTAAAAGCTTTTACTATCTGTTTTTATGTTTTGCACAAGTTTACTTTCATAGTCTATCTTTCCTTTCTTTATTGCTTTCTTAGTCATTCTTTGCTGTCGTTTAAAATTTCTCAATCTTCTAGTTTCCCACTAATCTTGGCCACCTTATACGCATTGGTTTTTAATTTGATACTCTCCTTTATTTCCTTGGTTATCCACGGCTGGTTATCCTTTCTTTTACCGCCCTTCTTTTTCACTGGATATATTTTTGTTGAGCACTATGAAAGAGCTCCTTAAAAGTCCTCCACTGTTCCTCAATTGTGCCACCGTTTAGTCTGTGTTTCCAGTCTACTTTAGCCAACTCTGCCCTCATCCCACTTTAGTCCCCTTTGTTTAAGCATAGTACGCTCGTTTGAGACACTACTTGCTCACCCTCAATCTGTGTTACAAATTCAATCATACTGTGATCATTCATTCCGAGAGGATCTTTTACTAGAAGATCGTTTATTATTCCTGTCTCATTACACAGGGCCAGATCCAAGATAGCTTGCTCCCTTGTAGGTTCTGTAACATACTGTTCAAAGAAAAAAATCCCATATGCATTCTATGAATTCCGTGCGATTTGATTTGACCAATCGATATGTAGGTTAAAATCCCTCATGATTACTGCCGTTCCTTTTTCACATGCCTCCATTATTTCCTTGATTATTTTCCGCCCCACCATGAAGTTATTATTTGGGGGCCTATAAACTACGCCCACCAGTGATATTTTCCCTTTACTATCTCTAATCTCCATCCACAATGATTCAACATTTTGTTCATTAGTACCTTCACTACACAGACTGCATCGGTTCAAGAAGGCAGCTCACCACCACTTCTCAAGGGCAATTATTGACGTGCAATAAATGCTGGCCTCCCCAGTGATCGCACATCCCAGGAATGAATAAATTAATAAAAAATCCACTTCAGGCTCCTTGTGAGAAAACTGGCTGTCTTGGCTGTTATCAATAGTAATTCAAAAAGGAAACAATTAACTTCAAATAAACAAATCACTCAAATAAACCTTCCCTTGTAAAATAAAACGTTCCCAATAGCTCAGTTTTTGTGGCTGGGGTGTTCTCACCAACCCAGCCTTGGCTCAATGGGGAGCACTCTTGCTCTGCTTTACAAGGGGAGGAGATAAACCTAAATCAGTATTTTATATATAAGCTAAAAGCTCATTATAACACTCTGTGGATGTTCTATTCAGAACAGAATTTAAAGATATGATCAGTCCTTAATGTACAATGGATTTGTATCTGTCCCGGGGACAAATTAAACTTCAGGTTTTGATGGTAATAAGTGGTGGATGAATGATTGTGCAGAGTGTGGGATGGATTGTCTGATACAATGGAATGATCACAATGTTATAAATGTTTTTAATGTTCAATAAATCCTAATTTAACTAAATGGGAGCACACTCGCCTCTGAGGCTGAAGGTTGTGGTTCAAATCCCACTCCAGAGACTTGAGCCCATAATGCAGGCTGACATTCCACTGCAGTACTGAGGGAGTGCTGCACTGTCAGCGGTGCCGTCTTTAGGATGTGCCGTTAATCTCAGGCTCCCTCTGTCCTCTCGGGTGGGTGTAAAAGTGATGACACTTCAAAGGTACTTCATTGGCTACAAGGTGCATTGAAATGTCCCGAAAGGTGCTATATAAATGCAAGTCTTTCATTTAATTTGAGCAGAGAATGAATCCACTGAGGTGAATTGTTACATGGCTCGCTGCAGCTCCTTCATGTGGAAAGAACAGCTCTGAGCCTGGGACAAACCACCTTCACCCTGATTATTCTGGTCCAGCTGCCCATTCACAATAACACATTCAACTCTACACAGCCATTTGTTTACAGTCTCGGCGCGTGTGCACATTACATCGCCGATCACCTTCAGGCACATGTACATTCCTGTAAAGAGCCAAGGAACGACATCGCAATAGAGCAGGCCAGGTCTAAATGTGGAAACAGTGTACAAATGTTTTCTGATCTGCTTCAGTGAATGCCACATGTTCTCGCATTCCATAAATTGGGTTTTTACAAAATTGAAAGGTTTCACCTGTTTGTACAAGGTTTACTGAGGTTTATAGGGAACAAGAGCTCTGTGCCCTGAGGGGGGGAAATGGGCTGATTTAAAAATAAATTACCTTCAGGTAAATGCCCGATGCTGTTTTCTTTATCTGGAAGTGTGGCTGATGGATGACCTTTAACTCCTGTCCTTTCCAATGTTCTCTGCTCCCCGCTAATGCTGCTGTTAGTTGTACTTCTGCTGCCTTGCCCAAGGCAGTGAGTGTTGCCGGTTATTGGACAGAGGACCTTGTAGATCATTGCGATTCTGTCCTCGCCTAATGCCCGCCCCAATGCAGTTCCAGCCGGAGTGGCTACATACCAAGTAGGAGCAGTAATCCCCACTGACTGATTCTCCCCCTTCCCAGCCCACACCCAGTGAAGTACATTTGAAGTGTAATCATTGTTGCATTGTCGGAAATGCGGCAGCCAATTTGCACTCAGCAAGCTCCCACACAGCAATGTTGTAATGACCAGATCATCTGATCTTTTTTGTAATGTTGATTGAGGGATTAAATATTGTCCAGGTCGTCGGAGATAACTCCCCCGCTCTTCTTCCAAATAATGTCATGGGATCTTTTGTGACCACCTGAGAGAGCAGACGGAGCCTCGATTTAACGTCACATCCAAAAGGCAGCACCTCTGACAGTGCAGCGCTCCCTCAGCACTGCACTGGAGTGTCATAAGAACATAAGAACATAAGAAATAAGAGCGGAAGTAGGCCATCTGACCCCTTGAGCCTACTCCACCTTTCGATAAGCTCATGACTCATCTGATCCTGGCTTCAACTCCACTTCCCTGCCCTCTCCCCATTACATACTTCCTAATCTTTCAAAAATCTGTCGATCTCCAACTTAAATATCGGTCCAATGTCTGAAATCCATCAACCTCAGGGCCGGATCCGTGCCAGTTTTTGAGTTTTGCCGGATTTCGGACCTCGCTGTTGGCACTCCTCGCAGCTCACTGATCCTCCGCTCCTCGCAGCTCACCGATCCTCCGCTCCTCGCCACTCACCGATCCTCCACTCCTCGCCACTCACCGATCCTCCACTCCTCGCAGCTCACTGATCCTCCGCTCCTCGCCACTCACCGATCCTCCGCTCCTCGCCACTCACCGATCCTCCGATCCTCACCACTCACCGATCCTCCGCTCCTCGCCGATCCTCCGCTCCTCACCGATCCTCCGCTCCTCGCCGATCCTCCGCTCCTCGCCGATCCTCTGCTCCTCACCGATCCTCTGCTCCTCACCACTCACCGATCCTCCGCTCCTCGCCGATCCTCCGCTCCTCACCGATCCTCCGCTCCTCACCAATCCTCCGCTCCTTGCTGCCCGCCGATTCTCGCCCGCGGCTCCCTGGCGCTGAGTTTTTTTTACCGGTTTCATCGACCCTCACTGCCCGATGTCGCCATCTTGGCTGCCTCAAAAATTTCCAGTTTTTGGACAATTTCCGTTTTGGAATTCTGGATTCGGGATGTTATACCTGTATATTCAATGACCCACACTCCACTGCTCTCTGGGGTAGAGAATTCCAAAGATTTGAGAGAAGAAATTCCTCCTCATTTTGGTTTTAAATGGGCAACCCCTTATTCTGAAACTATGCCCCCTAGTTCTGGACACCCCCACGAGAGGAAACATCCTCTCTGCATCTACCCTGTCAAGCCTCCTCAGACTCTTATACATTTCAATAAAATCAGCTCTCAGACTTCTAAACTCCAATGAGTATAGGCCTAACCTGCTCAACCTTTCTTCATATGACAACCCCTTCATCTCAGGAATCAACCTAGTGATCGTTCTCTGATCAGCCTCCAATACAAGCATATTGCTCTTTAAATAAGGAGACCAATACTGTACGCAATACTCCAGGTGTGGTCTCACCAATGCCCTGTACAGTTGTATCAGGAATTCCTTACTTTTATACTCCATCCCCTTTGGAATAAAGGCCAACATTCCATTAGGCTTCCTATTACCCCCAGATCCCTCTTTACCACAGTATTTTGTAATCTCTCTCCATTTAAATAATAAGTTACCATTGTATTTTTCCTTCCAAAGTGGATAACCTCACATTTTCCCACATTATACTCCATCTACCAAATTTTTGTCCGTTCACTTAGCCTATCTATATGCCTTTGCAGATTCTTTACGCCCTCCTCACAACTTGCTTTCCCATTTATCTTTGTATCATCAGCAAATTTGGCTACATTACACTTGTTCCCTTCATCCAAATCATTAATATAGATTGTAAATAGTTGAGGCCCCAGCACCGATCCCTATGGCATCCCACTAGTTACAGTTTGCCAACCTGAAAATAACCCATTTATCCCAACTCTCTGTTTTCTGTTAGTTAGCCAATCCTCTATCCATGCTAATATATTACCCTCAATCCCTTGAGCTCTTATCTTGTAGAGTAACCTTTTATGTGGCACCTTATCGAATGCCTTCTGGAAATCCAAAATCACGACATCTACTGGCTCCCCTTTATCCACCCTACTCGTTACATCCTCAAAGAACTCCAGCAAATTTGTCAAACATGATTTCCCACTTCATAAAACCATGCTGACTCTGCTTGACTGTATTATGATTTTCTAAATGCTCTGTTATTATTTCCTTTATAATGGACTCGAGCATTTTCTCAATGACAGATGTTAGGCTAACTGGTCTATAGTGTCTTGCTTTCTGTTTCTGTCCTTGCTTAAATAGTAGCGTTACATTTGTGGTTTTCCAATCCGCTGGGATTTCTCCAGAATCCAGGAAATTTTGGTAGATTACAACCAATGCATCCACGATCTCTGCAGCCTCCTCTTTTAAGACCCTCAGATGCAGGCCATCAGGTCCAGGGGACGTGTCCACCTTTAGTCCAATTAGTTTGCTCGGTATTTTTTCTCAAGTGATTGTTTTAACTTCCCCCCTGCCCTCACAATAGCTCATTGATTATCAATTATTGAGATGCTTTTAGTGTCTTCTACCGTGAAGACTGATATAAAATGTTTGTTCAAAGTTTCTGCCATTTCCTTGTTCCCCATTATTAATTCCCCAGTCTCTTCCTCTAAGGGACCAATGTTTACTTTAGCCACTCGCTTCTTTTTATATACCTGTAGAAACTCTTACTGTCTGTTTTTGCATTTCTTGCTACTTTACTCTCATAAACTATCTTCTCTCTCTTTCTCATTTTTTTAGTCATCCTTTGCTAGTTTCTAAAAATGTCCCAATCCTCTGGCCTTCCACTTTTCTTCGTAACATTGTATGCCTTTGTTTTCAATTTGATATCATCCCTTACTTCCTTAGTTATCCACAGTTAGTCCATTCTTCTCAGAGTCTTGCTTTCTCACTGGAATATATCTTTGCTGAGAGTTAGGAAATATCTCCTTAAATGTTTGCCACTGGTTATCTGCCATCTTACCCTTTATTTTATTTTCCCAGTCCACTTTATCCAACTCTGCCTTCATACCTTTGTAATTGCCTTTATTTAAGTTCAGGACACCAGTTTGAGGCCTAGCTTTCTCATCCTCAAACAAAATTTGAAATTCTCCCGTGCTATGATCACTCTTCCCAAGAGGATCCTTCACTACGAGATCATTAATTAATCCAGACTCATTACACATTACCAGATCTAAAATAGTCTGCTCCCTGGTTGGTTCCACAACGCATTGTTCCAAGAAACCATCCCACATACACTCTAAGAACTCTTCCTCAAGGCCAATTTTAACAATTTGATTTGTCCAATCAATATGAAGATTAAAATCACCCATGATTATTGCCATTCCTTTCTTATAAGCGTCATTATTTCTTGATTTATACTCTATCCTACAGTGTGGTTACTGTTTGGGGGCCTGTAGACCACTTCCACCAGTGACTTCTTTCCCTTATTACTTCTTATCTCCACTCAAACTGATTCTACATCTTGATTTTCTGAGCCAATATCATTTCTCACTACTGCACTGATTTCATCCTTTATTAGCAGAGCTACCCCGCCTCCTTTTCCTTTCTGCCTATCCCTCCGAGATTGGAAAGACCCCTGAATATTCAGTTCCCAGCTTTGGTCATCTTGTAACCACGTCTCTGCAATGGCGATAAGATCAGACCCATTTATTTCTATTTGTGCCGTCAACACATATATCTTGTTACGAATGCTGTGTGCATTCAGATAAAGAGCCTTTAATTTTGTCTTTTTACCATTTATCCCTACTCGACCCCACATTCTAATGCACTCTTATGGGTATATGCTCTGTCCCTTCCTGTCACACTCTGTTTATCATGACCCTTCGCTCTCCTCTCTCTTTGACTTTTTAAATTTCCACTCACCGGATCCCTCCCAGTAATCCAGAGATTATTACCTTTGTGGTTCTGCTATTTAATTTAGCCCCTAGCTGCTCATACTCCCTCAGAAGAACCTTTCTTTGTCCTACCTATGGCATTGGAACCTACATGGACCACAACAACTGGATCTTTCCCCTCCCACTCCAAGTTCCTCTCCAGCCCAGAGGAGATGTCCTTAACCCTGGCACTAGACAGGCAACATAGACTTCGGGACTCACGCTCTCAGCTGCAGAGAACAGAATCTATCCCCTTAACTACACTGTCCCTACCACTACCGCATTTCTTTTTGCTCCCTGCACTTCAATGGCCCCCTATACCACGGTGCTGTGATCAGTTTGCTCATTCTCCCTGCAGCCCATGCTCTCGTCCACACAGGGCATAAGAACCTCATACTTATTGGACAATTGCAAGGGCTGAGGCTCCTCCATCACTACGTTCTCATCGCCGAGAGCATGCAGAAAGCAAGCGCAGGTAGAGGAAGGAGCGTGCGGCAAACCAGACTCCCCACCTACCCTTTCCTTCAACGACTGTCTGTCCCACCTGTGACAGAGACTGTAATTCCCGTATTGGACTGTTCAGTCACCTGAGAACTCACTTTTAAAGCGGGAGCAAGTCTTCCTCGATTTCGAGGGACTGCCTATGATGATGATGGCTACATTCTGAGTTCCCATTCCTGCCTCACTCGTAGTCACCCCCTCCTGTCCCTGACCATACACCAAATTTGAATGATTTAACTTAAGGGCTGTGACTCTGGTGGAACACAGTGTCCAGGTAACTCTCCCCCTCCCTGATGTGTCACAGTGTCTGAAGCTCGGACTCCAGCTCATCAACACGGAGCAGAAGTCCCTCGAGCTGCAGACACTTACTGCAGATGTGGTCATCGTGGATCAAACTGGTGTCCACCAGCTCCCACATGCTGCCGCTGCAGCACATCGCCTGCCCTGCCATCTCAGATTTATGTGCTCAAGTCTCTGGAGTGGGACTTGAACCCACAACCTTCTGACTCAGAGGTGAGGGTGCTACTCACTGAGCCACCGGCTGCCACAAATTGTTCAAATATCCTGCCAGCTATGGGGCAGTGGAAGTACACACACGTCATTACACCTCAGTTTCTTAGACTTCTTCATTATCTCTTTTCAAATAAGTCCCGCTCTTTCTCATGTGCAATTGATGAGCTTCTTTCTCATTCTGGGTTTGTTTCTGATTCTGTTCTGGACAGATGTCCGTCTGATTCTCCACACTGAGCACACAGCTCACTCGCAGTATGTTCAGGCATCCCTCTTCCTGTTCCATCCGTCTTCCCACTGCTGAATGAAAAGAATAAAGCATTAGAAGGGTCTGGAATCTCCCTGTCCTGTGTTACCCACACCTTCCAACCCACTGCCTTCAAATCAGTGGCTAAAGAATCGTCACGGAGCTCAGGAAATAGGATTACAAGCAAGCAATGGGGAGAACCACAATCTAATTCAGATGATTGATGTCGGGGTAGGATGACATCATTTGGTGAGGCCAACACAAAATCCTCTTCAATGATTTAATGCTGTTGCTCGCTAGACATGCTAGTGAGCTGCATTTCCATGTAGTGAGTGATTGCACCCAGTCCTGTAATTAAATCCAAATGGTAAATGCTTCAATAACCTGGCCTGAAACAAGAGACAGACAAACGGTTCTCCCTGCACTGACCTGTCGCTGGTCTGTGGTGCTGACCCCACAGCGGATGTAAGGCAGCCCCTGCAGACAAGTGCCCTTTGTGCACCGGGATTAATTCACCAGAATCTGTAATTCTGTTACAGTAATCACATCACCGTCACTTTACACTGACGCAGTGATTGGGGTCAATCAATGGAAAGAGGGGCTTTGACCAATCAGTGGGCTCCATTGGCCTCATGATCAACCGATGGAGCTCAATGTGAACCGAAAATGGACCAGGATTTAAAAAACAAACTTTCTACTTGAAGAAAAAATCAAAATAGCCATTCTAAGTAAGAATATCATACTCAGGAAATCGCCGCAATGGCAGATGCCGAGAAATAGTAACATAGAATCAGGAAATCTCCAGCACAGAAGGAGACCTTTCAGCCCAGTGTCTGTACTGGTGCGGACTCTTCAACTGGTATCTGCCCCAATCCCATTTCACTGCCTGCTCCCCTTATTCTTCCTTTTCAAATGTTTATCTGATTTCCTTTTAAACGATAGCTCCAAAATCCGTTTGAGGTAAAGTACTCCACGTGCTAGTAATCGTCTGTAAGAAGAAATATCTTTGAACATCCCCCTTTATCTCTGTACTGAGAATCCTCAGTCTGGTTTCACCCTTTAGCACCTCTAACCCCGAATCAATGGAATGGAATGGAATGGACAGGACAGGACAGGACAGGACACTCGTGTGAGGCAAAGCCTCTTCCTGTGTAATGAGGAGTAATATAAATACATACATATGTGAGTGTGCTCTCCTGAATATACAATAATAAGGAACAGTTTTCCATGGCTAATTTGTTGCAAATTAAGCTGGTTTTAAGCCAAATGCATTTGCTTTTAATTATCATTTTATGTTTAACTTGGTATGAACTCCCGCTGGGCCTTCCTGAGTCAGCGGGAGGTGGCGAGAGGCGGATAAAGGCACTGCGGAAGTTCCTCAGGTGGCGGCAGTCGGCAAGAGACGGGAGTTTGGCGAGAGACCTTAAAAAGGCCCAGCGGCAGTTCCTGAGGCGGCGGCAGTCAGCGAGAGGCGGGAGTTCGGCTCGAGGCTTATAAAGGCCCAGTGGGAGTTCCTGACATGGCGGCAGTCGGCGAGAGACGGGAGTTTGGCGAGAGGCCGATAAAGGCCCAGCGGGAGTTTCTCAGGTGGCGGCAGTTGGCAAGAGACGGGAGTTTGGCGAGAGACCTTAAAAAGGCCCAGCGGGAGTTCCTGAGGCGGCGGCAGTCGGCGAGAGGCGGGAGTTCGGCGAGAGGCCGATAAACGTCCAGCGGAATGTCCTCAGACGGTGGCAGTCGGCGAGAGACCGAGTTTGACGAGAGGCCTTAAAAAGGCCCAACGGGAGCTCCTGAGGTGGCGGCAGTCAGCGAGAGGTGGGAGTTCGGCTCGAGGCTTATAAAGTATAGCGGAGGTTCCTGAGGTGGCGGCAGTCAGCTAGAGGCTGGAGTTCGGCGAGAGGCCTATCAAGGCCCAGCGGGAGTTCATGAAGTGGCGGTAGTCAGCGAGAGGCCAGAGTTTGGCTAGAGGCTTAAAAAGGCCCAGAGGGAGTTCCTGAGGCGGCGGCAGTCGGCGAGAGACGGGAGTTCTGCGAGAGGTCGATAAAGGCCCAGCCGGAGTTCCAGAAGCAGCAGCAGTCGGCGAGAGGTGGGAGTTTGGCGACAGACCTATAAAGGCCCAGCGGGAGTTCCTGAGGCGGTGACATTTGGCGAGAGGCGGGAGTTCGGCGAAAGGCCTATAAAGGCCCAGCGGGAGTTCCTGAGGCGGTGACATTTGGCGAGAGGCGGGAGTTCGGCGAGAGGCTGATAAACGTCCAGCGGAAGTTACTGAGGTGGCGGTAGTCAGCGAGAGGCGGGAGTTCGGCTAGAGGCTGAAAAAGGCCCAGCGGGAGTTCATGAGGCGGTGGCAGTCGGCGAGAGGCGGGAGCTCAGTGAGAGGCCTATAAAGGCCCAGTGGGAGTTCCTGAGGTGGCGGCAGTCAGCAAGAAGCGCGAGTTCGACGAGAGGCCGATAAAGGCCCAGCGGAAGTTCCTGAGGTGGCGGCAGTCAGTGAGAGGCGGGAGTTCGGCGAGAGGCTTAAAAAGGCCCAGCGGGAGTTCCTGAGGCGGTGGCAGTCAGCTGGAGGTGGGAGTTCGGCGAGAGGCCTATAAAGGCCCAGCGGGAGTTCCTGAGGTGGCGGCAGTCAGTGAGAGGCGGGAGTTTGGCGAGAGGCCTATCAAGGCCCAGCGGGAGTTCCTGAGGCGGCGACAGTCGGCGAGAGGCAGGAGGTGGCGAGAAGCCAATAAATGCCCAGCGGAATTTCCTGAGGTGGCGGCAGTCAGCGAGAGGCGGGAGTTCGGCTCGAGGCTTATACAGGCCCAGCGGGAGCTCCTGAGGCTGTGACAGTCGGCGAGAGGCGGGAGGTGCCGAGAGGCCTACAACGGCCCAGCGGGTGTTCCTGAGGCGGCGACAGTCAGCGAGAGGCCGGGAGTTCGGCAAGAGACCGATATCGGCCCAGCGCAAGTTCATCAGGCGGCGGCAGTCGGCGAGAGACCGTGTTTGGCGAGAGGCCTGAAAAATGCCCAGCGGGAGTTCCTGAGGTGGCGGCAGTCACCGAGAGGTGGGAGTTCGGCTTGAGGCTTATAAAGGCCCAGGGAGAGTTCCTGAGGCGGTGACAGTCGGCGAGAGGCAGGAGTTCGGCGAGAGGCCGATAACGGCACAGGGCAAGTTCCTCAGGCTGGAGCAGGCGGCGAGAGATGGGTGTTTGGCGAGAGGTCTGTAAAGGCCCAGCGGAAGTTCCTGAGAGGGTGACAGTCGTCGAGAGGTGGGAGTTCGGCGAGAGGCTTATAAAGACCCAGCGGGAGTTCCTGAGGTGGCGGCAGTCAGCGAGAGGCGGGAGGTCGGCGAGAGGCCGATAAAGGCCCAGCGGAAGTCCCTGAGGTGGCAGTAGTCAGCGAGAGGCGGGAGTTCGGCGAGAGGCCGATAAAGGCCCAGCAGGAGTTCCTGAGGCGGCGGCAGTCAGCGAGAGGCGGGAGTTCGGCGAGAGGCCGATAAAGGCCCAGCGGAAGTTCCTGAGGTGGCAGTAGTCAGCGAGAGGCGGGAGTTCGGCGAGAGGCCGATAAAGGCCCAGCAGGAGTTCCTGAGGCGGCGGCAGTCGGCGAGAGACGGAGTTTGGCGAGAGGCCGATAAAGGCCCAGCGGGAGTTCCTGAGGCGGCGGCAGTCAGCGAGAGGCGGGAGTTCGGCGAGAGGCCGATAAAGGCCCAGCGCGAGTTCCTGAGGTGGCAGTAGTCAGCGAGAGGCGGGAGGTCGGCGAGAGGCCTATAAATGTCCAGCGGAAGTTCCTGAGGTGGCAGTAGTCAGCGAGAGGCGGGAGTTCGGCGAGAGGCCGATAAAGGCCCAGCGGAAGTTCCTGAGGCGGCGGCAGTCGCCGAGAGGTGGGTCTTTGGCAAGAGGCTTATAAAGGTCCAGCGGGAGTTCCTGAGACGGCGGCAGTCAGCGAGAGGCGGTAGTTTGGCGAGAGGCCTATAAAGGCCCAGCGTGATTTCCTGAGGCGGCAGCAGTCCACGAGAGGTGGGAGTTCGGCTTGAGGCTTATAAAGGCCCAGCGGGAGCTCCTGAGGCGGCAAGAGTCAGCGAGAGGTGGGAGTTCGGTGAGAGGCATATAAAGGTCCAGCGGGAGTTCCTGAGGTGGCGGTAGTCAGCCTGAGGTGGGAGATTGGATAAAGGCTTCAAAAGGCCCAGCTGGAGTTCCTGAGGCAGTGGCAGTCGGCGAGAGACGGAGTTTGGCGAGAGGCCTATAAAGGCCCAGCGGAATTTCCTGAGGTGGCGGCAGTCAGCGAGAGGCGGGAGTTCGGCGAGAGGCCTATAAAGGCCCAGCGGAAGTTCCTGAGGTGGCGGCAGTCTGCGAGAGGCGGGAGTTCGGCTCGAGGCTTATAAAGGCTCAGCGGTAGTGCCTGAAGCGGCGAGAGGAGGGAGTTCGGCGAGAGGCTTATAAAGGCCCAGTGGGAGTTCCTGAGGCGGTGGCAGTCAGCGAGTGGCGGTACTTCGGCGACAGGCCGATAAAGGCCCAGTGGGAGTTCCTCAGGTGGCGGCAGTCAGCGAGAGGCGGGAATTTGGCGAGAGGCCTATCAAGGCCCAGCGGGAGTTCCTGAGGCAGTGGCAGTCGGCGAGAGCGGGAGTTCGGCGAGAGGCCTATAAAGGCCCAGCGGAAGTTCCTGAGGTGGCGGCAGTCTGCGAGAGGCGGGAGTTCGGCTAGAGGCTTATAAAGGCCCAGCGGGAGCTCCTCAGGTGGCAAGAGTCGGTGAGAGGCGGGAGGTGGCGAGAGGCCTGTAACGGCCCAGCAGAAGTTCCTGAGGCGGCGGCAGTCAGCGAGCGGCGGGAGGTCGGCTCGAGGCTTATAAAGGCTCAGCGGTAGTGCCTGAAGCGGCGAGAGGAGGGAGTTCGGCGAGAGGCTTATAAAGGCCCAGTGGGAGTTCCTGAGGCGGTGGCAGTCAGCGAGAGGCGGTACTTCGGCGACAGGCCGATAAAGGCCCAGTGGGAGTTCCTCAGGTGGCGGCAGTCAGCGAGAGGCGGGAATTTGGCGAGAGGCCTATCAAGGCCCAGCGGGAGTTCCTGACGCAGCGGCAGTCGGCGAGAGGCAGGAGGTGGCGAGAGGCCAATAAATGCCCAGCGGAATTTCCTGAGGTGGCGGCAGTCAGCGAGAGGCGGGAGTTCGGCTCGAGGCTTATAAAGGCCTAGCGGGAGTTCCTGAGTTGGCGGCAGTCGGCGAGAGGCAGGAGGTGGCGAGAGGCCAATAAATGCCCAGCGGAATTTCCTGAGGCGGCGAGAGTCGGCGAGAGGCGGGAGTTGGGCGAGAGGCCGATAACGGCACAGCGCAAGTTGCTCAGGCGGCGGCAGGCAGCGAGAGACCGAGTTTGGCGAGAGGCCTTAAAAAGGCCCAGCGCGAGTTCCTGAGGTGGCGGCAGTCAGCGAGAGGCGGGAGTTCGGCGAGAGGCCGATAAAGGCCCTGCGGGAGTTCCTGAGGCAGCGTCAGTCGGCGAGAGATTGGAGTTTGGCGAGAGGCCTGTAAAGGCCCAGCAGAAGTTCCTGAGGCGGTGGCAGTCAGCGAGAGGCGGGATTTCGGCGAGAAGCCTATAAAGGCCCAGCGGGAGTTCCTGAGGTGACGGCAGTCAGCAAGAGGCGGGAGTTCGGCGAGAGGCTTATAAAAGCCCAGCGGAAGTTCCTGAGCTGGCAGCAGTCTGTGAGAGGCGGGAGTTCGGCGAGAGGCCTATCAAGGCCCAGCGGGAATTCCTGACGCCGCGACAGTTGGCGAGAGGTGGGAGTTCGGCGAGAGGCCGATAAACGTCCAGCGAAAGTTCCTGAGGTGGCGGTAGTCAGCGAGAGGCGTGAGATCGGCTAGAGTCTTCAAAAGGCCCAGCGGGAGTTCCTGAGGCAGCGGCAGTCTGCGAGAGGCGGTAGTTCTGCGAGAGGTCTGTAAAGGCCATGTGGGAGTTCCTGAGATGGCGACAGTCAGCGAGAGGCGGGAGTACGGCGAGAGGCCTATCAAGGCCCAGCGGGAGTTCCTGAGGCGGCGACAGTCAGCGAGAGACCGGGAGTTTGGTGAGAGGCCGATATAGGCCCAGCGCAAGTTCCTCAGGCGGCCGCAGTCGGCGAGAGACCGAGTTTGGCGAGAGGCCTTAATAAGGCCCAGCGTGAGCTCCTGAGGCAGCGAGAGTCAGCGAGAGGTGGGAGTTCGGCGAGAGGCTTCTAAAGGCCCAGCGGGAGTTCCTGAGGCTGTGACAGTTGGCGAGAGGCGGGAGTTCGGCGAGAGGCCGATAACGGCACAGCGCAAGTTGCTCAGGCGACGGCAGGCAGCGAGAGACCGAGTTTGGCGAGAGGCCTTAAAAAGGCCCAGCGCGAGTTCCTGAGGTGGCGGCAGTCAGCGAGAGGCGGGAGTTCGGCGAGAGGCCGATAAAGGCCCAGCGGAAGTTCCTCAGGCAGCGGCAGTCGGCGAGAGATCGAGTTAGGCCAGAGGCCTTTAAAAGGCCCAGCGGTAGTTCCTGAGGTGGCGGCAGTTGGCGAGAGATGGGAATTCTGAAAGAGGCCGATAAAGGCCCAGCGGCAGTTCCTGAGGCAGCGTCAGTCGGCAAGAGATTTGAGTTCGGCGAGAGGCTTATACAGGCCCAGCAGAAGTGCCTGAGGCGACGACAGTCGGCGAGAGGAGGGAGGTGCCAAGAGGCCTACAACGGCCCAGCGGGTGTTCCTGAGGCGGCAACAGTCAGCGAGAGACCGGGAGTTTGGCGAGAGGCCGATATAGGCCCAGCGCAAGTTCCTCAGGCGGCCGCAGTCGGCGAGAGACCGAGTTTGGCGAGAGGCCTTAAAAAGGCCCAGCGGGAGTACCTGAGGTGGCGGCAGTCACCGAGAGGCGGGAGTTCAGCTCGAGGCTTATAAAGGCCCAGCGGGAGCTCCTGAGGCAGCAAGAGTCAGCGAGAGGTGGGAGTTCGGCGAGAGGCTTCTAAAGGCCCAGCGGGAGTTCGTGAGGAGGTGACAGTCGGCGAGAGGCGGGAGTTCGGCGAGAGGCCGATAACGGCACAGCGCAAGTTGCTCAGGCGGCGGCAGTCGGCGAGAGACCGAGTTAGGCCAGAGGCCTTTAAAAGGCCCAGCGGTAGTTCCTCAGGCGGCGGCAGTCGGCAAGAGACGGGAGTTTGGCGAGGGACCTTAAAAAGGCCCAGCGGGAGTTCCTGAGGTGGCGGCAGTTGGCGAGAGATGGGAATTCTGCAAGAGGCCAATAAAGGCCCAGCGGGAGTTCATGAGGCAGCGTCAGTCGGCGAGAGATTGGAGTTTGGCGAGAGGCCTGTAAAGGCCCAGCAGAAGTTCCTGAGGCGGTGGCAGTCAGCGAGAGGCGGGATTTCGGCGAGAGGCCTATAAAGGTCCAGTGGGAGTTCCTGAGGTGACGGCAGTCAGCAAGAGGTGGGAGTTCGGCGAGAGGCCTATCAAGGCCCAGTGGGAGTTCCTGACGCCACGACAGTTGGCGAGAGGTGGGAGTTCGGCGAGAGGCCGATAAATGTCCAGCGGAAGTTCCTGAGGTGGCGGTAGTCAGCAAGCGGTGGGAGTTCGGCTAGAGGCCTATGAAGGCTCAGCGGGAGTTCCTGAGGTGGTGGCAGGCGGCGAGAGGTGGGAGGTGGTGAGAGTCCTTTAAAGACTCAGCGGGAGTTCCTGAGGCGGTGGCAGTCAGCGAGAGGCCGGAGTTCAGTGAGAGGCCGATAAACGTCCAGCGAAAGTTCCTGAGGTGGCGGTAGTCAGCGAGAGGCATGAGATCGGCTAGAGTCTTCAAAAGGCCCAGCGGGAGTTCTTGAGGCAGCGGCAGTCAGCGAGAGACGGAGTTTGGCGAGAGGCCTATAAAGGCTCAGCAGAAGTTCTTGAGGTGGTGGCAGTCGGCGAGAGGTGGGAGGTGGCGAGAGGCCGTTAAAGGCCCAGCGGAAGTTCCTGAGACGGCGGCAGTCGGCGAGAGGTGGGAGTTCGGCGAGAGGCTTATAAAGGCCCAGTGGGAGTTCCTGAGGCGGTGGCAGTTAGCGAGAGGTGGTAGTTCGGCGAGAGGCCTATGAAGACCCAACGGGAGTTCCTGAGGTTACTGCAGTCAGCGAGAGGTGGGAGTTCGGCGAGAGGCCTATAAAGATCCAGCGGGAGCTCCTGAGGTGGCGGCAGTCAGTGAGAGGCGGGAGTTCGGCGAGAGGCCAATAAACGTCCAGCGGAAGTTCCTGGGGTGGCGGTAGTCAGCGAGAGGTGGGAGATCGGCTAGAGGCTTCAAAAGGCCCAGTGGGAGTTCTTGAGGCAGCGGCAGTCGGCGAGAGACGGAGTTTGGCGAGAGGCCTATAAAGGCTTAGTGGAAGTTCCTGAGGCGACGGCAGTCGGCGAGAGGTGGGAGGTGGCGAGAGGCCGATAAAGGCCCAGCGGGAGTTCCTGAAGTAGCGGCAGTCGGCGAGAGATGGGAGTTTGGCGAGAGGTCTGTAAAGGCCCAGCGGAAGTTCCTGAGACGGCGACAGTCAGCGAGAGGTGGGAGTTCAGCGAGAGGCATTAAAAAGGCCCAGCGGGATTTCCTGAGGCTGTGACAGTCGGCGAGAGGCGGGAGGTGGCGAGAGGCCGATAAAGGCCCAGTGGAAGTTCCTGAGGTGGCGGCAGTCAGCGAGAGGCGGGAGTTCGGCGAGAGGCTTATAAAGGCCCAGCGGGAGTTCCTGAGGCTGTGACAGTCGGCGAGAGGCGGGAGTTCGGCGAGAGGCTTATAAAGGCCCAGCGGGAGTTCCTGAGGCTATGACAGTCGGCGAGAGGCGGGAGTTCGGTGAGAGGCCGATAACGGCACAGCGCAAGTTGCTCAGGCGGCGGCAGGCAGCGAGAGACCGAGTTTGGCGAGAGGCCTTAAAAAGGCCCAGCGCGAGTTCCTGAGGTGGCGGCAGTCAGCGAGAGGTGGGAGTTCGGCGAGAGGCCGATAAAGGCCCAGCGGGAGTTCCTCAGGCAGTGGCAGTCGGCGAGAGACCGAGTTACGCCAGAGGCCTTTAAAAGGCCCAGCGGTAGTTCCTCAGGTGGTGGCAGTCGGCAATAGACGGGAGTTTGGCGAGAGACCTTAAAAAGGCCCAGCGGGAGTTCCTGATGTGGCGGCAGTTGGCGAGAGATGGGAATTCTGCAAGAGGCCGATAAAGGCCCAGTGGGAGTTCCTGAGGCGGTGGCAGTCAGCGAGAGGCACGAGTTCGGCAAGAGGCCTATAAAGGCCCAGCGGGAGTTTCTGAGGTGACGGCAGTCAGCAAGAGGCGGGAGTTCGGCGAGAGGCTTATAAAAGCCCAGCGGAAGTTCCTGAGCTGGCAGCAGTCCGTGAGAGGCGGGAGTTCGGCGAGAGGCCTATGAAGGCCCAGCGGAAGTTCCTGAGGCGGCAGCAGTCAGCGAGATGTGGCATTTCGTCGAGAGGCCAATAAAGGCCCAGCGGAAGTTCCTGAGGTGGCGGCAGTCGGTGAGAGGCGGGAGTTCAGCTACAGGCCGATAAAGACCCAGCGGGAGTTCCTGAGGCGGTTTCAGTCAGCGAGAGGTGGGAGTTCGACGAGAGGCCTATAAAGGCCCAGCGGGAGTTCCTGAGGCGGCGGCATTCGGCGAGCGGTAGAAGTTTGGCGAGAGGGCTATAACAGCCCAGTGGGAGTTCCTGAGGCAGCGGCAGTCGGCGAGATGCGGGTGTTCGCCGAGAGGCCTTTACAGGACTAGTGGGAGTTCCTGAGGTGGCGGCAGTCGGCGAGAGACGGGATTTCGGCGAGAGGCCTAAAACGGCCCAGCGGGAGTTCCTGAGGCGGCGGCAGTCGACGAGAGACCGAGTTTGGTGAGAGGCTTATAAACGCTCAGCGGACGTTACTGAGGCGGCGGCAGTCGCCGAGAGGTGGGTCTTTGGCAAGAGGCTTATAACGTTCCAGTGGGAGTTCCTGAGGCAGCGGCAGTCGGCGAGAGGCGGAAGTTCGGTGAGGGGCTTATAAAGGCCCAGCAGGAGTTCCTCAGGCGGCGGCAGTCAGTCAGAGATGGGAGTTCGGCGAACGGCCTATAATGGCCCAGCGGGAGTTCCTGAGTTGGCGGCAGTCAGCGAGAGGTGGGAGTTCGGCGAGAGTCCTATATAGGCCCACCGGGAGTTCCTGAGGCAGCGGCAGTCGGCGAGAGACGGGAGTTTGGCGAGAGGCCGGTAAAGGCCCAGCGGGAGATCCTGAGCCGGCGACAGTCGGCGAGAGGCAGGACTTCGGCGAGAGGCCGATAATGGCCCAGCGGGAGTTCCTGAGCCAGCGACAGTCAACGAGAGGTGGGTGTTCGGCGAGAGGCCGATAAAGACCCAGCGGGAGTTCCTGAGGCAGCAGCAGTCGGCGAGAGTTGGGAGTTTCGCTAAAGGCCCAGCGGGAGTTCCTGAGGCGGCAGCAGTCGGCAAGAGGCGGGAGTTCGGCCAGAGGCGTATAATGGCTCAGCGGGAGTTCCTGAGGCGACGGCAGTCGGTGAGAGGCGGGATTTCGCCGAGAGGCCTATATAGGCCCAGTGGGAGTTCCTGAGCCAGAGACAGTGTTTGAGAGATGGTAGTTTGGTGAGAGGCCTATAAAGGTCCAGTGGGAGTTCCTGATGCAGCGGCAGTCAGTGAGAGGCGGGAGTTCCGCAAGAGGCCTATAAAGGCCCAGCGGGAGTTCCTGAGGCGGCGACATATGGCGAGAGGCGGAAGTTCAGCGAGAGGCCGATAAAGGCCCAGCGGGAGTTCCTGAGGCGGCAGCAGTCGGCGAGAGGCCGGAGTTCGGCGAGAGGCCTATAAAGGTCTAGTGAGAGTTTCTGAGACGGCGACAGTCAGCTAGAGTCAGGAGTTCGGGGCGAGGCCGATAAAGGCCCAGCGGGAGTTCCTGAGGCGGTGGCAGTCAGCGAGAGGCGGGATTTCGGTGAGAGGCCTATAAAGGCCTAGCGGGAGTTCCTCAGGCAGCGGCAGTTGGCAAGAGGCCGGAGTTCGGCGAGAAGCCTATAAAGGCCCAGCAGAAGTTTCTGATGCGGCGGCAGTCAGCGAGAGGCAGGAGTTTGGTGAAAGGTCTATAAAGTCCCAGCGGGAGTTCCTCAGGCAGCGGCAGTCAGCGAGAGGCGGGAGTTCGGCCAGAGGCGTATAATGGCTCAGCGGGAGTTCCTGAGGCGGCGGCAGTCGGTGAGAGGCGGGATTTCACCGAGAGGCCTATAAAGGCCCAGTGGGAGTTCCTGAGCCAGAGACAGTGTTTGAGAGATGGTAGTTTGGTGAAAGGCCTATAAAGGTCCAGTGGGAGTTCCTGATGCAGCGGCAATCAGTGAGAGGCGGGAGTTCCGCGAGAGGCCTATATAGGCCAGCGCGAGTTCCTGAGGCGGCAGCAATCGGCGAGAGGTGGGAGTTCGGCGAGAGGCCGATAAAGGCCCAGCGGGAGATCCTGAGGCGGTGGCAGTCGGCGAGAGGCGGGAGTTCGGCCAGAGGCCTATAAAGGCCCAGTGGGAGTTCCTGAGCCAGAGATAGTGTTTGAGAGATGGTAGTTTGGTGAGAGGCCTATAAAGGCCCAGCGAGAGTTCCTGAGGCGGCAGCAGTCGGCAAGAGGTGGGACCTCGGCGAGAGGCCTATAAAGGT
Organism: Pristiophorus japonicus; assembly: GCF_044704955.1. Taxonomy (NCBI): domain Eukaryota; kingdom Metazoa; phylum Chordata; class Chondrichthyes; family Pristiophoridae; genus Pristiophorus; species Pristiophorus japonicus. The sequence goes on along the minus strand of NC_091987.1, from coordinate 139,172,729 downwards.
CCAGTGGGAGTTCCTGATGCAGTGGCAGTCTTTGAGAGGTGGGAGTTCCGCGAGAGGCCTATATAGGCCAGCGTGAGTTCCTGAGGGGGCAGCAGTCGGCGAGAGACGGGAGTTTGGCGAGCGGCCCATAAAGGCGCAGCGGGAGTTCCTGAGGCGGCGGAAGTCGGCGAGAGGCGGGAGTTCGCCAAGAGGCCTATAAAGGCCCAGCGGGAGTTCCTGAGGTGGCGGCAGTCGGTGAGAGACGGGAGTTTGGCGTGAGGCCTATGAAGGCCCAGCGGGAGTTCCTGAGGTAGCAGCAGTCAGCGAGAGATGGGAGTTTGGCGAGAGGCCCATAAAGGCCCAGCGAGAGTTCCTGAGACGACGTCAGTCGGCGAGAGGCCGGAGTTCGGCGAGAGGCCTATAACGGCCCAGCGGGTGTTCCCGAGGCGGTGGCAGTCAGCGAGAGGCGGGATTTCGGCGAGAGGCCTATAAAGGCCTAGCGGGAGTTCCTGAGGCGGTGGCAGTCGGCGAGAGGCGGGAGTTCGGCGAGAGGCCTATAACGGCCCAGCGGGTGTTCCCGAGGCGGTGGCAGTCAGCGAGAGGCGGGATTTCGGCGAGAGGCCTATAAAGGCCCAGCGGGAGTTCCTGAGGCGGTGGCAGTCGGCGAGAGGCGGGAGTTCGGCGAGATGCTTATAAAAGCCCAGCGGAAGTTCCTGAGCTGGCAGCAGTCCGTGAGAGGCGGGAGTTCGGCGAGAGGGCTATCAAGGCCCAACGGTAGTTCCCCAGGTGGTGGCAGTCGGCAATAGACGGGAGTTTGGCGAGAGACCTTAAAAAGGCCCAGCGGGAGTTCCTGAGGCAGCATCAGTCGGCGAGTGATGGGAGTTTGGCGAGAGGCCTGTAAAGGCCCAGCAGAAGTTCCTGAGGCGGCGACAGTCGGCGAGAGACGGAGTTTGGCGAGAGGCTTATAAAGGCCCAGTGGGAGTTCCTGAGGTGGTGGCAGTCAGCGAGAGGCTGGAGTTCAGTGAAAGGCCGATAAACGTCCAGCGAAAGTTCCTGAGGTGGCGGTAGTCAGTGAGAGGCGTGAGATCGGCTAGAGTCTTCAAAAGGCCCAGCGGGAGTTCCTGAGGCAGCGGCAGTCGGCGAGAGACGGAGTTTGGCGAGAGGTCTGTAAAGGCCCAGCGGAAGTTCCTGAGGTGGCGTCAGTCAGCGAGAGGTGGGAGTTCGGTGAGAGGCTTATAAAGGCCCAGTGGGAGTTCCTGAGGCGGTGGCAGTTAGCGAGAGGCGGGAGTTCGGCGAGAGGCCTATAAAGGCCCAGCGGGAGTTCCTGAGGTGGCGTCAGTCAGCGAGAGGTGGGAGTTCGGCGAGAGGCTTATAAAGGCCCAGCGGGAGTTCCTGAGGCGGTGGCAGTTAGCGAGAGGTGGGAGTTCGACGAGAGGCCTATAAAGGCCCAGCGGGAGTTCCTGAGGCGGCGGCATTCGGCGAGCGGTAGAAGTTTGGCGAGAGGGCTATAACAGCCCAGTGGGAGTTCCTGAGGCAGCGGCAGTCGGCGAGATGCGGGTGTTCGCCGAGAGGCCTTTACAGGACTAGTGGGAGTTCCTGAGGTGGCGGCAGTCGGCGAGAGACGGGATTTCGGCGAGAGGCCTAAAACGGCCCAGCGGGAGTTCCTGAGGCGGCGGCAGTCGGCGAGAGACCGAGTTTGGTGAGAGGCTTATAAACGCTCAGCGGACGTTACTGAGGTGGCGGCAGTCGGCGAAAGGCGGGAGTTTGGCGAGAGGCCGATTAAGGCCCAGCAGAATTTCCTGAGGCGGAGGCAGTCGGCGAGAGGCGGGAGTTCGGTTAGAGGCTTATAAAGGCCCAGCGGGATTTCCTCAGGCGGCGGCAGTCAGCGACAGACAGAGTTTGGCGAGAGGCCTTTAAAGGCCCAACGGGAGTTCCTGAGGCAGCGGCTGTCGGCGAGAGACTGGAATTTGGCGATAGGCCTGCAAAGGCCCAACGGGAGTTCCTGAGGTGGCGGCAGTCAGCGACAGGCGGGAGTTCGGCGAGAGGCCTATGAAGGCCCAGCGGGAGTTCCTGAGGCGGCAGCAGTCGGCGAGAGGTGGGACTTCGGCGAGAGGCCTATGAAGGCCCAGCGGGAGTTCCTGAGGCGGCAGCAGTCGGCGAGAGGCCGGAGTTCGGCGAGAGGCCTATAAAGGTCTAGTGAGAGTTCCTGAGACGGCGACAGTCAGCTAGAGTCAGGAGTTCGGGGCGAGGCCGATAAAGGCCCAGCGGGAGTTCCTGAGGCGGTGGCAGTCAGCGAGAGGCGGGATTTCGGTGAGAGGCCTATAAAGGCCTAGCGGGAGTTCCTCAGGCAGCGGCAGTTGGCGAGAGGCCGGAGTTCGGCGAGAAGCCGATAAAGGCCCAGCAGAAGTTTCTGATGCGGCGGCAGTCAGCTAGAGGCAGGAGTTTGGTGAAAGGTCTATAAAGTCCCAGCGGGAGTTCCTCAGGCAGCGGCAGTCAGCGAGAGGCGGGAGTTCGGCCAGAGGCGTATAATGGCTCAGCGGGAGTTCCTGAGGCGGCGGCAGTCGGTGAGAGGCGGGATTTCACCGAGAGGCCTATAAAGGCCCAGTGGGAGTTCCTGAGCCAGAGACAGTGTTTGAGAGATGGTAGTTTGGTGAGAGGCCTATAAAGGTCCAGTGGGAGTTCCTGATGCAGCGGCAATCAGTGAGAGGCGGGAGTTCCGCGAGAGGCCTATATAGGCCAGCGCGCGTTCCTGAGGTGGCAGCAGTCGGCGAGAGACGGGAATTTGGCGAGCGGCCCATAAAGGCCCAGCAGGAGTTCCTGAGGCGGCAGCAATCGGCGAGAGGTGGGAGTTCGGCGAGAGGCCGATAAAGGCCCAGCGGGAGATCCTGAGGCGGTGGTAGTCGGCGAGAGGCGGGAGTTTGGCGTTAGGTCTATAAAGTCCCAGCGGGAGTTCCTGAGGCGGCGGAAGTTGGCGAGAGGCGGGAGTTCGGCCAGAGGCCTATAAAGGCCCAGTGGCAGTTCCTGAGGCGGCTGCAGTCGCCGAGAGGTGGGTCTTTGGCAAGAGGCTTATAACGTTCCAGCGGGAGTTCCTGAGGCAGCGGCAGTCGGCGAGAGGCGGGAGTTCGGTGAGGGGCTTATAAAGGCCCAGCAGGAGTTCCTCAGGCGGCGGCAGTCAGTCAGAGATGGGAGTTCGGCGAACGGCCTATAATGGCCCAGCGGGAATTCCTGAGTTGGCGGCAGTCAGCGAGAGGTGGGAGTTCGGCGAGAGTCCTATATAGGCCCACCGGGAGTTCCTGAGGCAGCGGCAGTCGGCGAGAGACGGGAGTTTGGCGAGAGGCCGATAAAGGCCCAGCGGGAGATCCTGAGCCGGCGACAGTCGACGAGAGGCAGGACTTCGGCGAGAGGCCGATAAAGGCCCAGCGGGAGATCCTGAGCCGGCGACAGTCGGCGAGAGGCAGGACTTCGGCGAGAGGCCGATAATGGCCCAGCGGGAGTTCCTGAGCCAGCGACAGTCAACGAGAGGTGGGTGTTCGGCGAGAGGCCGATAAAGGCCCAGCGGGAGTTCCTGAGGTGGCGGCAGTCGGCAAGAGGCGGGAGTTCGGCCAGAGGCGTATAATGGCTCAGCGGGAGTTCCTGAGGCGACGGCAGTCGGTGAGAGGCTGGATTTCGCCGAGAGGCCTATATAGGCCCAGTGGGAGTTCCTGAGCCAGAGACAGTGTTTGAGAGATGGTAGTTTGGTGAGAGGCCTATAAAGGTCCAGTGGGAGTTCCTGATGCAGCGGCAGTCAGTGAGAGGCGGGAGTTCCGCGAGAGGCCTATATAGGCCAGCGCGAGTTCCTGAGGTGGCAGCAGTCGGCGAGAGACGGGAGTTTGGCGAGCGGCCCATAAAGGCCCAGCGGGAGTTCCTGAGGCGGCAGCAATTGGCAAGAGACAGGAGTTCGGCGAGAGGCCGATAATGGCCCAGCGGGAGTTCCTGAGGTGGCGGCAGTCGGTGAGAGGCGGGAGTTTGGCGATAGGTCAATAAAGACCAGCGGGAGATCCTGAGCCGGCGACAGTCGGCGAGAGGTGGGAGTTTGGTGAGAGGCCGATAAAGGCCCAGTGGGAGTTCCTGAGCCAGAGACAGTGTTTGAGAGATGGTAGTTTGGTGAGAGGCCTATAAAGGTCCAGTGGGAGTTCCTGATGCAGCGGCAGTCAGTGAGAGGTGGGAGTTCCGCAAGAGGCCTATAAAGGCCCAGCGGGAGATCCTGAGGCGGCGACAGTCGGCGAGAGGTGGGAGTTCGGCGAGAGGCCTATAAAGGCCCAGCGGAAGTTTCTGACGCGGCGGCAGTCGGCGAGAGGCCGGAGTTTGGCGAAAGGTCTATAAAGGCCCAGCGGGAGTTCCTGAAGTGGCGGCAGTCAGCGAGAGGCGGGAGTTCGGCGAGAGGCCTATGAAGGCCCAGCGGGAGTTCCTGAGCCGGCGACAGTCAGCGAGAGGTGGGACTTCGGCGAGAGGCCTATGAAGGCCCAGCGGGAGTTCCTGAGGCGGCAGCAGTCGGCGAGAGGTGGGACTTCGGCGAGAGGCCTATAAAGGTCTAGTGAGAGTTCCTGAGACGGCGACAGTCAGCTAGAGTCAGGAGTTCGGGGCGAGGCCGATAAAGGCCCAGCGGGAGTTCCTGAGGCGGTGGCAGTCAGCGAGAGGCGGGATTTCGGTGAGAGGCCTATAAAGGCCTAGCGGGAGTTCCTCAGGCAGCGGCAGTTGGCAAGAGGCCGGAGTTCGGCGAGAAGCCTATAAAGGCCCAGCAGAAGTTTCTGATGCGGCGGCAGTCAGCGAGAGGCAGGAGTTTGGTGAAAGGTCTATAAGGTCCCAGCGGGAGTTCCTCAGGCAGCGGCAGTCTGTGAGAGGCGGGAGTTTGGCCAGAGGCGTATAATGGCTCAGCGGGAGTTCCTGAGGCGGCGGCAGTCGGTGAGAGGTGGGATTTCGCCGAGAGGCCTATATAGGCCCAGTGGGAGTTCCTGAGCCAGAGACAGTGTTTGAGAGATGGTAGTTTGGTGAGAGGCCTATAAAGGTCCAGTGGGAGTTCCTGATGCAGCGGCAATCAGTGAGAGGCGGGAGTTCCGCGAGAGGCCTATATAGGCCAGCGCGCGTTCCTGAGGTGGCAGCAGTCGGCGAGAGACGGGAATTTGGCGAGCGGCCCATAAAGGCCCAGCAGGAGTTCCTGAGGCGGCAGCAATCGGCGAGAGGTGGGAGTTCGGCGAGAGGCCGATAAAGGCCCAGCGGGAGATCCTGAGGCGGTGGCAGTCGGCGAGAGGCGGGAGTTTGGCGTTAGGTCTATAAAGTCCCAGCGGGAGTTCCTGAGGCGGCGGAAGTTGGCGAGAGGCGGGAGTTCGGCCAGAGGCCTATAAAGGCCCAGTGGCAGTTCCTGAGGCGGCGGCAGTCGCCGAGAGGTGGGTCTTTGGCAAGAGGCTTATAACGTTCCAGCGGGAGTTCCTGAGGCAGCGGCAGTCGGCGAGAGGCGGGAGTTCGGTGAGGGGCTTATAAAGGCCCAGCAGGAGTTCCTCAGGCGGCGGCAGTCAGTCAGAGATGGGAGTTCGGCGAACGGCCTATAATGGCCCAGCGGGAGTTCCTGAGTTGGCGGCAGTCAGCGAGAGGTGGGAGTTCGGCGAGAGTCCTATATAGGCCCACCGGGAGTTCCTGAGGCAGCGGCAGTCGGCGAGAGACGGGAGTTTGGCGAGAGGCCGATAAAGGCCCAGCGGGAGATCCTGAGCCGGCGACAGTCGGCGAGAGGCAGGACTTCGGCGAGAGGCCGATAATGGCCCAGCGGGAGTTCCTGAGCCAGCGACAGTCAACGAGAGGTGGGTGTTCGGCGAGAGGCCGATAAAGGCCCAGCGGGAGTTCCTGAGGCAGCAGCCGTCGGCGAGAGTTGGGAGTTTCGCTAAAGGCCCAGCGGGAGTTCCTGAGGCGGCAGCAGTCGGCAAGAGGCGGGAGTTCGGCCAGAGGCGTATAATGGCTCAGCGGGAGTTCCTGAGGCGACGGCAGTCGGTGAGAGGCTGGATTTCGCCGAGAGGCCTATATAGGCCCAGTGGGAGTTCCTGAGCCAGAGACAGTGTTTGAGAGATGGTAGTTTGGTGAGAGGCCTATAAAGGTCCAGTGGGAGTTCCTGATGCAGCGGCAGTCAGTGAGAGGCGGGAGTTCCGCGAGAGGCCTATATAGGCCAGCGCGAGTTCCTGAGGTGGCAGCAGTCGGCGAGAGACGGGAGTTTGGCGAGCGGCCCATAAAGGCCCAGCGGGAGTTCCTGAGGTGGCGGCAGTCGGTGAGAGGCGGGAGTTTGGCGATAGGTCAATAAAGACCAGCGGGAGATCCTGAGCCGGCGACAGTCGGCGAGAGGTGGGAGTTTGGTGAGAGGCCGATAAAGGCCCAGTGGGAGTTCCTGAGGCGGCAGCAGTCGGCAAGAGGCGGGAGTTCGGCCAGAGGCCTATAACGGCTCAGCAGGAGTTCCTGAGGCGGCGGCAGTCGGCGAGAGGCGGGATTTCGCTGAGAGGCCGATAAAGGCCCAGTGGGAGTTCCTGAGCCAGAGACAGTGTTTGAGAGATGGTAGTTTGGTGAGAGGCCTATAAAGGTCCAGTGGGAGTTCCTGAGCCAGAGACAGTGTTTGAGAGATGGTAGTTTGGTGAGAGGCCTATAAAGGTCCAGTGGGAGTTCCTGATGCAGTGGCAGTCAGTGAGAGGCGGGAGTTCCGCAAGAGGCCTATAAAGGCCCAGCGGGAGTTCCTCAGGCAGCAGCAGTCGGCGAGAGTCGGGAGTTTCGCGAGAGACCCATAAAGGCGCAGCGGAAGTTCCTGAGGCGGCAGCAGTCGGCAAGAGGCGGGAATTCGGCGAGAGGCCGATAAAGGCCCAACGGGAGATCCTGAGCCGGCGACAGTCGGCGAGAGACGGGAGTTCGGCGAGAGGCCTATAAATGCCGAGTGAGAGTTCCTGAGACGGCGACAGTCGGCTAGAGTCAGGAGTTCGGGGCGAGGCCGATAAAGGCCCAGCGGGAGTTCCTGAGGCGGTGGCAGTCGGCGAGAGGCAGGAGTTCAGCGAGAGGCTTAGAAAGGCCCAGTGGGAGTTCCTGTGGCGACGGCAGTCAGCGAGAGGCGGGTGTTCGGTGAGAGGCCTAAAAGGACCCAGCGGGAGTTCCTATGGCGACGGCAGTCAGCGAGAGGCAGGTGTTCGGCGAGAGGCCTAGAAAGGCCCAGTGGGAGTTCATGAGGCGGCATCAGTCGGTGAGTGGCTTGAGTTCGGCGAGTGGCCATTAAAGGCACAGCGGGAGTTCCTGAGGCGGCCGCAATCGGCGAGAGACAAGAGTTTGGCGAGGGGCCTATAAAGGCCAGCGGGAGTTCCTAAGCCTGCGGCAGTCGCCGAAAGATGGGAGTTCGGTGAGAGGCCTATAAAGGCCCAACGGGAGTTCCTAAGGCAGCGGCAGTCAGCGAGAGGCGGGAGTTCGGCGAGAGGCTTTTAAAGGCCCAGCGGGAGTTCCTGAGGCAGCGGCAGTCGGCGAGAGGCGGGAGTTCGGCGAGAGGCCTATAAAGGCCCAGCGGGAGTTCCTGAGGCAGCGGCAGTCGGCGAGAGGCGGGAGTTCGGCGAGAGGCCTATAAAGGCCAGCCAGTGCAGCTGCAGTGGGTCGAGAAGGTAAAAAAGAAGTAGAAAGTAATTGAAAGGTGATGTCACAGCCAAGGGGTTAAGTGATTGGCTGGTGATTGGTAAGTAGCTTTTCTTTTTCTTTTCTTTATCAGTACGTAACCTTGAGCATTGTTGTTGCAAAATTAAGTTCATCTAAGGGTTAACTCATGGCAGGACAGCTCAGACACGCGTTATGCTCCTCCTGTACTATGTTGGAAGTTAGGGACGCTTCCGGTGTTCCTGACGACTAGGTGTGCGGGAAGTGTATCCGCCTCCAGCTCCTGACGGACCACATTGTGGCACTGGAGCTATGAGCGAATTCACTCTGGAACATCCATGATGCTGAAAATGACGTGAATAGCACATTTAGCGAATTGGTCTCACCGCAGGAAAAGGGCATACAGCCAGATAGTAAATGGGTGACCAGCAGGAAGAGCAGTGCAAGGAAGGTAGTGCAGGGATCCCCTGCGGTCATCCCCATGCAAAACAGATACACCGCTTTGGGTACTGTTGAGGGGGATGACTCTTCAGGGGAAGGCAGCAGCAGCCAAGTTCATGGCACCGTGGGTGGCTCTGCTGCACAGGAGGGCAGGATAACGAGTGGGAGAGCTTTAGAGGTCGGGGATTTGATTGTAAGGGGAATAGATAGGCGTTTCTGCGGCCACAACCGAGACTCCAGGATGTTATGTTGCCTCCGTGGTGCAAGGGTCAAGGATGTCTCGGAGAGGGTGCAGGACATTCTGAAAAGGGAGGGTGAACAGCCAGTTATCGTGGTGCATATAGGTACCAACGATACAGGTAACAAACGGGATGAGGTCCTACGAGACGAATTTAGGGAGCTAAGAGCTAAATTAAAAAGTAGGACCTCAAAAGTAGTGATCTCAGGATTGCTACCAGTGCCATGTGCTAGTCAGAGTAGGAATCGCAGGATAGCTCAGATGAATACGTGGCTTGAGCAGTGGTGCAGAAGGGAGGGATTCAAATTCCTGGGAAATTGGAACCGGTTTTGGGAGAGGTGGGACCAGTACAAACCGGACGGATTGCACCTGGGCAGGACTGGAACCAATGTCCGAGGGGGAGTGTTTGCTAGTGTTGTTGGGGAGGAGTTAATGGCAGGGGGCTGGGAATCTATGCAGGGAGACAGAGGGAAATAAATTGAGGCAGAAGCAAAAGATAGAAAGGAGAATAGTAAAAGTGGAGGGCAGAGAAACCCAAGGCAAAAAACAAAAAGGGCCACATTACAGAAAAATTCTAAAGGAGCAAAGTGTGTTAAAAAGGCAAGCCTGAAGGCTCTGTGCCTCAATGCGAGGAGTATTCGGAATAAGGTGGACGAATTAACTGCGCAGACAGCAGTTAACGGATATGATGTAACAGGCATCACGGAGACATGGCTCCAGGGTGACCAAGGCGGGGAACTCAACATTCAGGGGTATTCAACATTTAGGAAGGATAGGCAGGGAGGAAAAGGAGGCAGGGTGGCGTTGCTGGTTAAAGAGGAAATTAATGCAATAGTAAGGAGGAACATTAGGTTGGATGATGTGGAATCGGTATGGGTGGAGCTGCGGAATTCCAAAGGGCAGAAAACACTAGTGGTAGTTGTGTACAGACCACCAAACAGTGGTGGTGAGGTTGGGGACAGCATCAAACAAGAAATAAGGGATGTGTGCAATAAAGGTACAGCAGTTATCATGGGCGACTTTACTCTACATATTGATCGGGTGAACCAAACTGGTCGCAATGCGGTGGAGGATGATTTCCTGGAGTGTATTCGGGATGGTTTTCTAGACCAATATATCGAGGAACCAACTAGAGAGCAGGCCATCTTAGACTGGGTGATGTGTAATGAGAAAGACGAATTAGCAATCTTGTTGTGCGAGGCCCCTTGGGGAAGAGTGACCATAATATGGTAGAATTAGAAACATAGAAACATAGAAAATAGGTGCAGGAGTAGGCCATTCGGCCCTTCGAGCCTGCACCGCCATTCAATGAGTTCATGGCTGAACATGCAACCTCAGTACCCCATTCCTGTATTCTCTCCATACCCCTTGATCCCCCTATTCGTAAGGACTACATCTAATTCCATTTTGAATATATTTAGTGAATTGGCCTCAACAACTTTCTGTGTTCGAGAATTCCACAGGTTCACCACTCTCTGGGTGAAGAAGTTTCTCCTCATCTCGGTCCTAAATGGCTTACCCCTTCTCCTTACACTGTGACCCCTGGTTCTGGACTTCCCCAACATTGGGAACATTCTTCCTGTATCTAACCTGTCTAAACCCGTCAGAATTTTAAACGTTTCTATGAGATCCCCTCTTATTCTTCTGAACTCCAGTGAATACAAGCCCAGTTGATCCAGTCTTTCTTGATATGTCAGTCCCACCATCCCAGGAATTCTCGTTAGCCTTCGCTGCACTACCTCAATAGCAAGAATGTCCTTCCTCAAGTTAGGAGACTAAAACTGTGCACAATACACCAGGTGTGGCCTCACCAAGGCCCTGTACAACTGTAGTAACACCTTCCTGCCCCTGCACTTAAATCCCCTCGCTATGAAGGCCAACATGCCATTTGCTTTCTTAATCGCTTGCTGTACTGCATGCCAACCTTCAATGACTGATGTACCATGACACCCAGGTCTCGTTGCACCTCCCCTTTTCCTAATCTGTCACCATTCAGATAATAGTCTGTCTCTCTGTTTTTACAACCAAAGTGGATAACCTCACATTTATCCACATTATACTTCATCTGCCATGCATTTGCCCACTCACCTAACCTATCCAAGTCACTCTGCAGCCTCATGGCATCCTCCTCGCAGCTCACACTGCCACCCAACTTAGTGTCATCCGCAAATTTGGAGATACTACCTTTAATACCCTTGTCTAAATCATTAATGTACAATGTAAACAGCTGGGGCCCCAGCACAGAACCTTGCGGTACCCCACTAGTCACGGCCTGCCATTCTGAAAAGTACCCATTAACTCCTACTCTTTGCTTCCTGTCTGCCAACCATTTAACAATCCACGTTAGCACACTACACCCAATCTCATGTGCTTTAACTTTGCACATTAATCTCTTGTGTGGGACCTTGTGGAAAGCCTTCTGAAAGTCCAAATACACCACATCAAATGGTTCTCCCTTGTCCACTCTACTGGAAACATCCTCAAAAAATTCCAGAAGATTTGTCAAGCATGATTGCCCTTTCACAAATCCATGCTGACTTGGACCTATCATGTCACCTCTTTCCAAATGCACTGCTATGACATCCTGAATAATTGATTCCATCATTTTACCCACTCCCGATGTCATGCTGACCGGTCTATAATTTCCTGTTTTCCCTCTTCCTCCTTTTTTAAAAAGTGGGGTTACATTGGCTACCCTCCACTCCATAGGAACTGATCCAGAGTCTATGGAATGTTGGAAAATGACTGTTAATGCATCTGCTATTTCCAAGGCCAGCTCCTTAAGTACTCTGGGATGCAGACCATCAGGCCCTGGGGATTTATCGGCCTTCAATCCCATCAATTTCCCCAACACAATTTCCCGACTAATAAGGATTTCCCTCAGTTCCTCCTTCTTACTGGACCCTCTGACCACTTTTATATCTGAAAGTTTGTTTGTGTCCTCCTTAGTGAATACCGAACCAAAGTACTTGTTCAATTGGTCTGCCATTTCTTTATTCCCAGTGATGACTTCCCCTGATTCTGACTGCAGGGGACCTACGTTTGTCTTTACTAACCTTTTTCTCTTTACATATCTATAGAAACTTTTGCAGTCCATTTTAATGTTCCCTGCAAGCTTCCTCTCGTACTCTATTTTCCCCACCCGAATCAAACCCTTTGTCCTCCTCTGCTGAGTTCTAAATTTCTTCCAGTCCCCGGGTTCGCTGCTATTTCTGGCCAATTTGTATGCCATTTACTTGGCTAATTTCCCTTGATAGCCACAGTTGCACCACCTTCCCTTTTTTATTTTTATGCCTGACAGGGATGTACAATTGTTGTAGTTCATCCATGCGGTCTCTAAATGTCTGCCATTGCCCATCCACTGTCAATCCCTTAAGTATCATTCGCCAATCTATCCTCGCCAATTCACGCCTTATACCTTCAACGTTACCCTTCTTTAAGTTCTGGACCATGGTCTCTGAATTAACTGTTTCATTCTCCATCCTAATGTAGAATTCCACCATATTATGATCACTCTTCCCCAAGGGGCCTCGCACAATGAGATTGCTAATTAATCCTCTCTCATTACACAACACCCAGTCTAAGATGGCCTCGCCCCTAGTTGGTTCCTCGACATATTGGTCAAGCAAACTATCCCTTATGCACTCCAGTAAATCCTCCTCCACTGTATTGTTTCCAGTTTGATTAGCCCAATCTATATGCATATTAAAGTCATCCATGATAACTGCTGCACCTTTATTGCATGCACCCCTAATTTCCTGTTTGATGCCCTCCTCAACATCACTACTACTGTTTGGACGTCTGTACACAACTCCCACTAGCGTTTTTTGCCCTTTGGTATTCCGTAGCTCCACCCATACCGATTCCACATCATCCAAGCTAATGTCTTTTCTTACAATTGCATTAATTTCCTCTTTAACCAGCAACACCACCCCACGTCCTTTTCCTTTCTGTCTATCCTTCCTAAATGTTGAATACCCTTGGATGTTGAGTTCCCAGCCTTGGTCACCCTGGAGCCATGTCTCCGTGATGCCAACCACATCGTATCCGTTAACTGCTATCTGCACAGTTAATTCATCCACCTTATTCCGAATACTCTTCGCATTGAGGCACAGAGCCTTCAGCCTTACCTGTTTAACACACTTTGACCCTTTAGAATTTTGCTGTAAAGTGGCCCTTTTGTTTTTTCCTTGGGTTTCTCTGCCCTCCACTTTTACTCATCTCCTTTCTGTCTTTTGCTTCTGTCTCCATTTTGTTTCCCTCTGTCTCTCCGCATTGGTTCCCATCCCCCTGCCATATTAGTTTAAATCCTCCCAACAGCACTAACAAACACTCCCCCCTGGACATTGGTTCCGGTCCTGCCTAGGTGCAGACCGTCCGGTTTGTACTGTTCCCACCTCCCCCAGAACCGGTTCCAATGCCCCAGGAATTTGAATCCCTCCCTGCCGAATTCTTTATTAAGATGGAGAGTGACACAGTTCATTCGGAAACTCGCGTCCTGAACTTAGGGAAAGGTAACTTTGATGGTATGAGGTGTGAATTGGCTAGAATAGACTGGCAAAGCATACTGAAAGGGTTGATGGTGGATAAGCAATGGCAAACATTTAAAGATCACATGGATGAACTTCAGCAATTGTACATCCCTGTTTGGAGAAAAATAAAACTGGGAAGGTGGCTTAACCATGGCTAACAAGGGAAATTAAGGATAGTGTTAGAGCCAAGGAAGAGGCAGATAAATTGGCTAGAAAAAGCAACAAACCTGAGGACTGGGAGAAATTTAGAACTCAACAGAGGAGGACTAAGGGTTTAATTAAGAGGGGGAAAATAGAGTACGAGAGGAAGCTTGGAACATAAAAACTGACTGCAAAAGCTTCTATAAATATGTGAAGAGAAAAAGAAAAGTGAAGACAAACGTAGGTCCCTTGCAGTCGGATTCGGGTGAATTTATAATGGGGAACAAAGAAATGGCAGACCAATTGAACGAAGGAAGACACAAATAACCTTCCGAATGTACTCGGGGACAGTGGGTCTAGTGAGAAGGAGGAACTGAAGGATATCCTTATTGGGCAGGAAATTGTGTTCGGGAAACTGATGGAATTGAAGGCCGATAAATCCCTGGAGCCTGATAGTCTGCATCCCAGTGTACTTAAGGAAGTGGCGCTAGAAATAGTGGCGCTAGAAATGGTGATCATTTTCCAACAGTCTATCGACTCTGGATCAGTTCCCATGGACTTGAGGGTAGCTAATGTAACACCACTTTTTAAAAAAGGAGGGAGAGAGAAAATGGGTAATGAAAGACCAGTTAGCCTGACTCAGTAGTGGGGAAAATGTTGGAATCAATCATTAAGGATGAAATAGCGCATTTGGAAAGCAGTGACAGGATCGGACCAAGTGAGCATGGATTTATGAAAGGGAAATCATGCTTGACCAATCTTCTGGAATTTTTTGAGGATGTAACTAGCAGAGTGGACAAGGGAGAGCCAGTGGATGTGGTGTATTTGGACATTCAAAAGGCTTTTGACAAGGTCCCGCACAAGAGATTGGTGTGCAAAATCAAAGCGCATGGTATTGGGGGTAATGTACTGACGTGGATAGAAAACTGGTTGGCAGACAGGATGCAGAGAGTCGGGATAAACGGGTCCTTTTCAGAATGGCAGGCAGTGACTAGTGGAGTGCCGCAGGGCTCAGTGCTGGGACCCCAGCTCTTTCCAATATACATTAACGATTTAGATGAAGGAATTGAGTGTAATATCTCCAAGTTTGTGGATGACACTAAACTGGGTGGCGGTGTGAGCTGTGAGGAGGATGCTGAGTGGCTACAGGGTGACTTGGACAGGTTAGGTGAGTGGACAAATGCATGGCAGATGCAGTCTAATGTGGATAAATGTGATGTTATCCATTTTGGGGGCAAAAACACGAAGGCAGAATATTAACTGAATGGCGGCAGATTTAGAAAAGAGGTAGTGCAACGAGACCTGGGTGTCATGGTTCATCAGCCACTGAAAGTGGGCATACAGGTACAGCAGGCGGTGAAGCATGCAAATGGTATGTTGGCCTTCATAGCTAGAGGATTTGAGTATAGGAGCAGGGAGGTCTTACTGTTGTTGTACAGGGCCTTGGTGAGGCCTCACCTGGAATATTGTGTTCAGTTTTGGTCTCCTAATCTGAGGAAGGACGTTCTTGCTATTGAGCGAGTGCAGCGAATGTTCACCAGACTGATTCCAGGGATGGCTGGACTGTCATATAAGGAGAGACTGGATCATCTGGGCCTTTATTTACTGGAATTTAGAAGGATGAGAGGGGATCTCATAGAAACATATAAGATTCTGACGGGACTGGACAGGTTAGATGCGGGAAGAATATTCCCAATGTTGGGGAAGTCCAGAACCAGGGGACATAGTCTTAGGCTATTTAGGACTGGGATGAGGAGAAACTTCTTCACTCAGAGAGTTGTTAACCTGTGGAATTCCCTGCCGCAGAGAGTTGTTGATGTCAGTTCATTGGATATATTCAAGAGGGAATTAGATATGGCCCTTACAGCTAATGGAAAGATAGAAGGAAATGGGTACTGAGGGAATGATCAGCCATGATCTTATTGAATGGTGGTGCAGGCTCGAAGGGCCGAATTGCCTACTACTGCACCTATTTTCTATGTTTCTGTGTTTCTATGAAAAATCTCAAAAATAATGAAAGAAATTAAAAATATTAGTTTATTTGTTGATTTGAGTCACTTCAGTAAGAAAAAGCATTTGCACCTATCTGTTTGGTGCTTGTTAACATGTTAACTAATAGTGCACAGCAATATTTTCTTTCCCCATCTTCAGATTCTGTGCGTTGCCTTAAAACCGATTGTGCTGCTGTCACCCAATGTGTCACCTGCTGCCTGTTCTGTTGGCCCTCAAACAGCCCCAGAACCTTGGTTTGATGTCTCATCCAAACGACAGTGCAGTTCTCCCTCAGCACTGCAGTGTCAGCCTGGATTTTGTGCTCAAGTCCCTGGAGTGGGACTTAAACCCACAACTTTCTGACTCAGAGGAGAGGGTGCTACCCACTGAGCCACAGCTGACAAAGTTAGCCCAGTGGTGAGGGAGTGCTGCCTTCAGAGGTGCCTTCTTTCGTAGGAAATGTTAAAATGAGACTTCTTGCCTGCTCCATGTGTAAGATCCCACGGCACACAATCCCCTTGAAAGACAAATGATCACATCGTTCTTTCATTGGCTGCTGTGTTTCCCTATGTAACAACAGTGACTACACTTCAGAAGTAATTTGGTGATTGTAAAGAACTTTGGGACGTCCTGAACAAACGTTCTTTCTTTCAAAGCAGAGGCTCCTTCGGAGAATCATGTCCGATGCCCCCCTCTTTCTCAGAAACAGTATTTTTGCATAATGAATGTTAGTGTCAATATAATGGGTAACCTCAGTGGTTCTGTCACTTTAGCTGGTTTAATTCTGCTCCCTTACACTTTGGGCGTTTTAAGGTGATGTCCAATCGTATCATTGAACTGACTGGCCGGGGAATTCCTGGGGTCCACTCCCGCTTCACTGGAGGTACTTTGCCGGAATTCCTGACCAGACGATTTCCAGCACATTTCTGCCAGAGTGGAGTGGCTTTGGCAGTGGATCCGAGGAATGTTGCGTCTGTTTTGACAGCGTCAGTAACTTCACTAAAAGGTGTGCCACGGCCTCTCCTCTCTCGGGGTTGGGGAAGTGAGCAGGATGAGCAAAGCTCTGCAGACGGAACCAGAATGGGCCTGTGCTCAGGATGTTTGGGGGAAGGTGGAATAGGGAGGGATGGATCGTTGGGTGGCTTTGGAGGAGGCAAAACATCAGTTTAATTTTTTCTGTGCAGGGCACCAGTAAATCACTGGTTGGGCCTCAGCTGGGGTATTGTGGATAGTTCCGCGCACCACACCAGGAAAGGTGTAAAGGCCTTAGAAAGGGTGCAGAGGAGGTTTACCAGGAAGTTACCTGGGATGAGGGACTTCAGTTATGAGGAGAGGTTGGGAAAGTTAGGACCGTTCTCTTTGGAACAGAGAAGGTTAAGAGGTGACCTAATAGAGGTTTTCAAGATGATGAGAGGTTTTGATGGAGTAGACAGGAAAAACTATTCCCTCTGACAAGTAGGTCAATAACCAGAGGTCATAGATACAAAACCATTGGGAACAGATCTAGAGGGAGAGGAGGAGGAACCTTTTCAATCAGGGAGTTACCGGAATCTGGAACGCTCTGCCGGAAACGGTGGTGGAAGCTGATTCCTGCAATCATTTTAAGCGGGGGTTGGTCAGAAGCTTGAGGATGAGCAACTTACCGGGTTACGGACACAAAGCGGGGATGTGGGACTGAGCACGATGGCTCTTTCAAAGGGCCAGCACAGGCACGATGGGCCGAATGGCCTCCCTCTGTGCTGTAATAATTCTATGATTCTGTGACCCAGGGGCTCACGGGGGCTTCAATACGGACAGAAAATAACAGCCGTTCCACAGAGCCGCAGAACCCGGGCCATAGAACCTTTAACAGATGTTTGAAGCAGAGTCAGGCCCGCATGGACTTGCTATTTATTTACTCCTCCATGGCAGCGGGAAGACCAGGGCTGAGGAAGAAATGTATCCTGCACAGAGATACAGGCAAGAGGGCTAACAAGATTTGTTTTGGTTAACTGAATAAAACAGGTTTAAACTGAGGAGTGATAAACTTCCTGGAAGCAGGAACTATTTACGGGGGATGCCTGAGTTTGGAAATCTGCCCGAGAGAGTTGCGGGGAGCACGATAGTGCCGCCAATTGGAGGAAGTGTGTATTGCAGGCATCACCTACTGGTAACAGCTGGCCGTCCTCCTCACACCCCCCCTGGTCATCTTGTCCGCAAATATGGGAATCTCTGTTCTAAAGTAATTCTAGCTCCTTAAAGGCTATGGGATGAAGAAGAAAAAAAGGCAAACTGTAATGTATTTGCTTCATGGGTTCTTTGCTTAAGAATTCATAGCAACCCATTGCTATTAAGAGCTCGTTGGTTTATTAACAAAGGTTTAACAAACACATTACACATTATCAGTTCATTCACTAGGCTCACAACTGCATACCTTATCATGGATGACCTAGACTCAACTGGCTGGGGTTTTATTGAGTCTAGTGGACATCACGTGACTGGCTCAGCCACTCACAATGCAACAGCTCCACAACTATTTTGGTAGAACAATAATCAAGTGCCCCTTAACTAAAGGCGCACTAAAACTGACAAATTAATCAAATTAACTTTTTACCAGAAAATTAAATCAAATTAAAATTTGGTTGCCGGGGGTTTTTGGGCACTAAAACCACAAATTATACAAGTGCCCCCTGGCTAAAAGGGGAGGGGGACACTAAAACCCGGCACAATAAAAAAATTAAACTTTAAAACATATAAAATCAAATTTAAATTTGGTTGCCGGGGGTGATGATACACTCCAGTCCCTCCGGCGCCCACCTCTCGCGGAAGGC
Organism: Pristiophorus japonicus; assembly: GCF_044704955.1. Classification (NCBI taxonomy): domain Eukaryota; kingdom Metazoa; phylum Chordata; class Chondrichthyes; family Pristiophoridae; genus Pristiophorus; species Pristiophorus japonicus. The sequence goes on along the minus strand of NC_091987.1, from coordinate 139,154,961 downwards.
CGCGAGCGTACCAGTGGACACCTCGTGCTCCATCTCCAGGGACACCCTGGCCCGGATGTAGGCACGGAAGAGAGTCAGGCAGTCGGGCTGAACGACCCCCTCGGCCGCCCGCTGCCTGGACCAGATGATAGCACCCTTGGCCGTGCCCAGGAGCAGTCCTACAAGGAGGCCTTCTGACCTGCAACAGCTCTACAACTATTTTGTTGTGAAACAAATTAAACAGTTAGTTCAAGTGCCCTCTGATTAAAGGAAGGGAACACTCCAAACACTTTACAAGTGCCCTTTTTTGTTTTTATTTTGTTTTTTTTTGTGGGATTTTTTTGTTGGTTTTTTTGGGCACTAAAACCACAAATTATACAAGTGCCCACCCACTGGCTAAAAGAGAAGGGATGCTAAAACCCAGCAATAAAACAAATTAAATTTTAAAACATATAAAATCAAATTAATTCAAATTAAAACAGCTCCAGCCTCGTGCTCCAAACTGCTCCTCTGACTGAGGTCCTGTGGGAAGGAGGACAGTCGGAGTATGTTTGAGTTTGTGTGTATGTGTTGGCACATGCGGCAGAGCCTGGTCTCCAGTCATCTTGGATCCCCTTGCCACTGAACCAAGATCCTGCTCCATTAAGCCCGTGTGGTAGCTGGTATGCAATGGCCACCCCACATTAAAAGAATTCACGCATAGGCATCTTCCACCATTTAAAATGAGTTAATCAGTCACCTGAGTACTTATTTTTAGTGTGGAAGCAAATCATCCTTAACCCCGAGTAACTGCCTTTGATGATGATAATGATGATGGTTTTTTGCACAATGCTCTCGGAGGAGTGAGGGTCCAGACTGGGCGAGTAGCAGCAACTTTACCCCGCGGTGCTTTGTGCTGGTGACGCTGCGTGGTCTGAAGGGGGTGCAAAATTCACAAGAACCCCTCCCCCCAGTGTTTGGGCTCATTCGAAAGGAAATTTAATTTGGGACTATCTACCGAAAAGTTTGGAACCCTAAAGTGCTTATGGAAAAAACTACGAACTTTAACAGAATTTTGGATTTTTAAAAGACAAATTCAAGGCTGTGGGCGGAGACAACTTGATGATTGGAATTATTTGGGTGTTGAGGACTAAAGTAACCTGTCTGGAGAAATGGGTATTCGAGAATCCTTCTCCACAAGAGACATTAGCATTACAAAATGGCCCAGAGATAGCTACCCAGCAACTTGAAACTGATAAGCCATTTCAGCATGCACATCACAAAGAGGCCCAAGCCAGCCTGTATGCAAAAAACTAAGCACAAAAGGACATTGCAATGACCAAACTAATATTTCCATCAGGAAGCAATTTTCGAACATCAGCCCATGCGAGACATATTAACTTTAACGAGCCCACCAAAATATTATAAAGAAGAGTCAAACCCACCAAATTCAAACAAAGGATTCTGAACAGATTTGGCGCCAAGATTAGAACCACTCAAACCGTATAACTGGCCCCCTGTTTCAACAGAGGGTGTGACATACTTGGCTCTACAACCGAGACCACGCTTGTGTCATCAAGACAAGGAGAGAAACCAATGTGACAGTTGTAAACTAATTTCTCCAGCCTCGAAGTCCTGAAGTCCTGAAGGAAGGAAGAACACCAGCATCGTGGCAGCAACCGACCACAACCAACATGGTATCAACGAAAAACCACCGCGATCGACCAAACTCGAAACAAACACCAATGGGGAAAAAACGAAGAATCGAAAAGTTTCCACTCTACAATCTAATCCTGACCTACCAATGGGTAAAACATTACCCAAAAGACTGTAGAAATCTATTTCTAATGAAGAAAACCAGGTACTTACCCCATAGATCCAAAACGCACCTTACCGCATCAGTGGACTCAACCCAACTGAAGATTGTGCAGCAAGAAGTCTTCTCCGACGTTCGGGGTATGGCAAGCAGACCCTACAGGCATCCAGCAAACCCTGAAATTGCGATCTACTGCTAACTGTCAAAATTGGTAAGCATTGTCCCTGCCTGCCCTGGAGTCCAACCTAGCTAGGATTAAGTATTGGGAGGTGGGAGGTGTAATTCTAATGTAACCCCCTTTGAATGTAATGTGTTGTTCTCTATTAGAGTCATTACAAGCTATTGTAACCCCCTCTGAGTGTGTAAAGTATTGTTCCTTAATAAGTTTGAATAAGTTTTGACATTGTACTTTCTTATTAGAGTAATTATAAGTTTGTAATTTCTTGACTGTAATAAAATCAAAGTTCTTTTTCATCAAACCAGTGTCCCTCGCACTTTATCACATCCCCCAAATAAATCCAGAGTCTAGAACCCAAGGGAGTGGGAGCAATTCGAACAGCTCAAGTTGGTCAGAAGGGAACCTGACCCCCTCATAGAGACCACCCCCTTACAGGTCTCAGCTGTTTAAACTCCAGCTTTGCCCCTGTGCACACTCAGGAATTCCGAAGCCTGGGCTCTTCCGTACCTGCGTCTCAGCTCCCTGGATCGACGTGAGTGGGCTGTGTCCCTGCAGGGAGAGGGGTAAGGGAGGGCAGAAACACTGCCTATGCCCATCTCTCAGGACGTTGGTTCACAGCCTCCTGCCCACGGTGATGGGTTGACATCTAACTGACCCAACAATATAAATCTACATCTTGCACACATGACAGAATGATGCACTTTAACAGTTTAATAAATGCAAAAGGATGTTTGGCTCCCGGTCCAGCAACGCCTTGATTTTAAAATTATTATCTTTGTTTTCAAAGGGCCTCACCCCTCTCTATCTCTGTAACCCCCTCCAGCCCCACAAGCCTTCGGGATATCTACGTTCCTCCAATTCTTCGCTCTTGATCCCTGATTTTAATCGCTCAGCCATTGGCAGCGATGACTTCAGCTGCCTAAGCTCTAAGCTCTGGAATTCCCTCCCTAAACCTCTCCGTCTCTCTACCTCGCTCTGCTGCTTTAAGATGCTCCTTAAGACCTAACTCTGACCAAGCTTTTGGTCACCTGTCCTGATATCTCCTTTTGTGGCTCGGTGTCAAATGTTGTCTGATTATGCCCCAGTGAAGCACCTTGGGACATTTTTCTACATTAAAGGTGCAATAGAAATACAAGTTGTTGTTGTTTAATGTCACCCTCTATAAACACACTACTGCATTATTGTCCCCCAGTTTTCTCCACCCACCCTCCTTTGCGAAGGAACTATTGGTGCGTGGTTCCATGTATCACCCAAGTGGTTATCCTGAGTACTTCCTCTCTGTATCTGAACGCTTGTGCTTATGAAGGTGAGGGATGTTACTGCTGTGGGATGGAAGACCTCCCACCCAGCTCAGGTATAACATGGTGGGATGCAGATTAAAGCTTCTTCTACTCTGTCACCAATGTGCCTCAGCACCAAGCCATGCCCTGACCACACCCCCCCGGTGCACCAGTGTAACACGTTCCATACCAAGCATCCTGGGATCTGGCTGGATTACAGCAGTTATATTTTGGTGAGCCATGGATTGGATTTCCCCAACTCTTTTAACAAATGACCCTTGCAGTGGAGACCTCCATGCCACCAGTCTAGGCTGGATTTGAACTTAGTTGCAATAAGAGATGAAAGGACAGTATCAGTACCACTGACTCCCCCTTTAAGGTTTCCATATTTTATATGTGTACCTGGGTAGTGACTGTCAGAATGATGTTCCACCATGGGGAGCATCACCCACCACATGGATCATTTCCAGGAGTGAATTTCCCCCTTCCCTACCCCGAGAAATAGGTGCCCATTGCATTCCCACTTTTGCTGCCCTGGCTGAGGTTAGCTGAGATTACCCGCCGCAAATTGTGGAGAAAAATGGCATTTCCCAAATCCCTTGGCCAGTTTACACTCAGAGGTGAATTTGTCAATTGCAGCACTGGGGCAGTCTGACAGTTCCCTCTTAATTACAGATTGAAACTCATTGTGCGATGTAAAGGTTCCTAATCCTGCTTTCTTAATCAGGCATGTGCTTATCATCACAACAGAGCAGCGTAATGATTACCATGTTTTTATTTCAACACAACAAAATATAATCACAATATTGAGACATCCTGAGCTCAAAGCAATACTGAGCTCCAAACAATGAGCGACTGAATACGTTCAGAAGATTAATGCCAGTCTACGGATCTGGATGAAGAGCTGGTTAATGACTTCTTCTAATCAATCGTTCATTGTAATCAATTGCCACTGAAGTAACGAATGTTTTATTCACTGGTTCACCCAGTTGGCATTCTTTCATTCTGCTCCCGCCTTTCTGCAATGTTTCCACAGAACAGATTGATTTCTGAGCATGAAAGGATCTCACAATTCATATATGCTACCAGTGACCGTGGCCTTTGTAGGTCTTTCAGTCCGTGTCTGGGTGTAGGGTATATACAGTGTGTGTCTGGGTGTGGGGTACACACAATCTGTATCTGGGTGTGGGGTACACACAGTCTGTATCTGGGTGTGGGGTACCTACAGTGAGTGTCTGGGTGTGGGATATATCCAGTCTGTGTCTGGGTGTGGGTACACACAGTGTGTGTCTGGGTGCGGCGTACACACAGTCTGTGTCTGGGTGTGGGGTACACACAGCCTGTGTGAAGGAAGAATTTAGTGACCTCACACAAATGGTCAAGGTCAGTGAATACATCTTCAATGTATCCTACCAACTGCAGCACTAGCCTCAGCCACTGCTCAATTCACCACACCCCCATCACTCACCTCCCAACAATCCCTATCAGTCAGGGCTCAGACCTCACATCCCTCACCCTCACACACTTAGCACTGTTGCAAGCCTCATGCCCACAGTTCACAGCTCACACACACTGCCAACTATTCAACAATGACAGCCACATCACCCAAACATATTGCACGACACTCACTGACACACTTCCCTCTCTCTTGTGGGAGAAGATGGTGCACAACAGGAGGCAGCAGGAATTAGAGAGGGGGAGAGACCGCCTGCATGTTCTAACCCCAATAGAGGACACGGTGCTGGCCATTATGGGAAGGGCCATTGCTGAGACCGTGGCCACTGGCAGGGCTGAAGCCATTGGTGATGAGGGTATCCGCATTCCTGTAGGGGGTGGTGTGTGGGGTCAGGTTCACCTCTGACCTTCTGAGCGGTTCAAATCGCTCCCACTTGCTGGGTTGTAGACTTTGGATTTATTTGGGGGATGTGACAAAGTGCAAGAGACAACTGGTTTGGTGCAAAGAACTTCGATTTTATTAAGGACAAGAAAATACAATGTCAAACTTGTAATCATTCAAATAAAGAACACTATATCACACATTCAAAGGGGTCACAGAAAATAATACATCTCCCACCTCCCAAGGCCTAACTCTGACTAGGTTAAACTCCAGGGCAAACAGGGACTATGCTCACCAATCCTTTATTGTCAGTTGGTGGTGGTTTGTGATTTTGGGGTTCACTGGACTCTCTAGGTTCTGCTTGCTGTACCCCGAACGTCGTAGAGGACGTCTCACTGTATAGTCTTCAGTTGGGTGGTGTCCGCTGATGCAGTAGGGCACGTATTGGACTTATGGGGTGAGTATCCACTTTCTTTCGTTAGAAATAGGTTTCAAAAGTGTCTTCAGTTAATGCTTCACCTGTTGGTAGTCAGGACTAGATTGTAGAGTGGAAACTTTCGAATCTTCGGTTCCTTCTTTGAGGAGTTTTGTTTCGGAGTTCGTCGATCGCGGTGTTTTCAATGGTACCACGTTGGCTGTGGTCGGTTGCTGCCACGATGGTGATGTCCTGAGTTACTGGGGCTGCTTTCTCTGCCGTGGTGATGTTCTTCCTTCTTCTTTGATAGCCAGGCAGCGTGGCCCCGGGAGTGTCGTCGAGGCTTGTTAAAACTGCTGCGGTGGTCTCTCTCTCCTCCCTTCTTGATGCTCTATGATGCTATGTATAAACTTTGATAAAACAGGGCCCCAGTTATACTTTGGGAGCTGTTCTAATCTTCGTGGCAATTCAGCCCTGATTCCTTGTTTAATTTTTGGCGGGCTTGATATTTCTTTTTCATATTTTGGCGGGCCCATTAATGTTAACCTGTCTCGGATGTGTCGATCTTCTAAATTTGTTTCTTGATGGGGAAAAATTAGCTTTGGTATTTGCAATGTCTGCCTAGGCCTGGGTTTTCCATGCGGGCTAGATGTGTCATTGTCATTATGTATATGCTGGATTGGTTTCCTGCTCAGGGTGATGGCTGGCTATCTCTGGGTTGATTGTTGTTATGTTAATGTTTCCTGGGGAGAAGGGTTTTCACAATTTCCAGACAATTTGTTTTAGCTTCAATACCCCAGACAGTTTCAATACTCAAAACTGGTTTCCTTTGAAGGATAGTTATCCTTTAGTTTTCAGCCCTTCCCACATGGACCCAATCTGCCTTGTAAAATCCCAAATTCGATTAAAACTCGTAGTTTCTTCCATGTGCACTTTAGGATCTCAAGCTTTCTGGTAGATAGTTCAAAATTAAATTTCCTTTCCAATGAGTCCAAACATTGGGGAGGGAGGGGGGTGGTTCCCATGAATTTTGCAACCTTACATTCCTAATCTTCCTTTTCTCATCCCACTTCCCCCTCATCCCTCAATCTATTCTGACTTACAAGCTGCAGATGGTGTGAGCACACACTTCTTACTTTCTCCTCTCCCCTCACCACAACTCAGCCCTTGTCCCTTTATCATTCGAGGATAGTATAGAGGTGGGACCTACACATGGTGAGACATGGGCACAAGTGCGCTGGAGCTGGGGCTGGGAGAACGGACAGTGCAGGTGCCAGCTCCCCGAGGGGTGAGGTCGGACATGAGTTCTGCTGCAGAGGACTTGGCTGAGGACTTCGATGGGCCGGGGTACAGAAGAAGTCTGATGGATGTGCACACCCAAACACTTGGTACACTGGAAAGTCTGCCATAAAAAGTGCCTTCTGTTCCCTGGGCCCTCAGCTCTGGAATTCACTGCCGTAACCTCCCCGTCTCTCTATCTCTTTCCTCCTTCAATTCGCTCCATAAAACCTACCTCTTTGAGCAAGCTTTTGGTCACCTGCCCTAATATCTCCTTGTGTGGCTTAGTGTCAATTTGTTTTTATCTCATAATACTCCTGTGAAACGCCTTGGAACATTTCACTACGTTAAAGGCACTATATAAAGACAAGTTGTTGTTGTTGTTTCCAGAAAGCCAACGCACAATGTCACGGAGCACGGAGTCCAGCACTAACTTGGAACAGGGCTTTGTGCAGAGCTTGGAGCCCATCCTTTCCAACATGGAATGAGTGGTCACCTCCATTAATGCACCTCGGGAGCCAACCATGACAGCCGCTGTCTCAGCTTCAATACATCACAAGCAGCATCCACCCTACGTCTGAGTGCTGCAGTGGAAGCTCAAACTGCTGCCATCATGGCTCTGGATACCAGTGTATAAAGGGGCTTCCAGGGATCACAGCGCTCCAGTAATCTGTTCTCCAATGGATTGCTATGTATGGTTAAGGGACAACCCCGGGTGCTTGGCAGTGGCTCCATAGAGTATGAACCCACTGTCCTCTCTCAGGTTGACAGAATTTGTGCTCCCACCCCTGCCACTCCGCCAGTGCCCTTACTGTTAGAAACATAGAAACATAGAAAATAGGTTGTAGGAGTAGGCCATTCAGCCCTTCTAGCCTGCACCGCCATTCAATGAGTTCATGGCTGAACATGCAACTTCCGTACCCCATTCCTGCTTTCTTGCCATACCCCTTGATCCCCTTAGTAGTAAGGACTACATCTAACTCCTTTTTGAATATATTTAGTTATTTGGCCTCAACAACTTTCTGTAGTAGAGAATTCCACAGGTTCACCACTCTCTGGGTGAAGAAGTTTCTCCTCATCTCGGTCCTAAATGGCTTACCTCTTATCCTTAGACTGTGACCCCTCGTTCTGGACTTCCTCAACATTGTGAACATTCTTCCTGCATCTAACCTGTCTAAACTCATCAGAATTTTAAACGTTTCTACAAGGTCCCCTCTCAATCTTCTGAACTCCAGTGAATACAAGCCCAGTCAATCCAGTCTTTCTTGATAGGTCAGTCCCGCCATCCCGGGAATCAGTCTGGTGAACCTTCGCTGCACTCCCTCAATAGCAAGAATGTCCTTCCTCAGGTTAGGAGACCAAAACTGTACACAATACTCCAGGTGTCGCCTCACCAAGGCCCTGTACAACTGTAGCAACACCTCCCTGCCCCTGTACTCAAATCCCCTCGCTATGAAGGCCAACATGCCATTTGCTTTCTTAACCGCCTGCTGTACCTGCATGTCAACCTTTAATGACTGATGTACCATGATACCCAGGTCTCATTGCACTCCCCTTTTCCTAATCTGTCACCATTCAGATAATAATCTGTCTCTCTATTTTTACCACCAAAGTGGACAACCTCACATTTATCCACATTATACTTCATCTGCCATGCATTTGCCCACTCACCTAACCTATCCAAGTTGCTCTGCAGCCTCATAGCATCCTCCTCGCAGCTCACACTGTCACCTAACTTAGTGTCATCCGCAAATTTGGAGATACTACATTTAATTCCCTCGTCTAAATCATTAATGTACAGTGTAAACAGCTGGGGCCCCAGCACAGAACCTTGCGGTACACCACTAGTCACTGCCTGCCATTCTGAAAAGTACCCATTTACTCCTACTCTTTGCTTCCTGTCTGACAACCATTTCTCAATCCATGTCAGCACACTACCCCCAATCCCATGTGCTTTAACTTTGCACATTAATCTCTTGTGTGGAACCTTGTCGAAAGCCTTCTGAAAGTCCAAATATACCACATCAAATGGTTCTCCCTTGTCCACTCTACTGGAAACATCCTCAAAAAATTCCAGAAGATTTGTCAAGCATGATTTCTCTTTCACAAATCCATGCTGACTTGGACCTATCATGTCACCTCTTTCCAAATGCGCTGCTATGACATCCTTAATAATTGATTCCATCATCTTACCCACTACCGATGTCAGGCTGACCAGTCGATAATTCCCTGTTTTCTCTCTCCCTCCTTTTTTATAAAGTGGGGTTACATTGGCTACCCTCTACTCGATAGGAACTGATCCAGATTCAATGGAATGTTGGCAAATGACTGTCAATGCATCCGCTATTTCCAAGGCCACCTCCTTAAGTACTCTGGGATGCAGTCCATCAGGCCCTGGAGATTTATCGGCCTTCAATCCCATCAATTTCCCCAACAATTTCCCGACTAATAAGGATTTCCCTCAGTTCCTTCTCCTTACTAGACCCTCTGACCCTTCTTATATCCGGAATGTAGTTTGTGTCCTCCTTAGTGAATACCGAACCAAAGTACTTGTTCAATTGGTCCGCCATTTCATTGTTCCCCGTTATGACTTCCGCTAATTCTGACTGCAGGGGACCTACAATTGTCTTTACTAACCTTTTTCTCTTTACATATCTATCGAAACTTTTGCAATCCGTCTTAATGTTCCCTGCAAGCTTCTTCTCACACTCCATTTTCCCTGCCCTAATCAAACCCTTTGTCCTCCTTTGCTGAGTTCTAAATTTCTCCCAGTCTCCGGGTTCGCTGCTATTTCTGGCCAATTTGTATGCCACTTCCTTGGCTTTAATACTATCCCTGATTTCCCTTGATAGCCACGGTTGAGCCACCTTCGCTTTTTTATTTTTATGCCAGACAGGAATGTACAATTGTTGTAGTTCATCCATGCAGTCTCGAAATGTTTGCCATTGCCCATCCACAGTCAACACCTCAAGTATCATTCGCCAATCAATCCTAGCCAATTCACGCCTCATACCTTCAAAGTTACCCTTCTTTAAGTTCTGGACCATGGTCTCTGAATTAACTGTTTCATTCTCCATCCTAATGCAGAATTCCACCATATTATGGTCACTCTTCCTCAAGGGGCCTCGCACAACGAGATTGCTAATTAATCCTTTCTCATTACAAAACACCTAGTCTAAGATGGCCTCTCCCCTAGTTGGTTCCTCAACATATTAGTCCAGAAAACCATCCGTTATGCACTCCAGGAAATCCTCTTCCACCGTATTGCTTCCAGTTTGGTTAGCCCAATCTATGTGCATATTAAAGTTAACCATTATAACTGCTGCACCCTTATTGCATGCACCCATAATTTCCTGTTTGATATCCTCCCCAACATCACTACTACTGTTTGGAGGTCTGTACACAACTCCCACTAACGTTTTTTGCCCTTTGGTGTTCTGCAGCTCTACCCATATAGATTCCACATCATTCAAGCTAATGTCATTCCTAATTATTGTATTAATCTCCTCTTTAACCAGCAATGCTACCCCATCTCCTTTTCCTTTTATTCTATCCTTCCTGAATGTTGAATACCCCTGGATGTTGAGTTCCCAGCCTTGATCATCCTGGAGCCACGTCTCCGTAATCCCAATCACATCATATTTGTTAACATCTATTTGCACAGTTAATTCATCCACCTTATTACGGATACTCCTTGCATTAAGACACAAAGCCTTCAGGCTTGTTTTTTTAACACCCTTTTTCCTTTTAGAATTTTGTTGTACAGTGGCCCTTTTTGTTCTTTGTCTTGCGTTTCTCTGCCCTCCACTTTTTCTCATCTCCTTTCTGTTTTTTGCTTTTATCTCCTTTTTGTTTCCCTCTGTCTCCCTCCATTGGTTCCCATCCCCCTGCCATATTAGTTTAACTCCTCCCCAACAGTACGAGCAAACAATTCCCCGTAGGACATTGGTTCAGGTCCTGCCCAGGTGCAGACCGTCCGGTTTGTACTGGTCCCACCTCCCCCAGAACCGGTTCCAATGCCCCAGGAATTTGAATCCCTCCCTGCTGCACCACTGCTCAATCCACGTATTCATCTGTGTTATCCTGCGATTCCTACTCTGACTAGCATGTGGTACTGGTAGCAATCCCGAGATTACTACTTTTGAGGTCCTACTTTTTAATTTAGCTCCTAGCTCCTTAAATTCGTTTCTTAGGACCTCATCCCTTTTTTTACCTATGTCGTTGGTACCAATGTGCACCACGACAACTGGCTGTTCTCCCTCCCTTTTTAGAATGTCCTGCACCCGTTCCGAGACATCCTTGACCCTTGCACCAGGGAGGCAACATACTATCCTGGAGTCTCGGTTGTGGCCACAGAAACGCCTATCTATTCCCCTAACAATTGAATCCCCTATCACTATCGCTCTCCCACTCTTTTTCCTCCACTCCTGTGCAACAGAGCCAGCCAGGGTGCCATGAACTTGGCTGCTGCTGCCCAGGTCGAGATGGTGCAGTCCCCAGCCAGGCCTTCTAGGCCCAGAGCTTCTCGAGGCCGCTACCCAAGGCCATCTGCAGTCCTCTCCACTGAAAATCAGCAGGCTTCCACCAGCCGTACTGCAGCCACTGGGGAAGCACCTCATAGGAGCACTAGAACAGGCAAAGGCACACGGAACAGGCGCTAAGGGAATGCACAAGGGTGGTCAGTTTATTTTTTATGCACTATGGTATGATTTAATGTATAAATTTGGATTGGAATGGGTATTTTGTGTTGGCTTTTATTTTTGCATTTTGGGAAAGAGGACAATGAGCTGGTCAGTGACAGAGGGAAGGTAATGATTGTGGGACTGTTGGTGAATGGGGAATTGGGGTTGAGGTTATTGATATCGCTCATGAATTATTTGATCATGTAGAGCCCGGGCAGAAAGGGGCAGTCTAGGTTGCTGCTTTCTTTCCTCTTCCTCCACTTCCATCTTCTCCTCTACCTCCTCCTCCTCCTCGTCCTCGGCCTCCTCCTCCTCGTCCTCCACCTCCTCGTCCTCCACCTCTTCCTCTACCTCCTCCTCCTCCTCCACCTCTTCCTCATCCTCCACCTCCTCCTCATCCTCCACCTCTTCCTCATCCTCCTCCTCCTCCACCTCTTCCTCATCCTCCACCTCCTCCTCATCCTCCACCTCTTCCTCATCCTCCTCCTCCTCCACCTCTTCCTCTACCTCCTCCTCCTTGTCCTCCACCTCCTCCTTGTCCTCTTCCTCCTCCTCGTCCTTGTCCTCCGCCTCCTCCTCATCCTCCTCCTCCTCCTCGTCCTCCTCCTCCTCCTCGTCCTTGTCCTCCACCTCCTCCTCATCCTCCTCCACCTCCTCCTCCTCCTCCTCCGCCTGCTCCTCAGCTCCCGCCTGTTGGTGGTGGCAAGAGCTGTTCGCTCACGATGGCGATGCTGTGCAGCATGCAGCATACTATGGCAAGTCATGAGACCCACTCAGCTGAGTACTGCAGGGCTCCTTAAGAACAGTCCAGGCAGTGGAAGCCTTGCTTCAGGACACTAATGGTTTGCTCTATAAGATTTCTTATGGCAGCATGGCTCCCATTGTCGGCCAGCTGTGCAGGCATGTGTGGGTTGTGTACTGGAGTCATGGGCCATGTGATGAGTAGATAACTCTTGTCGCCCAGTAGCCACCCTTTGATTTGCCATGGTGCTGCAGCTGTCACAGAGGACTACCGCAGAATGAACAAACCATGACTGCTGCCAGGATACCAGAAATTGACCTGCATGATGCGCTGCCTGTGGTCACACACCAGTTGCACATTGAAGGAGTAAAATCCTTTTCAGTTCCGGTAAATGGGCGAGTTAACATGAGGCATAAGTAAAGGAATGTGCATGCAGTCAATGGCACCCTGCACCATGGGGAAGCCTGCAATCCTAGCAAACCCTCGTGCTCGCTCTGCCTGCTTCTCTCCGGCATGAGTGAATGAGACAAAGTTGTCTCTCTTTGCCCTCAGTGACCTCCCTTATGCAGCACTGCCCTGCAAACTGAGAGACATTGCATATATCTCCAGCAGCAGCCTGGAAGGAGACATATGCAGAAAAGTTCAGAGCCACGGTCACCTTGACAGCCACAGGCAATGTTGGTTGCCATTGACAGCAGGCACATTGCTTTGTGTGTGCCTCATGTGAACCCGGCCAGTTACCCGAACTGACAGAGAGTGCACTTGCCCTGCTCTGCGGTTGGAGTTGCAGCTGGCAGATTTCAGTCACGACCTCTTTCGTGAAGCTCAGACATCTCAAGCATTGGTCGTCGCTGAAGTTCAGGGAATAGAATTGCTCCCTAAACACTCTCTGGGAATACTTCTGAGAGCACTTTAACCCTCCTCTTCCTCCCTCTTCTAGGCTTTCTTCTCAGGATGTTGAATAGGCCACCCATGTCTGGAAGCAAGTGATTTGTACACAAACCTTTAAATCATCAAAAAGGTAATTCAGCATCAGCCAGACCACTCCCTGTAATCCCAGGGATTGTTGTATAGGGGGGTGGTCTGATGGCGGGGGTGGTCTGATGGCGGGGGAGGGTCTGATGGCAGGGGGGTGGTCTGATGGCGGGAAGGGTGTGATGGCGGGGGGTGGTCTGATGATGGGGGAGGGTCTGATGGCGGGGGATGGTCTGATGGCGGGGGAGGGTCTGATGGCGGGGGGTGGTCTGATGGCGGGGGAGGGTCTGATGGCGGGGGGTGGTCTGATGGCGGGGGAGGGTCTGATGGCGGGGGAGGGTCTGATGGTGGGGGGTGGTCTGATGGCGGGGGAGGGTCTGATGGCGGGGGTGGTCTGATGGCGTGGGAGGGTCTGATGGCAGGGGATGGTCTGATGGCGGGGAGGGTCTGATGGCGGGGGAGGGTCTGATGGCGGGGGTGGTCTGATGGCGTAGGAGGGTCTGATGGTGGGGGGTGGTCTGATGGTGGGGGGTGATCTGATGGCGGGGGGTGGTCTGATGGTGGGGGGTGATCTGATGGTGGGGGAGGGTCTGATGGCGGGGGTGGTCTGATGGCAGGGGAGGGTCTGATGGCGGGGGATGGTCTTATGGCGCGGGGTGGTCTGATGGCGGGGGTGGTCTGATGGCGGGTGTGGATCTGATGGCGGGGGAGGGTCTGATGACGGGGGAGGGTCTGATGGCGGGTGTGGGTCTGATGGCGGGGGTGGGTCTGATGGTGGGGAGTGGTCTGATGAAGGGGGAGGGTCTGATGGCGGGGGAGGGTCTCATGATGGGGGAGGTTCTGATGGCGGGGAGTGGTCTGATGGCGGGGGTGGGTCTGATGGCGGGGGTGGGTCTGATGGCGGGGAGTGGTCTGATGGCGCGGGGTGGTCTGATGGCGGGGGGTGGTCTGATGGCGGGGGGTGGTCTGATGGCGGGGAGTGGTCTGATGGCGGGGGGTGGTCTGATGGCGGGGGAGGGTCTGATGTCGGGGGTGGGTCTGATGGCGGGGGTGGGTCCAATCCCGGGGATCATTGTATAGGGGGTAGTCTGATGATGGGGATGGTCTGGTGGCAGGTGGGGGTGGGGCTGGGGGGTGAGGTGAATCAGTGCTGCTGCCCCAGGCCCACCAGCAGTGTAAGGACACTTACCTCCCCGAAGCTGCCCTCACCTCCCTTCAGCGTCTGGGTTTCCCGACCCCTGGGACACCCGGCCGTCCACTGTACAACCTGCAAAACAGGTTAAATCAGAGGCTGCCAGCCTCCTAAAAATATTTAAATTTCCAAGCCGCCTCCTGGGGCGGACATGGTGTCGGAATCTCAGCTCAGGATCACATACAATGTGGAGGTTGCGAACAATCTGGTTCAGCCTCAGACAGTGGCTGGGGAGAGGGATGGAATTAGTGGGGAACAGGGTTTGTGGCTGGGGAGGGGGATGCATTCGGTGGGGAACAGGGTTTGTGGCTGGGGAGAGGGATGGAATCAGTGGGGTACAGGGTTTGTGGCTGGGGAGGGGGATGGAATCAGTGGGGTACAGTGTTTGTGGCTGGGGAGAGGGATGGAATCAGTGGGGTACAGGGTTTGTGGCTGGGGAGGGGGATGGAATCAGTGGGGTACAGGGTTTGTGGTTGGGGAGAGGGATGGAATCAGTGGGGTACAGGGTTTGTGGCTGGGGAGGGGGATGGAATCAGTGCGGTACAGGGTTTGTGGCTGGGGAGGGGGATGGAATCAGTGGGGTACAGGGTTTGTGGCTGGGGAGAGGGATGGAATCGGTGGGGAACAGGGTTTGTGGCTGGGGAGGGGATGGAATCGACGGGGAACAGGGTTTGAGGCTGGGGAGAGGGATGGAATCGGTGGGGAACAGGGTTTGTGGCTGGGGAGGGGATGGAATCGGTGGGGAACAGGGTTTGTGGCTGGGGCCAAAGACAATGAACATAAGAATATAAGAAATAGGAGGAGGAGTAGGTCATTTGGCTCCTCAAACCTGTTCTGCCATTGAATAATATCATGGCTGATCTGATCATGGACTCAGCTCCACTTCCCTGCCGCTCCCCATAACCCTTTACGCCCTTATCACTCAAAAATCTGTCTATCTCCGTCTTAAATATAATAAGAACATAAAAAATAGGAGCAATGGCTTTGGTCTTCACAATAATTGGAGGCAATTTCTGCTCATCTAGTACTGGATGTTGGGCAAGCAGCGTGACGAATCAGATTCAGTAGAGGGGCCGAGAGAGGTGGTCGCACCAATCTACATGGACTTCCATCAGCCCAGTTCACTGTTCACTGCTCATGATGCGGTCTCCTCTATGACAGGGAGACCAAATGAAGATTGATTGACCGCTTTAGCAAACAGCTCAGTTCAGTCTGTAATTGTAACCCTGAGCTCCGTGTTACTTGCCACTAGCATTCCCTGTCCCAGTCCCACTCTGACCTCTCTGCCTTTGGCCTTTTTAACAGTTTTCACTTAAGCTCAAGGAACAGAACATTGCGAAGAAATTCGGCTGCTTTGCGCCTACCATTAGTGCCTGCAGGGGGCGGTAATGGGGCGCTGAGGGGTTACCGACCGGTAACTGACGCCCCGAACTTCCCTGGCGGTTTCGCGCTGGCGCTAACATTTACCACCTCGCTCTCTTGTGCCCCGTATATTGTGACATCATCCGGTGCGCAGTGCCCCGTTACCGCCCCCAATGTGATATTCGGTCCTGCCCCCCTGCAGCATCGCCAGGCGTCAACAACAACAGCAACAAGGGGAGACATTGCCAGCTGGGTTGGAGGCTTGGGGAGTGATATTTAAAGCAATGGTTAGGTAGACCAAAATTTATTACTCGCACCAGTCTGGTGCCTTCTGATTGATTTTGACCACTGATTTCTGCGCGATGCCTCAGCCCCACACTCTCTCAGAGAGCTTGGGGCTGTAATGCACATCGCACAGGTCCCGCAGCCCCACACAAAGCATTCGGAATGATTCAACCCATCATTGGCCCTTCCCTTTAACCGAGGGGAGGAGCCGCTGATGCCGCCAGCACTGCACTGAACATTGCTCAGAGCTCTGCCGATACCGCCCCTCTCACTGACTGTAGCACTCTAAGGGACGTAGTAGTGATTGATGTATTGCTCCACCTCCCTCTTGGAGCGCTAAAGCTGACGTTTCCGGGAGCAGCAAATCGTTTTCGCCTGGCGATACTGTTGCGATTATTCAAGTTATCGTCCCAAACTGGCGTGACGCAATTTCTGCTCCTTATCTTTGTCAATGCACTTTGCAGCCCTCAAGACTTGCTGTCTTTCCAGCATATTCCCTTTTATGTTTCAGATTTCCAGCATCGCAGTTTTTGGACTTTCCTGCCCACCAATAGCCGTGCAGGAATATTAACACTCCCCTAGCCTAACGCCCTTGGAACGTAAGCTGCAAAAACAGGTTCAGTAAGGAGACAGCAATAGTCAGCAGGGAGAGAAAAGCATTTTGCTTGGCAATTTGCAAATTTGTTCCAGGATACCCATCCTCCGTGATATACATCACTGACAGTTTTTCCACTTAAGCCTACAGCTTCTCCAGCACTGTATCTGTGCCTGAGGATCAGTATGCCCAGTGGCAGTGAGAGAGATGTGTGTTGTGCATTCTCCTGCAATGTCCTCTGTGCCTTCAAGCTGCCAATGCCTTCTGCAGCATTCCATTCATGTTGGTGCGGGCTGCTCCCCTCGTGTTCCTGCAGCCACGGAAAAAACCTGACACCCAAACTGGCTTGTTGCTGAGCTCTGCCTCTCAGCTCCAGCACAAACGTACACAGATCCCGCACCGATTCTCATTCCAGGAGCAATGTGGAATAAATGTGAGCAGTGTAAGGTTGTAGAATTATGCCTGCACCTCCTTTAACTGCCACTTTTTCGGCACTTAACAAGATGTTGGTTCAGCAACAAACAAAAACAACTTGCATTTCTATAGCGCCTTTATCACAGTAAAACATCCCTCGCACTTCACAGGGGCATTACAAAACAAAATCTGACACCGAGCCACATAAGGAGATATTAGGGCAGATGACCAAAGGCTTGGTTAAGAGGTAGGTTTTAAGGAGCGTCTTATAGGAGGAGAGAAATGTTCAGGGAGCGAGTTCCAGAGCTTCGGGTCTCCACAGCTGAAGACACCAATAGTGGGTCGATTAAAATCGGAGATGCTCAAGGGGGCAGAATTAGAGGAGCGCAGACTTCTTGGGGGGTTATGGGGCTGGAGGAGATTATCGAGATAGGGAGGGGCGAAGTCATGGAGGAATTTGATAAGAAGGAAAACTTCAATACACGCATGGCAACTGGGCAATTTCTTTACCTCCCGGCTCGTCCTTTCCCAGCCTCCCCTCACCAACTCCCAAGCTCCATCCTGTAAGGTCACACACGTTTCCAGAAGGCACAGAAGGAGGTCACAAACTAAAAATGGATTAAATTGATTTAATACAAGCTTTTGGGATTGACTGGACAAAGGGAGTAAAAGGGCGCCAGCCTGGGGCAGGGGGTGACTCACCACCAATTAGGGACAATCTCTGTAGTGGACTGGTTTTATGTATAGAAATAATGGGTTTAATACATTTGATATGGACCCACAGAAGAGCCCCTGAACTGATTGGCCGGAGAGTGAAAAACAATTCTCTCTGGAGATTCCAAGTCTGCAAGGAACCAGAACAACAAAAGGACCCCGCAAGGTGTACATTTTTGGAGAACGGGGTCTGTGGTTCTCGTATCGGACTGTTCCGCCACCTAAGGACTCATTTTAAAAGTGGCAGCAAGTCTTCCTTGATTCCGAGGGACTGCCTATGATGATGACTTAAGATAAGGAGTTCTCTTTTGTAAACTCCGTGTGCAAATTGGGGACATCCAGGTCCATCATCACAGTCAGTCAAACGGATCACCACAAACAACGTATCGATCCAAACACATTATCGGAAACCACAGCTCAGCGGGTGATTATTCATAAAATGGATATAAGTATACGAGCTAGAAGCAGCTCAGAGGCGAAGTACGGAAGCAAAGGGAAATGAACGGAATAAACACAGAAGGAACAGAACTGAAGAGAATGACCAGAAGAGGGAACAACCGGTCATGGAACCAACGACCACGAACCTACAATCTACGATTACAGCTACGAACTGGATGGGTGATTGTATGTCTTCAGTCAATTCACTTAGAAGTCTAGTTCTATAGGTTTTAGTTAGTTTTTGCGTAATAAAACTAACAGTTGGGTTAAGCTGAAACTTTGCGTCACATGTTGTCCTTTTTCCTGTAATTCCCAAGGTCTACGAATCAAGGTAGAGTGTAAAACAAACACCCTACAACTATTTTAGTTGTATCAGTAATCAAAAAAATTTTCAAGTGCCCCCTTGTTTTTTTTTGAGGGCACTAGAAACACAAATTATACAAGTGCCCCCTGACTAAAAGTCGGAGGCGGGGGGGGCACTAAAACCAACAACTTAAACAAATTAAACTTTAGATATTAAAATCAGATTAAAATTTGGTTGCCAGGGGCGATGATGAACTAAGGCCGCGAAGCATACACCGCGTGCTCCAGCTCCAGGCTCGGATGTAACCGCGGAAGAGAGGCAGACAGTCGGGCTGAACGACCCCCTCGACCGCCCGCTGCCTGGACCGGCTGATGGCTGCCTTAGCCATGCCCAGGAACTTCCCTACAGGAGATCTTCCGACCTGCCCGCTCCCCTCCGCACAGGGTGCCCAAAGATCAGGAGTGTGGGACTGAAGTGCAACCAGAATTTGAGGAGCAGCCCCTTCAAATATTGGAAGAGGGGCTGCAACCTCACACATTTCACTAAAACATGGAACACGGATTCTTCCAGACCACAGAAATTGCAGGCGGCCTGGGAGCCCATGAACTTATTGCATGGGACTGCTCCATGCAACACCCTCCAGGCCAAGTCCCCAAGAAATAAGGGGAGGAACACACTATAACCCTACACAAAATCTCACAAGGAACAGAAGGAATATGTTGATAGCTCCCTGGCTCCCAATACATTGACTTCAAAATCCTAGCCATCATTTACAAATCCCTCCGTGGCCTTGTCCCACCCGCTGTCTGTAATGCCCTCCCACCCTATGTCCCAGCCTCTATCCTCTGGTCCTCTGACACAGACCTCCTGTGGATCCCAGCCCCAACTCCGCCATCAGTGGCTGATATCCTTCAGCAGCATACAGCCTTGCTAAGCGGGCCAGTTGTGAGCATTGTTGAGTGTGATGGCACGCTTGTACTGATTGATTGCCTCAGTGTCTCAGTAAACTCCTTCGGGCTAAAATTGGTCTTGGGCATCGGCCAAAGTGGACGATAGCGAATCGAAGCCTGTTTTACACCCTGTCAGATGTTCTTTCCCACTGAAGTTACTATTGCTCGTTTTCCATTACCCACCGCCTCCCTTTTGTTTTGGCCAAATGTGTCCATCACTGCAGTGAAAGGGGTGGTGTGTCAGTCTCTGAGTGTTCTGTCCTATTGAGTTTATCATGTTTAATCCCAGACATAAATGTTAGGCACCTATTCAGTAGAGCACCACTTCAGCTGAGCCAGTTTGAAGTAAGGGGAGGTGACCAATTCTCTGATGTAACAAGTTGGCACCACATATTCCATTCTGTAACAACGGAGCCCGGGAGCTTCTGCTTTCTCCTTTACACCAAATGGATCCATTGGGTCCACAATCAGCACCTTGTTCACCTGATTAGGGTTTCCTCACAAGTGGATTCCCGAGTAACAGAATACAGTGATAGTCAAGGTCTTTGGTTTCTCCTCTATCTGCTTCATCTGTACACTCTCCCACTGATGGTTGGGTAGAAAGGAGATCATTTCATCTCTCAGGTAAGACTTAAGTAATTATTTTGCATGGCTTTACTCCCAGCCGGAAAAACAGACTTACATTTATATAGTGCCTTTCACAACCTCAGGCGTCCCAAAGCACTCCACAGCTAATTAAGTATATTTAAAGGGTAATCATTGTTACATTGGAGGAAACGGGACAGGCAATTTGCGCACAGCAAGCTCCCACAAACAGCGGTGTGATAATGGCCAGATCATCTGTTTTAGTGATGTCCATTGAGGGATAATATCTCCAAGTGTAATATCTCCAAGTTTGCGGATGACACTAAACTGGGTGGCAGTGTGAGGTGTGAGGAGGATGCTAATAGGCTGCAGGGTGACTTGGACAGGTTAGGCGAGTGGACAAATGCATGGCAGATATAATGCAGTATAATGTGGATAAACGTGATGTTATCCACTTTGGTGGCAAAAACACGAAGGCAGAATATTATCTGAATGGTGGCAGATTAGGAAAAGAGGAGGTGCAACGAGACCTGGGTGTCATGATTCATCAGTCACTGAAAGTGGGCATGCAGGTACAGCAGGCGGTGAAGAAGACAAATGGTATGCTGGCCTTCATAGCTAGGGGATTTGAGTATAGGAGCAGGGAGGTCTTACTGCAGTTGTACAGGATCTTAGTGAGGCCTCACCTGGAATATTGTGTACAGTTTTGCTCTCCTAATCTGAGGAAGGACGTTCTTGCTATTGAGGGAGTGCAGCGAAGGTTCACCAGACTGATTCCAGGGATGGCTGGACTGTCATATGAGAAGAGACTGGATCAACTGGGCCTTTATTCACTGGCATTTAGAAGGATGAGAGGGGATCTCATAGAAACGTATAAGATTCTGACGGGACTGGACAGGTTAGATGCGGGAAGAATGTTCCCGATGTTGGGGAAGTCCAGAACCAGGGGGACATAGTCTTAGGATAAGGGGTAGACCATTTAGGACTCAGATGAGGAGAAATTTCTTCACTCAGAGAGTTGTTAACCAATGGAATTCCCTGCCGCAGAGAGTTGTTGATGTCAGTTCATTGGATATATTCAAGAGGGAGTTAGATATGGCCCTGATGGCTAAACGGATCAAGGGGTATGGAGAGAAAGCAGGAAAGGGGTACTGAGGGAATGATCAGCCATGATCTTATTGAATGGTGGTGCAGGCTCGAAGGGCTGAATGGCTTATTTCTGTACCTATTTTCTATGTTTCTATGATAAATATTGGCCAGGACACCAGGGATAACTTCCCTGCTCTATCTACGGAATAGTGCCATGAGATTTTGTTACGTTCAGCTGAGAGGGCAGACGGGGCCTCCGAAAGACGTTCCCTCAGTCTGGAAGGTCAGCCTGGATTTTTGTGCTCAAGTCTCTCTGATGGGACTCAGAGGCAAGAGTGCTTCCCACTGAGCCATGGCTGACACAGTTAGAACCATTTCTCTTTGTGATATATATTAATGACCTGGAGCCTCACTCAACAGGAATGCAGGTCAGACATTGGTCCATAACACTACGGGTCAATTTGGGAAGCCGCCTCCTGTCTAGCCGTCCAGCAAGGCTCCATGCTGAGAACATTGCTTCACAAAGTGTGTATGTGAAGGATGGCAGTTTGGTGGTTTATTTAAAATGAATGCTGGGTTATTTATTCCCACTGTAGTCACAGGCCGTATCATTCAGTGAGGAATCGATGCTGATTGGATTGCCAGTTGTCGGGACAGTTATAAAGGCTGAATGTATCTGTGTGAATAAGTTATTTGAAGGTCATGCTGGCAGCTGTCCAGCCCAGTACACGGCCTTTGAAGCAGCCTAAAGCGTCCCAGGTGCCCCACAGTGCAGCTTGTACTGCTGTTAGATTCCGAGCTGTCAGGACAGCAAATGTTCGATGTGAGATTCCCCGTCACAAGCTCCACACCTGAGACATTGCCTCATATCAGGGATATGGAAAGTGGTTCAAAGTGACAAGCTGCCTCCGTCACAAGGGCCGCAGGGGATTTTATTCCAGTATTCTTCTCTCTTAGCTGCTATTCACTGCATTTCTCGGATTCTCCTTTTTGTGGTGTCTCTCCCTTTTTTCTATTCCCCGTTATCTCTTCAAAGCATGGCTGTCGGATTCGTGATTGGCTCAGTGGAAGGTAGCAGCAGCCAAGTTCATGGCACCATGGGTGGCTCTGCTGCACAGGAGGGCAGGAAAAAGAGTGGGAGAGCTATAGTGGTAGGGGATTCTATTGTAAGTGGAATAGATAGGCATTTCTGTGGCCGCAATCGAGACTCCAGGATAGTATGTTGCCTCCCTGGTGCAAGGGTCAAGGATGTCTCGGAGCGGCTGCAGGGCATTCTGGGGGGGGGGGGAGGGTGAACAGCCAGCTGTCGTGGTGCATATAGGTACCAACGATATTGGTAAAAAATGGATTGAGGTCCTACAAGCTGAATTTAGAGAGCTAGGAGTTAAATTGAAAAGTAGGACCTCAAAGATAGTAATCTCAGGATTGCTATCAGTGCCACGTGCTAGTCAGAGTAGAAATAGCAGGATAGCTAAGATAAATACATGGCTTGAGCAATGGTGCAAGAGGGAGGGATTCAAATTCCTGGAACATTGGAAGCGGTTCTGGGGGAGGTGGAACCAGTACAAACTGGACGGTCTGCATCTGGGCAGGACTGGAACCGATGTCCCAGGCGGAGTGTTTTTAGTGCTGTTGGGGAGGGTTTAAAATAATATGTCAGGGGAATGGGAATCTATGCAGGGAGACAATGGGAAGTAAAATGACGGCCGAAGCAAAAGGTAGAAGGAGAAAAGTAAAAATGGAGGGCAGATAAATTAACGGCAAAAATCAAAAAGGGCCACAGTACAACATAATTCTAAAAGGATAAAGAGTGTCAAAAAAGCAAGCCTGAAGGCTCTGAGTCTCAATGCGAGGAGCATTTGTAATAAGGTGGATGAATTAACAGCACAGATAGCTGTTAATGGATATGATGTAATTGGGATTATGGAGACATGGCTCCAGGGTGAGCAAGACTGGGAACTCAACATCCAGGGGTATTCAATATTCAGGAAGGATAGACAGAAAGGAAAAGGAGGTGGGGTAGTGTTGTAGGTTAAAGAGGATATTAACGCAGTAGTAACGAAGGACATTAGTTTGGATGATGTGGAATCTGTATGGGTAGAGTTGCGGAACACCAAAGGGCAGAAAACGTTAGTGGGAGTTGTGTACAGACAATCAAACTGTAATAGTGAGGTTGGGGATGGCATTAAACAGGAAATTAGGGATACGTGCAATAAAGGTACAGCAATTATCATGGGTGACTTTAATTCACATATAGATTGGGCTAACCAAACTGGTAGCAATACGGTGGAGGAGGATAGCTTGGAGTGTATAAGGGATGGTTTTCTACACCAATATGTCGAGGAACCAACTAGGGAGCTGGCCATCCTAGACTGGGTGTTATGTAATTAGAGAAGATTAATTAGCAATCTTGTTGTGCGAGGCCCCTTGGGGAAGAGTGACCATAATATGGTAGAATTCTTCATTAAGATGGAGAGTGACACAGTTAACTCAGAGACTAGGGTCCTGAACTTAAAGAAATATAACTTCGATGGTATGAGACGTGAATTGGCAAGGATAGACTGGCGAATGATACTTAAAGGGTTGACGGTGGATAGGCAATGGCAGACATTTAAAGATCACATAGATGAACTTCAACAATTGTACATCCCTGTCTGGCGTAAAAATAAAACGGGGAAGGTGGCTCAACCGTGGCTAACAAGGGAAATTAGGGATAGTGTTAAATCCAAGGAAGAGGCATATTAATTGGCCAGAAAAAGTAGCAAACCTGAGGACTGGGAAAAATTTAGAATTCAATAGAGGAGGACAAAGCGTATAATTAGGAGGAGGAAAATAAAGTCTGACAGGAAGCTTGCTGGGAACATAAAAACTGACTGCAAAAGCTTGTATAGATATGTGAAGAGAAAAAGATTAGTGAAGACAAATGTAGGTCCGTTGCAGTCAGAATCAGATGAATTTATAATGGGGAACAAAGAAATGACAGACCAATTGTACCAATACTTTGGTTCTGTCTTCACTAAGGAAGACACAATTAACCTTCCAGAAATACTAGGGGACCAAGGGTCTAGCGAGAAGGAGGAACTGAAAGAAATCCTTATCAGTCAGGAAATTGTGTTAGTGAAATTGATGGGATTAAAGGCCAATAATTCCCCAGGGCTTGATAGTCTGTATCCCAGAGTACTTAAGGAAGTGGCCCTAGAAATAGTGGATGCATTGGTGGTCATTTTCCAATATTCCATGGAATCTGGGTCAGCTCCTATGGACTGGAGGGTAGCTAATGTAACACCACTTTTAAAAAAAGAAGAGAGAGAGAAAACAGGGAATTATAGACCAGTGGTGACTGACATCAGTGGTGGGGAAAATGTATGAATCAATTATTAAAGTTGTAATAGCAGCGCATTTGGAAAGCAGTGACAGGATCGGTCCAAGTCAACATGGATTTATGAAAGGGAAATCATGCTTGACAAATCTTCTAGAATTTTTGATGATGTAATTAGTAGAGTGGATAAGGGAGAATCAGTGGATGTGGTGTATTTGGACTTTCAAAAGGCTTTTGACAAGGTCCCACACAAGTGATTAGTGTGCAAAATTAAAGCACATAGTATTGGGGGTAATGTATTGACGTGGATAGAGAAGTGGTTGGCAGACAGGAAGCAAAGAGTAGAAATAAATGGGTCCTTTTGTGAATGGCAGGCAGTGACTAGTGGGAATCATGCAAGGTTCAGTGCTGGGACCCCAGCTATTTACAATATACATTAATGATTTGGACGAAGGAATTGAATGTCATATCTCAATGTTTGCAGATGACAGTAAGCTTGGTGGTGGTGTGAGCTGTGAGGAGGATGCTAAGAGGCTGCAGGGTGACTTAGACAGGTGAGGTGAATAGGCAAATGCATGGCAGATGCAGTATAATGTAGATAAATGTGAGGTTATAGGTAGCAAAAATGGGAAGGCAGAATATTATCTGAATGGTGACAGATTAGGAAAAGGGGAGGTGTAACGAGACCTGGGTGTCATGGTACATCAGTCATTGAAAGCTGGCATGCAGGTACAGCAGGCGGTGAAGAAGGCAGATGGCATGTTGGCCTTCATAGCGAGAGGATTTGACTATAGGAGCAGAGAGGTCTTACTGCAGTTGTCCAGGGCCTTGGTGAGGCCACACCTTGAATATTGTGTACAATTTTGGTCTCCTAATCTGAGGAAGGACAGTCTTGCTATTGAGCAGGTACAGCAAAGGTTGACCAAACTAATTCCCGGGATGGCAGGACTGACATATGAAGAAAGACTGGATCCACTAGGCTTATTTTCACTGGAATTTAGAAGAATGAGAGGGGATCTCATAGAAACATATAAAATTCTGACTGGATTGGACAGGTTAGATGCAGGAAAAATGTTCCCGATGTTGGGAAAGTCCAGAACCAGGGGTCACAGTCTAATGATAAGGGGTAAGGACCAAAATGAGGGGAAACTTCTTCACTCGGAGAATTGTGAACCTGTGGAATTCTCTACCACAGAAAGTTGTTGAGGCAAGTTCCCCAATACAATTTTTATGTTAACTAATTTATAGTTTCTTCATTATTATCGCACTCATAGAAACATAGAAACATAGAAAATAGCTGCAGGAGTAAGCCATTCGGCCCTTCGAGCCTGCACCGCCATTCAATAAGATCATGGCTGATCATTCCCTCAGTACCCATTTCCTGCTTTCTCTCCATGGCCCTTGATCCCCTTAGCCGTAAGAACATAATAAGAACATAAGAATTAGGAATAGGGGTAGGCCACCTAGCCCCTTGAGCCTGCTCCACCATTCAACAAGATCATGGCTGATCTGGCCGTGGACTCAGCTCCACTTACCCGCCCGCTCTCCATAACCCTTAATTCCCTTATTGGTTAAAAATCTATCTATCTGTGATTTGAATACATTCAATGAGCTAGCCTCAACTGCTTACTTGGACAGAGAATTCCACAGATTCACAACCCTCTGGGAGAAGAAATTTCTTCTCAACACGGTTTTAAATTGGCTCCCCCATATTTTGAGGCTGTGTCCCCTCGTTCTAGTCTCCCCGACCAGTGGAAACAACCTCTCTGCCTCTATCTTGTCTATCCCTTTCATTATTTTAAATGTTTCTATAAGATCACCCCTTATCCTTCTGAACTCCAACGAGTAAAGACCCAGTCTACTCAATCTATCATCATAAGGTAACCCCCTAATCTCCGGAATCAGCCTAGTGAATCGTCTCTGTACCCCCTCCAAAGCTAGTAGATCCTTCCTTAAGTAAGGTGACCAAAACTGCACGCAGTACTCCAGGTGCGGCCTCACTAATACCCTATACAGTTGCAGAAGGACCTCCCGCTTTTGTACTCCATCTCTCTCGCAATGAAGGCCAACATTATCTGATTACCTGCTGCACCTGCAAACTAACTTTTTGGGATTCATGCACAAGGACCCCCAGGTCCCTCTGCACTGCAGCATGTTGTAATTTCTCCCCATTCAAATAATATTCCCTTTTACTGTTTTTTTTTCCAAGGTGGATGACCTCACATTTTCCGACATTGTATTCCACCTGCCAAACCTTATCCCATTCGCTTAACCTATCTAAATCTCTTTGCAGCCTCTCTGTGTCCTTTACACAACCCGCTTTCCCACTACACTACACTCTGTCCCCTCTTCCAGGTCATCTATGTAAATTGTAAACAGTTGTAGTCCCAGCACCGATCCCTGTGTCACACCACTAACCATGATTTCCAACCTAAAAAGGACCCATTTATCCCGACTCTCTGCTTTCTGTTAGCCAGCCAATTCCCTACCTATGCTAATACATTTCCTCTGACTCCGCGTACCTTTATCGTCTGCAGTAACCTTTTGTGTGGCACTTTATCGAATGCCTTTTGGAAATCTAAATATACCACATCCATCGGTACACCTCGATCCACCATGCTCATTTTATCCTCAAAGAATTTCAGTAAATTCGTTACATATGATTTCCCCTTCATGCATCCATGTTGTGTCTACTTTCATAATCTATCTTTCCTTTCTTTATTGCTTTCTTAGTAATTCTTTGCTGTTGTTTAAAATTTTCCCAATCTTCTAGTTTCCCACTAACCTTGGCCACCTTATACGCATTGGTTTTTAATTTGATACTCTCCTTTATTTCCTTGGTTATCCACGGTTGGTTATCAAGCATTTTCCCCACTACAGATATTAAACTAACCGGTCTATAGTTACCTGCCTTTTGTCTGTCCCCTTTTTTAAACAGAGGCGTTACATTAGCTGCTTTACAATCCGATGGTACCTCCCCAGAGTCCAGAGAATTTTGGTAGATTTTCACGAATGCATCTGCTATAACTTCCGCCATCTCTTTTAATACCCTGGGATGCATTTCATCAGGACGAGGGGACTTGTCTACCTTGAGTCCCATTAGCCTGTCCAGCACTACCCGCCTAGTGATAGTGATTGTCTCAAGGTCCTCCCTTCCTACATTCCCGTGACCAGTAATTTTTGGCATGGTTTTTCTGTCTTCCACTGTGAAGACCGAAGCAAAATAATTGTTTAAAGTCTCAGCCATTTCCACATTTCCTATTATTAAATCCCCCTTCTCATCTTCTAAGGGACCAACATTCACTTTAGTCACTCTTTTCCGTTTTATGTATCGGTAAAAGCTTTTACTATCTGTTTTTATGTTTTGTGCAAGTTTACTTTCGTAATCTATCTTTCCTTTCTTTATTGCTTTCTTAATCATTCTTTGCTGTCGTTTAAAATTTTCCCAATCTTCTAGTTTCCCACTAATCTTGGCCACCTTATACGCATTGGTTTTTAATTTGATACTCTCCTTTATTTCCTTGGTTATCCACGGTTGGTTATCCCTTCTCTTACCGCCCTTCTTTTTCACTGGAATATATTTTTGTTGAGCACTATGAAAGAGCTTCTTAAAAGTCCTCCACTGTTCCTCAATTGTGCAACCGTTTAGTCTGTGTTCCCAGTCTACTTTAGACAATTCTGCCCTCATTCCCACTGTAGTCCCCTTTGTTTAAGCATAGTACGCTTGTTTGAGACACTACTTGCTCATCCTCAATCTGTATTGCAAATTCAACCATACTGTGATCACTCATTCCGAGAGGATCTTTTACTTGGAGATCATTTATTATTCCTGTCTCATTACACAGGACCAGATCTAAGATAGCTTGCTCCCTTGTAGGTTCTGTAACATACTGTTCTAAGAAACAATCCCGTATGCAATCTATGAATTCCTCCTCAAGGCTACCCCGTGCGATTTGATTTGACCAATCGATATGTAGGTTAAAATCCCCCATGATTACTGCCGTTCCTTTTTCACATGCCTCCATTATTCCCCTGATTATTGTCCGCCCTACCGTGGAGTTATTATTTGTGGGCCTATAAACTACCAGTGACTTTTTTCGCTTACTGTCTCTAATCTCCACCCACAATGATTCAACATTTTGTTCATTAGAGCCAATATCGTTTCTCACAACTGCCCTGATATCATCCTTTACTAACAGAGCTACCCCACCTCCTTTCCCTTCTTGTCTATCTTTCTGAATTGTCAGATACCCCTGTATGTTTAATTCCCAGTCTTGGCCACCCTGCAACCACGTTTCTGTAATGGCCACCAAATCATACCTATTTGTAATGATTTATGCTGTCAACTCATTTACTTTGTTTTGAATGCTGCGGCGTTTAGGTAAAGTGTTTTAATACTAGTTTTCAAACCATGATATTTAGTTTTGACCCCTCCTGCAGCCCTTTTTTATTCATACATATTGTCCCTTCCTATCACCTTGCGGATTACACGTACCCCAGTGCTACTCTGCTCTGTTGCCTCCTGCCTTTTGCATTCTTTCTTGGGGTTCTGTTCATCTGAGATCTCACCCACTCTAACTAGCTCAGAGCTCTCCCCTGGGTTCCCATCCCCCTGCCAAGCTAGTTTAAAGCCCTCCCAACCATACTATCAAAACCACCCGCGAGAACATTGGTCCCGTCTCTGTTGAGGTGTAACCTGTCGGACTTGTAGAGCTCCTACCTACCCCAGAAGCGGTCCCAATCGTTCAGGAAACTAAAGCCCTCCTTCCTACACCAACAGGGAGTGGAGAGCACCAGTTCCAACTGTCACAGGATGGGAGAGTGGAGAGCACCAGTTCCAACTGTCATAGGAGACAGAGTGGAGAGCACCAGTTCAAACTGTCGCAGGAGAGCGAATGGAGAGCAACAGTTCAAACTGTCACAGGACGGGAGAGTGGAGAGCACCAGTTCAAACTTTCACATGATGTGAGTGTGGAGAGCACCAGTTCCAACTGTCACAGGACAGAGAGAGAAGAGCAGCAGTTGCAACTGTCACAGGACAGAGATTGGAGAGCACCATTTCCAACTGTCACAGGATGGGAGAGTGGAGAGCACCAGTTGAAACTGTCACAGGAGAGAGTGGAGAGAAACAGTTCAAACTTTCATATGATGTGAGAGTGGAGAGCACCAGTTCCAACTGTCACAGGACAGAGAGTAGCGAGCACCAGTTCCAACTGTCACAGGACGGGAGAGTGGAGAGCACCAGTTCCAACTGTCACAGGACAGAGAGTGGAGAGCACCAGTTCCAACTGTCACAGGACGGGAGAGTGGAGAGCAACAGTTCAAACTTTTACATGATGTGAGAGTGGAGAGCACCAGTTCCAACTGTCACAGGACGGGAGAGTGGAGTGCACCAGTTCCAACTGTCACAGGACAGAGAGTGGAGAGCACCAGTTCCAACTGTCACAGGACAGAGAGCGGAGAGCACCAGTTCCAACTGTCACAGGACAGAGATTGGAGAGCACCAGTTCCAACTGTCACAGGTCAGAGAGTGGAGAGCACCAGTTCCAACTGTCATAGGAGACAGAGTGGAGAGCACCAGTTCAAACTGTCGCAGGAGAGCGAATGGAGAGCAACAGTTCCAACTGTCACAGGACGGGAGAGTGGAGAGCAACAGTTCCAACTGTCACAGGACAGAGAGTGGAGAGAGCCAGTTCCAACTGTCACAGGACAGAGAGTGGAGAGCGCCAGTTCCAACTGTCACAGGACGGGAGAGTGGAGAGCACCAGTTCAAACTGTCACAGGACAGAGAGTGGAGAGCACCAGTTCAAACTCCACAGGACGGGAGAGTGGAGTGCACCAGTTCCAACTGTCATAGGACAGGAGAGTGGAGAGCACCAGTTCCAACTGTCACAGAACGGGAGAATGCAGAGCACCAGTTCAAACTATCATAGGAGAGAGAGTGGAGAGCACCAGTTCAAACTGTCACAGGGCGGGAGAGTGGAGAGCACCAGTTCCAACTGTCACAGGGCGGGAGAGTGGAGAGCACCAGTTCCAACAGTCACAGGAGAGAGAGTGGAGAGTACCAGTTCAAAATGTCACAGGACGGGAGAGTGGAGAGCACCAGTTCCAACTGTCACAGGAAAGAGAGTGGAGAGCACCAGTTCCAACTGTCACAGGACAGAGAGTGGAGAGCACCAGTTCCAACTGTCACAGGACGGGAGAGTGGAGAGCAACAGTTCAAACTTTTACATGATGTGAGAGTGGAGAGCACCAGTTCCAACTGTCACAGGACAGAGAGTGGAGAGCACCAGTTCCAACTGTCACAGGACAGGAGAGTGGAGAGCACCAGGTCCAACTGTCACAGGAGAGAGAGTGGAGAGCACCAGTTCAAACTGTCACAGAACAGGAGAGTGGAGAGCACCAGTTCAAATTGAGACAGGAGAGAGAGTGGAGAGCACCAGTTCAAACTGTCACAGGGCGGGAGAGTGGAGAGCACCAGTTCCAACTGTCACAGGACGGGAGAGTGGAGAGCACCAGTTCAAACTATCACAGGACAGAGAGTGGAGAGCACCAGTTCAAACTGACACAGGAGAGAGTGGAGAGCACCAGTTCCAACTGTCACATGACAGAGACTGGAGAGCAGCCGTTCAAACTATCACAGGACAGAGAGTGGAGAGCACCAGTTCCAACTGTCACATGTCAGAGAGTGGAGAGCACCAGTTCAAACTGTCACAGGACGGGAGAGTGGAGAGCACCAGTTCAAACTTTCACATGATGTGAGAGTGGAGAGCACCAGTTCCAACTGTCACAGGACAGAGAATGGAGAGCACCAGTTCCAACTGTCACAGGAGAGTGAGTGGAGAGCACCAGTTCAAACTGTCACAGGACAGGAGAGTGGAGAGCACCAGTTCAAACTGTCACTGGGCGGGAGAGTGGAGAGCACCAGTTCCAACTGTCACAGGATGGGAGAGTGGGTAGTATCATTTCCAAATGTCACAGGAAAGAGAGTGGAGAGCACCAGTTCCAACTGTCACAGGACAGAGAGTGGAGAGCACCAGTTCAAACTGTCACAGGACGGGAGAGTGGAGAGCACCAGTTCAATCTTTCACATGATGTGAGTGTGGAGAGCACCAGTTCCAACTGTCACAGGACAGAGAGTGGAGAGCACCAGTTCAAACTGTCACAGGACGGGAGAGTGGAGAGCACCAGTTCAAACTTTCACATGATGTGAGTGTGGAGAGCACCAGTTCCAACTGTCACAGGACAGAGAGAGAAGAGCAGCAGTTGCAACTGTCACAGGACAGAGATTGGAGAGCACCATTTCCAACTGTCACAGGATGGGAGAGTGGAGAGCACCAGTTCCAACTGTCACAGGAGAGAGTGGAGAGAAACAGTTCAAACTTTCATATGATGTGAGAGTGGAGAGCACCAGTTCCAACTGTCACAGGACAGAGAGTAGCGAGCACCAGTTCCAACTGTCACAGGACGGGAGAGTGGAGAGCACCAGTTCCAACTGTCACAGGACGGGAGAGTGGAGAGCACCAGTTCCAACTGTCACAGGACGGGAGAGTGGAGTGCACCAGTTCCAACTGTCACAGGACAGAGAGTGGAGAGCACCAGTTCCAACTGTCACAGGACAGAGAGCGGAGAGCACCAGTTCCAACTGTCACAGGACAGAGATTGGAGAGCACCAGTTCCAACTGTCACAGGTCAGAGAGTGGAGAGCACCAGTTCCAACTGTCACATGTCAGAGAGTGGAGAGCACCAGTTCAAACTATCACAGGACGGGAGAGTGGAGAGCACCAGTTCAAACTTTCACATGATGTGAGAGTGGAGAGCACCAGTTCCAACTGTCAAAGGACAGAGAATGGAGAGCACCAGTTCCAACTGTCACAGGAGAGTGAGTGGAGAACACTAGTTCAAACTGTCACAGGACAGGAGAGTGGAGAGCACCAGTTCAAACTGTCACTGGGCGAGAGAGTGGAGAGCACCAGTTCCAACTGTCACAGGATGGGAGAGTGGATAGTACCAGTTCCAAATGTCACAGGAAAGAGAGTGGAGAGCACCAGTTCCAACTGTCACAGGACAGAGAGTGGAGAGCACCATTTCAAACTGTCACAGGACGGGAGAGTGGAGAGCACCAGTTCAAACTTTCACATGATGTGAGTGTGGAGAGCACCAGTTCCAACTGTCACAGGACAGAGAGTGGAGAGCACCAGTTCAAACTGTCACAGGACGGGAGAGTGGAGAGCACCAGTTCAAACTTTCACATGATGTGAGTGTGGAGAGCACCAGTTCCAACTGTCACAGGACAGAGAGAGAAGAGCAGCAGTTGCAACTGTCACAGGACAGAGATTGGTGAGCACCAGTTCCAACTGTCACAGGATGGGAGAGTGGAGAGCACCAGTTCAAACTGTCACAGGATAGAGTGGAGAGCACCAGTTCAAACTTTCATATGATATGAGTGTGGAGAGCACCAGTTCCAACTGTCACAGGACAGAGAGCAGCGAGCACCAGTTCCAACTGTCACAGGACGGGAGAGTGGAGAGCACCAGTTCCAACTGTCACAGGACGGGAGAGTGGAGAGCACCAGTTCCAACTGTCGCAGGACGGGAGAGTGGAGAGCACCAGTTCCAACTGTCACAAGACAGAGAGTGGAGAGCACCAGTTCCAACTGTCACAGGACAGAGAGTAGCGAGCACCAGTTCCAAATGTCACAGGACGGGAGAGTGGAGAGCACCAGTTCAAACTGTCACAGGACAGAGAGTGGAGAGCACCAGTTCCAACTGTCACAGGACAGAGAGTGGAGAGCACCAGTTCAAAATGTCACAGGACAGAGAGTGGAGAGCACCAGTTCCAACTGTCACAGGACGGGAGAGTGGTGAGCACCAGTTCCAACTGTCACAGGACGGGAGAGTGGAGAGCACCAGTTCCAACTGTCACAGGACAGAGAGTGGAGAGCACCAGTTCCACATGTCACAGGACGGGAGAGTGGAAAGCACCAGTTTAAACTGTCACAGGAGAGAGTGGAGAGCACCAGTTCAAACTTTCACATGATGTGAGAGTGGAGAGCACCAGTTCCAACTGTCACAGGACAGAGAGTGGAGAGCACCAGTTCCAACTGTCACAGGACGGGAGAGTGGAGAGCACCAGTTCAAACTGTCACAGGACAGAGAGTGGAGAGCACCAGTTCAAACTGACACAGGAGAGAGTGGAGAGCACCAATTCCAACTGTCACAGGACAGAGAGTGGAGAGCACCGGTTCAAACTGTCACAGGACAGCAAGTGGAGAGCACCAGTTCCAACTGTCACAGGATGGGAGAGTGGAGAGCAACATTTACAACTGTCACAGGACAGAGAGTGGAGAGCACCAGTTCCCACTGTCACAGGACAGAGAGTGGAGAGCACCAGTTCAAAATGTCACAGGAAAGAGAGTGGAGAGCACCAGTTCCAACTGTCACAGGACGGGAGAGTGGAGAGCACCAGTTCCAACTGTCACAGGATGGCAGAGTGGAGAGCACCAGTTCCAACTGTCACAGGACAGAGACTGGAGAGCAGCCGTTCAAGCTATCACAGGACAGAGTGGAGAGCACCAGTTCAAACTTTGAAATGATGTGAGAGTGGACTGCACCAGTTCCAACTGTCACAGGACAGAGAGAGAAGAACAGCAGTTGCAACTGTCACAGGACAGAGAGTGGAGAGCACCAGTTCCAACTGTCACAGGACGGGAGAGTGGAGAGCACCAGTTCAAACTGTCACAGGAGAGAGTGGAGAGCACCAGTTCCAACTTTCACATGATGTGAGAGTGGAGAGCACCAGTTCCAACTGTCACAGGACAGAGCGTGGAG
Source organism: Pristiophorus japonicus (assembly GCF_044704955.1). NCBI lineage: Eukaryota > Metazoa > Chordata > Chondrichthyes > Pristiophoridae > Pristiophorus > Pristiophorus japonicus. The sequence continues at coordinate 139,120,723 of NC_091987.1, read as the reverse complement.
AGCACCAGTTCCAACTGTCACAGGACGGGAGAGTGGAGAGCACCAGTTCAAACTGTCACTGGACAAAGAGTGGAGAGCACCAGTTCAAACTGACACAGGAGAGAGTGGAGAGCACCAATTCCAACTGTCACAGGACAGAGAGTGGAGAGCACCGGTTCAAACTGTCATAGGACAGAGAGTGGAGAGAACCAGTTCAAAATGTCACAGGACAGTGAGTGGAGAGCACCAGTTCCAACTGTCACAGGACGGGAGAGTGGAGAGCTCCAGTTCCAACTGTCACAGGACGGGAGAGTGGAGAGCACCAGTTCCAACTGTCACAGGACAGAGAGTGGAGAGCACCAGTTGCAACTGTCACAGGACAGAGAGTGGAGAGCACCAGTTCCAACTGTCACAGGACAGAGACTGGAGAGCAGCCGTTCAAACTATCACAGGACAGAGAGCGGAGAGCACCATTTCCAACTGTCACAGGACAGAGAGAGAAGAGCAGCAGTTGCAACTGTCACAGGACAGAGAGTGGAGAGCACCAGTTCCAACTGTCACAGGACGGGAGAGTGGAGAGCACCAGTTCCAACAGTCACAGGACAGAGAGTGGAGAGCACCAGTTCCAACTGTCACAGGACAGAGACTGGAGAGCAGCCGTTCAAACTATCACAGGACAGAGAGTGGAGAGCACCAGTTCCAATTGTCACAGGACAGAGAGAGAAGAGCAGCAGTTGCAACTGTCACAGGACAGAGAGTGGAGAGCACCAGTTCCAACTGTCACAGGACAGAGAGTGGAGAGCACCAGTTCCAACTGTCACAGGACAGAGACTGGAGAGCAGCCGTTCAAACTATCACAGGACAGAGAGTGGAGAGCACCAGTTCAAACTTTCACATGATGTGAGAGTGGAGAGCACCAGTTCCAACTGTCACAGGACAGAGAGAGAAGAACAGCAGTTGCAACTGTCACAGGACAGAGAGTGGAGAGCACCAGTTCCAACTGTCACAGGACAGAGAATTGAGAGCACCAGTTCCAACTGTCACAGGAGAGAGATTGGAGAGCACCCGTTCAAACTGTCACAGGACAGGAGAGTGGAGAGCACCAGTTCAAACTGTCACTGGGCGGGAGAGTGGAGAGCACCAGTTACAACTGTCACAGGACGGGAGAGTGGATAGTACCAGTTCCAAATGTCACAGGAAAGAGAGTGTAGAGCACCAGTTCCAACTGTCACAGGACAGAGAATGGAGAGCACCAGTTCCAACTGTCACAGGACGGGAGAGTGGAGAGCACCAGTTACAACTGTCACAGGACAGAGAGTGGAGAGCAACAGTTCCAACAGTCACAGGACAGAGAGTGGAGAGCACCAGTTCAAAATGTCACAGGACAGAGAGTGGAGAGCACCAGTTCAAACTGTCACAGGACGGGAGAGTGGAGAGGACCAGTTCAAAATTTCACATGATGTGTGAGTGGAGAGCACCAGTTCCAACTCTCACAGGACAGAGAGTGGAGAGCACCAGTTCCAACTCTCACAGGACAGAGATTGGAGAGCACCAGTTCCAACTGTCACAGGAGAGAGAGTGGAGAGCACCAGTTCAAACTGTCACAGGACAGGAGATTGGGGAGCACCAGTTCAAACTGTGACAGGACAGAGAGTGGAGAGCACCAGTTCCAACTGTCACAGGGCAGAGATTGGAGAGCACCAGTTTCAACTGTCACAGGACAGAGATTGGAGAGCACCAGTTCAAACTGTCACAGGACGGGAGAGTGGAGAGCACCAGTTCAAACTTTCACATGATGTGAGAGTGGAGAGCACCAGTTCCAACTGTCACAGGACAGAGAGTGGAGAGCACCAGTTCAAACTGTCACAGGACAGAGAGTGGAGAGCACCAGTTCAAACTGTCACAGGACAGAGAGTGGAGAGCACCAGTTCCAACTGTCACAGGACGGGAGAGTGGAGAGCACCAGTTCCAACTGTCACAGGACAGAGTGTGGAGAGCACCAGTTCCAACTGTCACAGGACAGAGAGTGGAGAGCACCAGTTCAAAGGTTCACAGGACAGAGATTGGAGAGCACCAGTTCCAACTGTCACAGGACGGAAGAGTGGAGAGCACCAGTTCCAACTGTCACAGGACGGGAGAGTGGAGAGCACCAGTTCAAACTGTCACAGGACAGAGAGTGGAGAGCACCAGTTCAAACTGACACAGGAGAGAGTGGAGAGCACCAATTCCAACTGTCACAGGACAGAGAGTGGAGAGCACCGGTTCAAACTGTCACAGGACAGAAAGTGGAGAGCACCAGTTCCAACTGTCACAGGACAGAGAGTGGAGAGCACCAGTTCCAACTGTCACAGGACAGAGAGAGAAGAGCAGCAGTTGCAACTCTCACAGGACAGAGAGTGGAGAGCACCAGTTCCAACTGTCACAGGACAGGAGAGTGGAGAGCACCAGTTCAAACTGTCACAGGAGAGAGTGGAGTGCACCAATTCCAACTGTCACAGGACAGAGAGTGGAGAGCACCGGTTCAAACTGTCACAGGACAGAGAGTGGAGAGCACCAGTTCCAACTGTCACAGGACAGAGACTGGAGAGCAGCCGTTCAAACTATCACAGGACAGAGAGTGGAGAGCACCAGTTCAAACTTTCACATGATGTGAGAGTGGAGAGCACCAGTTCCAACTGTCACAGGACAGAGAGAGAAGAACAGCAGTTGCAACTGTCACAGGACAGAGAGTGGAGAGCACCAGTTCCAACTGTCACAGGACAGAGAATTGAGAGCACCAGTTCCAACTGTCACAGGAGAGAGATTGGAGAGCACCCGTTCAAACTGTCACAGGACAGGAGAGTGGAGAGCACCAGTTCAAACTGTCACTGGGCGGGAGAGTGGAGAGCACCAGTTACAACTGTCACAGGACGGGAGAGTGGATAGTACCAGTTCCAAATGTCACAGGAAAGAGAGTGTAGAGCACCAGTTCCAACTGTCACAGGACAGAGAATGGAGAGCACCAGTTCCAACTGTCACAGGACGGGAGAGTGGAGAGCACCAGTTACAACTGTCACAGGACAGAGAGTGGAGAGCAACAGTTCCAACAGTCACAGGACAGAGAGTGGAGAGCACCAGTTCAAAATGTCACAGGACAGAGAGTGGAGAGCACCAGTTCAAACTGTCACAGGACGGGAGAGTGGAGAGGACCAGTTCAAAATTTCACATGATGTGTGAGTGGAGAGCACCAGTTCCAACTCTCACAGGACAGAGAGTGGAGAGCACCAGTTCCAACTCTCACAGGACAGAGATTGGAGAGCACCAGTTCCAACTGTCACAGGAGAGAGAGTGGAGAGCACCAGTTCAAACTGTCACAGGACAGGAGATTGGGGAGCACCAGTTCAAACTGTGACAGGACAGAGAGTGGAGAGCACCAGTTCCAACTGTCACAGGGCAGAGATTGGAGAGCACCAGTTTCAACTGTCACAGGACAGAGATTGGAGAGCACCAGTTCAAACTGTCACAGGACGGGAGAGTGGAGAGCACCAGTTCAAATTTTCACATGATGTGAGAGTGGAGAGCACCAGTTCCAACTGTCACAGGACAGAGAGTGGAGAGCACCAGTTCAAACTGTCACAGGACAGAGAGTGGAGAGCACCAGTTCCAACTGTCACAGGACGGGAGAGTGGAGAGCACCAGTTCCAACTGTCACAGGACAGAGAGTGGAGAGCACCAGTTCCAACTGTCACAGGACAGAGAGCGGAGAGCACCAGTTCCAACTGTCACAGGACAGAGATTGGAGAGCACCAGTTCCAACTGTCACAGGTCAGAGAGTGGAGAGCACCAGTTCCAACTGTCACATGTCAGAGAGTGGAGAGCACCAGTTCAAACTATCACAGGACGGGAGAGTGGAGAGCACCAGTTCAAACTTTCACATGATGTGAGAGTGGAGAGCACCAGTTCCAACTGTCAAAGGACAGAGAATGGAGAGCACCAGTTCCAACTGTCACAGGAGAGTGAGTGGAGAACACTAGTTCAAACTGTCACAGGACAGGAGAGTGGAGAGCACCAGTTCAAACTGTCACTGGGCGAGAGAGTGGAGAGCACCAGTTCCAACTGTCACAGGATGGGAGAGTGGATAGTACCAGTTCCAAATGTCACAGGAAAGAGAGTGGAGAGCACCAGTTCCAACTGTCACAGGACAGAGAGTGGAGAGCACCATTTCAAACTGTCACAGGACGGGAGAGTGGAGAGCACCAGTTCAAACTTTCACATGATGTGAGTGTGGAGAGCACCAGTTCCAACTGTCACAGGACAGAGAGTGGAGAGCACCAGTTCAAACTGTCACAGGACGGGAGAGTGGAGAGCACCAGTTCAAACTTTCACATGATGTGAGTGTGGAGAGCACCAGTTCCAACTGTCACAGGACAGAGAGAGAAGAGCAGCAGTTGCAACTGTCACAGGACAGAGATTGGTGAGCACCAGTTCCAACTGTCACAGGATGGGAGAGTGGAGAGCACCAGTTCAAACTGTCACAGGATAGAGTGGAGAGCACCAGTTCAAACTTTCATATGATATGAGTGTGGAGAGCACCAGTTCCAACTGTCACAGGACAGAGAGCAGCGAGCACCAGTTCCAACTGTCACAGGACGGGAGAGTGGATAGCACCAGTTCCAACTGTCACAGGACGGGAGAGTGGAGAGCACCAGTTCCAACTGTCGCAGGACGGGAGAGTGGAGAGCACCAGTTCCAACTGTCACAAGACAGAGAGTGGAGAGCACCAGTTCCAACTGTCACAGGACAGAGAGTAGCGAGCACCAGTTCCAAATGTCACAGGACGGGAGAGTGGAGAGCACCAGTTCAAACTGTCACAGGACAGAGAGTGGAGAGCACCAGTTCCAACTGTCACAGGACAGAGAGTGGAGAGCACCAGTTCAAAATGTCACAGGACAGAGAGTGGAGAGCACCAGTTCCAACTGTCACAGGACGGGAGAGTGGTGAGCACCAGTTCCAACTGTCACAGGACGGGAGAGTGGAGAGCACCAGTTCCAACTGTCACAGGACAGAGAGTGGAGAGCACCAGTTCCACATGTCACAGGACGGGAGAGTGGAAAGCACCAGTTTAAACTGTCACAGGAGAGAGTGGAGAGCACCAGTTCAAACTTTCACATGATGTGAGAGTGGAGAGCACCAGTTCCAACTGTCACAGGACAGAGAGTGGAGAGCACCAGTTCCAACTGTCACAGGACGGGAGAGTGGAGAGCACCAGTTCAAACTGTCACAGGACAGAGAGTGGAGAGCACCAGTTCAAACTGACACAGGAGAGAGTGGAGAGCACCAATTCCAACTGTCACAGGACAGAGAGTGGAGAGCACCGGTTCAAACTGTCACAGGACAGCAAGTGGAGAGCACCAGTTCCAACTGTCACAGGATGGGAGAGTGGAGAGCAACATTTACAACTGTCACAGGACAGAGAGTGGAGAGCACCAGTTCCCACTGTCACAGGACAGAGAGTGGAGAGCACCAGTTCAAAATGTCACAGGAAAGAGAGTGGAGAGCACCAGTTCCAACTGTCACAGGACGGGAGAGTGGAGAGCACCAGTTCCAACTGTCACAGGATGGCAGAGTGGAGAGCACCAGTTCCAACTGTCACAGGACAGAGACTGGAGAGCAGCCGTTCAAGCTATCACAGGACAGAGTGGAGAGCACCAGTTCAAACTTTGAAATGATGTGAGAGTGGACTGCACCAGTTCCAACTGTCACAGGACAGAGAGAGAAGAACAGCAGTTGCAACTGTCACAGGACAGAGAGTGGAGAGCACCAGTTCCAACTGTCACAGGACGGGAGAGTGGAGAGCACCAGTTCAAACTGTCACAGGAGAGAGTGGAGAGCACCAGTTCCAACTTTCACATGATGTGAGAGTGGAGAGCACCAGTTCCAACTGTCACAGGACAGAGCGTGGAGAGCACCAGTTCCAACTGTCACAGGACGGGAGAGTGGAGAGCACCAGTTCAAACTGTCACTGGACAAAGAGTGGAGAGCACCAGTTCAAACTGACACAGGAGAGAGTGGAGAGCACCAATTCCAACTGTCACAGGACAGAGAGTGGAGAGCACCGGTTCAAACTGTCATAGGACAGAGAGTGGAGAGAACCAGTTCAAAATGTCACAGGACAGTGAGTGGAGAGCACCAGTTCCAACTGTCACAGGACGGGAGAGTGGAGAGCTCCAGTTCCAACTGTCACAGGACGGGAGAGTGGAGAGCACCAGTTCCAACTGTCACAGGACAGAGAGTGGAGAGCACCAGTTGCAACTGTCACAGGACAGAGAGTGGAGAGCACCAGTTCCAACTGTCACAGGACAGAGACTGGAGAGCAGCCGTTCAAACTATCACAGGACAGAGAGCGGAGAGCACCATTTCCAACTGTCACAGGACAGAGAGAGAAGAGCAGCAGTTGCAACTGTCACAGGACAGAGAGTGGAGAGCACCAGTTCCAACTGTCACAGGACGGGAGAGTGGAGAGCACCAGTTCCAACAGTCACAGGACAGAGAGTGGAGAGCACCAGTTCCAACTGTCACAGGACAGAGACTGGAGAGCAGCCGTTCAAACTATCACAGGACAGAGAGTGGAGAGCACCAGTTCCAATTGTCACAGGACAGAGAGAGAAGAGCAGCAGTTGCAACTGTCACAGGACAGAGAGTGGAGAGCACCAGTTCCAACTGTCACAGGACAGAGAGTGGAGAGCACCAGTTCCAACTGTCACAGGACAGAGACTGGAGAGCAGCCGTTCAAACTATCACAGGACAGAGAGTGGAGAGCACCAGTTCAAACTTTCACATGATGTGAGAGTGGAGAGCACCAGTTCCAACTGTCACAGGACAGAGAGAGAAGAACAGCAGTTGCAACTGTCACAGGACAGAGAGTGGAGAGCACCAGTTCCAACTGTCACAGGACAGAGAATTGAGAGCACCAGTTCCAACTGTCACAGGAGAGAGATTGGAGAGCACCCGTTCAAACTGTCACAGGACAGGAGAGTGGAGAGCACCAGTTCAAACTGTCACTGGGCGGGAGAGTGGAGAGCACCAGTTACAACTGTCACAGGACGGGAGAGTGGATAGTACCAGTTCCAAATGTCACAGGAAAGAGAGTGTAGAGCACCAGTTCCAACTGTCACAGGACAGAGAATGGAGAGCACCAGTTCCAACTGTCACAGGACGGGAGAGTGGAGAGCACCAGTTACAACTGTCACAGGACAGAGAGTGGAGAGCAACAGTTCCAACAGTCACAGGACAGAGAGTGGAGAGCACCAGTTCAAAATGTCACAGGACAGAGAGTGGAGAGCACCAGTTCAAACTGTCACAGGACGGGAGAGTGGAGAGGACCAGTTCAAAATTTCACATGATGTGTGAGTGGAGAGCACCAGTTCCAACTCTCACAGGACAGAGAGTGGAGAGCACCAGTTCCAACTCTCACAGGACAGAGATTGGAGAGCACCAGTTCCAACTGTCACAGGAGAGAGAGTGGAGAGCACCAGTTCAAACTGTCACAGGACAGGAGATTGGGGAGCACCAGTTCAAACTGTGACAGGACAGAGAGTGGAGAGCACCAGTTCCAACTGTCACAGGGCAGAGATTGGAGAGCACCAGTTTCAACTGTCACAGGACAGAGATTGGAGAGCACCAGTTCAAACTGTCACAGGACGGGAGAGTGGAGAGCACCAGTTCAAACTTTCACATGATGTGAGAGTGGAGAGCACCAGTTCCAACTGTCACAGGACAGAGAGTGGAGAGCACCAGTTCAAACTGTCACAGGACAGAGAGTGGAGAGCACCAGTTCAAACTGTCACAGGACAGAGAGTGGAGAGCACCAGTTCCAACTGTCACAGGACGGGAGAGTGGAGAGCACCAGTTCCAACTGTCACAGGACAGAGTGTGGAGAGCACCAGTTCCAACTGTCACAGGACAGAGAGTGGAGAGCACCAGTTCAAAGGTTCACAGGACAGAGAGTGGAGAGCACCAGTTCCAACTGTCACAGGACGGAAGAGTAGAGAGCACCAGTTCCAACTGTCACAGGACGGGAGAGTGGAGAGCACCAGTTCAAACTGTCACAGGACAGAGAGTGGAGAGCACCAGTTCAAACTGACACAGGAGAGAGTGGAGAGCACCAATTCCAACTGTCACAGGACAGAGAGTGGAGAGCACCGGTTCAAACTGTCACAGGACAGAAAGTGGAGAGCACCAGTTCCAACTGTCACAGGACAGAGAGTGGAGAGCAGCAGTTGCAACTCTCACAGGACAGAGAGTGGAGAGCACCAGTTCCAACTGTCACAGGACAGGAGAGTGGAGAGCACCAGTTCAAACTGTCACAGGAGAGAGTGGAGTGCACCAATTCCAACTGTCACAGGACAGAGAGTGGAGAGCACCGGTTCAAACTGTCACAGGACAGAGAGTGGAGAGCACCAGTTCCAACTGTCACAGGACAGAGACTGGAGAGCAGCCGTTCAAACTATCACAGGACAGAGAGTGGAGAGCACCAGTTCAAACTTTCACATGATGTGAGAGTGGAGAGCACCAGTTCCAACTGTCACAGGACAGAGAGAGAAGAACAGCAGTTGCAACTGTCACAGGACAGAGAGTGGAGAGCACCAGTTCCAACTGTCACAGGACAGAGAATTGAGAGCACCAGTTCCAACTGTCACAGGAGAGAGATTGGAGAGCACCCGTTCAAACTGTCACAGGACAGGAGAGTGGAGAGCACCAGTTCAAACTGTCACTGGGCGGGAGAGTGGAGAGCACCAGTTACAACTGTCACAGGACGGGAGAGTGGATAGTACCAGTTCCAAATGTCACAGGAAAGAGAGTGTAGAGCACCAGTTCCAACTGTCACAGGACAGAGAATGGAGAGCACCAGTTCCAACTGTCACAGGACGGGAGAGTGGAGAGCACCAGTTACAACTGTCACAGGACAGAGAGTGGAGAGCAACAGTTCCAACAGTCACAGGACAGAGAGTGGAGAGCACCAGTTCAAAATGTCACAGGACAGAGAGTGGAGAGCACCAGTTCAAACTGTCACAGGACGGGAGAGTGGAGAGGACCAGTTCAAAATTTCACATGATGTGTGAGTGGAGAGCACCAGTTCCAACTCTCACAGGACAGAGAGTGGAGAGCACCAGTTCCAACTCTCACAGGACAGAGATTGGAGAGCACCAGTTCCAACTGTCACAGGAGAGAGAGTGGAGAGCACCAGTTCAAACTGTCACAGGACAGGAGATTGGGGAGCACCAGTTCAAACTGTGACAGGACAGAGAGTGGAGAGCACCAGTTCCAACTGTCACAGGGCAGAGATTGGAGAGCACCAGTTTCAACTGTCACAGGACAGAGATTGGAGAGCACCAGTTCAAACTGTCACAGGACGGGAGAGTGGAGAGCACCAGTTCAAATTTTCACATGATGTGAGAGTGGAGAGCACCAGTTCCAACTGTCACAGGACAGAGAGTGGAGAGCACCAGTTCAAACTCTCACAGGACAGAGAGTGGAGAGCACCAGTTCCAACTGTCACAGGACGGGAGAGTGGAGAGCACCAGTTCCAACTGTCACAGGACAGAGTGTGGAGAGCACCAGTTCCAACTGTCACAGGACAGAGAGTGGAGAGCACCAGTTCAAAGGTTCACAGGACAGAGAGTGGAGAGCACCAGTTCCAACTGTCACAGGACGGAAGAGTGGAGAGCACCAGTTCCAACTGTCACAGGACGGGAGAGTGGAGAGCACCAGTTCAAACTGTCACAGGACAGAGAGTGGAGAGCACCAGTTCAAACTGACACAGGAGAGAGTGGAGAGCACCAATTCCAACTGTCACAGGACAGAGAGTGGAGAGCACCGGTTCAAACTGTCACAGGACAGAAAGTGGAGAGCACCAGTTCCAACTGTCACAGGACAGAGAGTGGAGAGCACCAGTTCCAACTGTCACAGGACAGAGAGAGAAGAGCAGCAGTTGCAACTCTCACAGGACAGAGAGTGGAGAGCACCAGTTCCAACTGTCACAGGACAGGAGAGTGGAGAGCACCAGTTCAAACTGTCACAGGAGAGAGTGGAGTGCACCAATTCCAACTGTCACAGGACAGAGAGTGGAGAGCACCGGTTCAAACTGTCACAGGACAGAGAGTGGAGAGCACCAGTTCCAACTGTCACAGGACAGAGAATTGAGAGCACCAGTTCAAACTTTCACAGGACGGGAGAGTGGAGAGCACCAGTTCAAATTTTCACATGATGTGAGAGTGGAGAGCACCAGTTCCAACTGTCACAGGACAGAGAGTGGAGAGCACCAGTTCAAACTGTCACAGGACAGAGAGTGGAGAGCACCAGTTCCAACTGTCACAGGACGGGAGAGTGGAGAGCACCAGTTCCAACTGTCACAGGACAGAGTGTGGAGAGCACCAGTTCCAACTGTCACAGGACAGAGAGTGGAGAGCACCAGTTCAAAGGTTCACAGGACAGAGAGTGGAGAGCACCAGTTCCAACTGTCACAGGACGGAAGAGTGGAGAGCACCAGTTCCAACTGTCACAGGACGGGAGAGTGGAGAGCACCAGTTCAAACTGTCACAGGACAGAGAGTGGAGAGCACCAGTTCAAACTGACACAGGAGAGAGTGGAGAGCACCAATTCCAACTGTCACAGGACAGAGAGTGGAGAGCACCGGTTCAAACTGTCACAGGACAGAAAGTGGAGAGCACCAGTTCCAACTGTCACAGGACAGAGAGTGGAGAGCACCAGTTCCAACTGTCACAGGACAGAGAGAGAAGAGCAGCAGTTGCAACTCTCACAGGACAGAGAGTGGAGAGCACCAGTTCCAACTGTCACAGGACAGGAGAGTGGAGAGCACCAGTTCAAACTGTCACAGGAGAGAGTGGAGTGCACCAATTCCAACTGTCACAGGACAGAGAGTGGAGAGCACCGGTTCAAACTGTCACAGGACAGAGAGTGGAGAGCACCAGTTCCAACTGTCACAGGACAGAGAATTGAGAGCACCAGTTCCAACTGTCACAGGACGGGAGAGTGGAGAGCACCAGTTCCAACTGTCACAGGACAGAGAGTGGAGAGCACCAGTTCCAACTGTCACAGGACAGAGAGTGGAGAGCACCAGTTCAAAAATGTCACAGGACAGAGAGTGGAGTGCACCAGTTCCAACTGTCACAGGACGGGAGAGTGGAGAGCACCAGTTCCAACTGTCACAGGACGGGAGAGTGGAGAGCACCAGTTCCAACTGTCTCAGGACAGAGAGTGGAGAGCACCAGTTCCAACTGTCACAGGACAGAGAGTGGAGAGCACCAGTTCCAACTGTCACAGGACAGAGAATGGAGAGCACCAGTTCAAACTGTCACAGGAGATAGTGGAGAGCACCAATTCCAACTGTCACAGGACAGAGAGTGGAGAGCACCGGTTCAAACTGTCACAGGACAGAGAATTGAGAGCACCAGTTCCAACTGTCACAGGACAGAGAGTGGAGAGCACCAGTTTAAAATGTCACAGGACAGAGAGTGGAGAGCACCGGTTCAAACTGTCACAGGACAGAGAGAGGAGAGCACCAGTTCCAACTGTCACAGGACGGGAGAGTGGAGAGCTCCAGTTCCAACTGTCACAGGACGGGAGAGTGGAGAGCACCAGTTCCAACTGTCACAGGACAGAGAGTGGAGAGCACCAGTTCCAACTGTCACAGGACAGAGAGTGGAGAGCACCAGTTCCAACTGTCACAGGACAGAGACTGGAGAGCAGCCGTTCAAACTATCACAGGACAGAGAGCGGAGAGCACCATTTCCAACTGTCACAGGACAGAGAGAGAAGAGCAGCAGTTGCAACTGTCACAGGACAGAGAGTGGAGAGCACCAGTTCCAACTGTCACAGGACGGGAGAGTGGAGAGCACCAGTTCCAACAGTCACAGGACAGAGAGTGGAGAGCACCAGTTCCAACTGTCACAGGACAGAGACTGGAGAGCAGCCGTTCAAACTATCACAGGACAGAGAGTGGAGAGCACCAGTTCCAATTGTCACAGGACAGAGAGAGAAGAGCAGCAGTTGCAACTGTCACAGGACAGAGAGTGGAGAGCACCAGTTCCAACTGTCACAGGACAGAGAGTGGAGAGCACCAGTTCCAACTGTCACAGGACAGAGACTGGAGAGCAGCCGTTCAAACTATCACAGGACAGAGAGTGGAGAGCACCAGTTCAAACTTTCACATGATGTGAGAGTGGAGAGCACCAGTTCCAACTGTCACAGGACAGAGAGAGAAGAACAGCAGTTGCAACTGTCACAGGACAGAGAGTGGAGAGCACCAGTTCCAACTGTCACAGGACAGAGAATTGAGAGCACCAGTTCCAACTGTCACAGGAGAGAGATTGGAGAGCACCCGTTCAAACTGTCACAGGACAGGAGAGTGGAGAGCACCAGTTCAAACTGTCACTGGGCGGGAGAGTGGAGAGCACCAGTTACAACTGTCACAGGACGGGAGAGTGGATAGTACCAGTTCCAAATGTCACAGGAAAGAGAGTGTAGAGCACCAGTTCCAACTGTCACAGGACAGAGAATGGAGAGCACCAGTTCCAACTGTCACAGGACGGGAGAGTGGAGAGCACCAGTTACAACTGTCACAGGACAGAGAGTGGAGAGCAACAGTTCCAACAGTCACAGGACAGAGAGTGGAGAGCACCAGTTCAAAATGTCACAGGACAGAGAGTGGAGAGCACCAGTTCAAACTGTCACAGGACGGGAGAGTGGAGAGGACCAGTTCAAAATTTCACATGATGTGTGAGTGGAGAGCACCAGTTCCAACTCTCACAGGACAGAGAGTGGAGAGCACCAGTTCCAACTCTCACAGGACAGAGATTGGAGAGCACCAGTTCCAACTGTCACAGGAGAGAGAGTGGAGAGCACCAGTTCAAACTGTCACAGGACAGGAGATTGGGGAGCACCAGTTCAAACTGTGACAGGACAGAGAGTGGAGAGCACCAGTTCCAACTGTCACAGGGCAGAGATTGGAGAGCACCAGTTTCAACTGTCACAGGACAGAGATTGGAGAGCACCAGTTCAAACTGTCACAGGACGGGAGAGTGGAGAGCACCAGTTCAAACTTTCACATGATGTGAGAGTGGAGAGCACCAGTTCCAACTGTCACAGGACAGAGAATGGAGAGCACCAGTTCAAACTGTCACAGGACAGAGAGTGGAGAGCACCAGTTCAAACTGTCACAGGACAGAGAGTGGAGAGCACCAGTTCCAACTGTCACAGGACGGGAGAGTGGAGAGCACCAGTTCCAACTGTCACAGGACAGAGTGTGGAGAGCACCAGTTCCAACTGTCACAGGACAGAGACTGGAGAGCACCAGTTCAAAGGTTCACAGGACAGAGAGTGGAGAGCACCAGTTCCAACTGTCACAGGACGGAAGAGTGGAGAGCACCAGTTCCAACTGTCACAGGACGGGAGAGTGGAGAGCACCAGTTCAAACTGTCACAGGACAGAGAGTGGAAAGCACCAGTTCAAACTGACACAGGAGAGAGTGGAGAGCACCAATTCCAACTGTCACAGGACAGAGAGTGGAGAGCACCGGTTCAAACTGTCACAGGACAGAAAGTGGAGAGCACCAGTTCCAACTGTCACAGGACAGAGAGTGGAGAGCACCAGTTCCAACTGTCACAGGACAGAGAGAGAAGAGCAGCAGTTGCAACTCTCACAGGACAGAGAGTGGAGAGCACCAGTTCCAACTGTCACAGGACAGGAGAGTGGAGAGCACCAGTTCAAACTGTCACAGGAGAGAGTGGAGTGCACCAATTCCAACTGTCACAGGACAGAGAGTGGAGAGCACCGGTTCAAACTGTCACAGGACAGAGAGTGGAGAGCACCAGTTCCAACTGTCACAGGACAGAGAATTGAGAGCACCAGTTCCAACTGTCACAGGACGGGAGAGTGGAGAGCACCAGTTCCAACTGTCACAGGACAGAGAGTGGAGAGCACCAGTTCCAACTGTCACAGGACAGAGAGTGGAGAGCACCAGTTCAAAATGTCACAGGACAGAGAGTGGAGTGCACCAGTTCCAACTGTCACAGGACGGGAGAGTGGAGAGCACCAGTTCCAACTGTCACAGGACGGGAGAGTGGAGAGCACCAGTTCCAACTGTCTCAGGACAGAGAGTGGAGAGCACCAGTTCCAACTGTCACAGGACAGAGAGTGGAGAGCACCAGTTCCAACTGTCACAGGACAGAGAATGGAGAGCACCAGTTCCAACTGTCACAGGACAGAGAGAGAAGAGCAGCAGTTGCAACTCTCACAGGACAGAGAGTGGAGAGCACCAGTTCCAACTGTCACAGGACAGGAGAGTGGAGAGCACCAGTTCAAACTGTCACAGGAGAGAGTGGAGTGCACCAATTCCAACTGTCACAGGACAGAGAGTGGTGAGCACCGGTTCAAACTGTCACAGGACAGCGAGTGGAGAGCACCAGTTCCAACTGTCACAGGACAGAGAATTGAGAGCACCAGTTCCAACTGTCACAGGACGGGAGAGTGGAGAGCACCAGTTCCAACTGTCACAGGACAGAGAGTGGAGAGCACCAGTTCCAACTGTCACAGGACAGAGAGTGGAGAGCACCAGTTCAAAATGTCACAGGACAGAGAGTGGAGTGCACCAGTTCCAACTGTCACAGGACGGGAGAGTGGAGAGCACCAGTTCCAACTGTCACAGGACGGGAGAGTGGAGAGCACCAGTTCCAACTGTCTCAGGACAGAGAGTGGAGAGCACCAGTTCCAACTGTCACAGGACAGAGAGTGGAGAGCACCAGTTCCAACTGTCACAGGACAGAGAATGGAGAGCACCAGTTCAAACTGTCACAGGAGATAGTGGAGAGCACCAATTCCAACTGTCACAGGACAGAGAGTGGAGAGCACCGGTTCAAACTGTCACAGGACAGAGAATTGAGAGCACCAGTTCCAACTGTCACAGGACAGAGAGTGGAGAGCACCAGTTTAAAATGTCACAGGACAGAGAGTGGAGAGCACCGGTTCAAACTTTCACAGGACAGAGAGAGGAGAGCACCAGTTCCAACTGTCACAGGACGGGAGAGTGGAGAGCTCCAGTTCCAACTGTCACAGGACGGGAGAGTGGAGAGCACCAGTTCCAACTGTCACAGGACAGAGAGTGGAGAGCACCAGTTCCAACTGTCACAGGACAGAGAGTGGAGAGCACCAGTTCCAACTGTCACAGGACAGAGACTGGAGAGCAGCCGTTCAAACTATCACAGGACAGAGAGCGGAGAGCACCATTTCCAACTGTCACAGGACAGAGAGAGAAGAGCAGCAGTTGCAACTGTCACAGGACAGAGAGTAGAGAGCACCAGTTCCAACTGTCACAGGACGGGAGAGTGGAGAGCACCAGTTCCAACAGTCACAGGACAGAGAGTGGAGAGCACCAGTTCCAACTGTCACAGGACAGAGACTGGAGAGCAGCCGTTCAAACTATCACAGGACAGAGAGTGGAGAGCACCAGTTCCAATTGTCACAGGACAGAGAGAGAAGAGCAGCAGTTGCAACTGTCACAGGACAGAGAGTGGAGAGCACCAGTTCCAACTGTCACAGGACAGAGAGTGGAGAGCACCAGTTCCAACTGTCACAGGACAGAGACTGGAGAGCAGCCGTTCAAACTATCACAGGACAGAGAGTGGAGAGCACCAGTTCAAACTTTCACATGATGTGAGAGTGGAGAGCACCAGTTCCAACTGTCACAGGACAGAGAGAGAAGAACAGCAGTTGCAACTGTCACAGGACAGAGAGTGGAGAGCACCAGTTCCAACTGTCACAGGACAGAGAATTGAGAGCACCAGTTCCAACTGTCACAGGAGAGAGATTGGAGAGCACCCGTTCAAACTGTCACAGGACAGGAGAGTGGAGAGCACCAGTTCAAACTGTCACTGGGCGGGAGAGTGGAGAGCACCAGTTACAACTGTCACAGGACGGGAGAGTGGATAGTACCAGTTCCAAATGTCACAGGAAAGAGAGTGTAGAGTACCAGTTCCAACTGTCACAGGACAGAGAATGGAGAGCACCAGTTCCAACTGTCACAGGACGGGAGAGTGGAGAGCACCAGTTACAACTGTCACAGGACAGAGAGTGGAGAGCAACAGTTCCAACAGTCACAGGACAGAGAGTGGAGAGCACCAGTTCAAAATGTCACAGGACAGAGAGTGGAGAGCACCAGTTCAAACTGTCACAGGACGGGAGAGTGGAGAGGACCAGTTCAAAATTTCACATGATGTGTGAGTGGAGAGCACCAGTTCCAACTCTCACAGGACAGAGAGTGGAGAGCACCAGTTCCAACTCTCACAGGACAGAGATTGGAGAGCACCAGTTTCAACTGTCACAGGACAGAGATTGGAGAGCACCAGTTCAAACTGTCACAGGACGGGAGAGTGGAGAGCACCAGTTCAAACTTTCACATGATGTGAGAGTGGAGAGCACCAGTTCCAACTGTCACAGGACAGAGAGTGGAGAGCACCAGTTCAAACTGTCACAGGACAGAGAGTGGAGAGCACCAGTTCAAACTGTCACAGGACAGAGAGTGGAGAGCACCAGTTCCAACTGTCACAGGACGGGAGAGTGGAGAGCACCAGTTCCAACTGTCACAGGACAGAGTGTGGAGAGCACCAGTTCCAACTGTCACAGGACAGAGACTGGAGAGCACCAGTTCAAAGGTTCACAGGACAGAGAGTGGAGAGCACCAGTTCCAACTGTCACAGGACGGAAGAGTGGAGAGCACCAGTTCCAACTGTCACAGGACGGGAGAGTGGAGAGCACCAGTTCAAACTGTCACAGGACAGAGAGTGGAAAGCACCAGTTCAAACTGACACAGGAGAGAGTGGAGAGCACCAATTCCAACTGTCACAGGACAGAGAGTGGAGAGCACCGGTTCAAACTGTCACAGGACAGAAAGTGGAGAGCACCAGTTCCAACTGTCACAGGACAGAGAGTGGAGAGCACCAGTTCCAACTGTCACAGGACAGAGAGAGAAGAGCAGCAGTTGCAACTCTCACAGGACAGAGAGTGGAGAGCACCAGTTCCAACTGTCACAGGACAGGAGAGTGGAGAGCACCAGTTCAAACTGTCACAGGAGAGAGTGGAGTGCACCAATTCCAACTGTCACAGGACAGAGAGTGGAGAGCACCGGTTCAAACTGTCACAGGACAGAGAGTGGAGAGCACCAGTTCCAACTGTCACAGGACAGAGAATTGAGAGCACCAGTTCCAACTGTCACAGGACGGGAGAGTGGAGAGCACCAGTTCCAACTGTCACAGGACAGAGAGTGGAGAGCACCAGTTCCAACTGTCACAGGACAGAGAGTGGAGAGCACCAGTTCAAAATGTCACAGGACAGAGAGTGGAGTGCACCAGTTCCAACTGTCACAGGACGGGAG
Source organism: Pristiophorus japonicus (assembly GCF_044704955.1). NCBI lineage: Eukaryota > Metazoa > Chordata > Chondrichthyes > Pristiophoridae > Pristiophorus > Pristiophorus japonicus. The sequence goes on along the minus strand of NC_091987.1, from coordinate 139,103,319 downwards.
AGTGGAGAGCACCAGTTCCAACTGTCACAGGACGGGAGAGTGGAGAGCACCAGTTCCAACTGTCTCAGGACAGAGAGTGGAGAGCACCAGTTCCAACTGTCACAGGACAGAGAGTGGAGAGCACCAGTTCCAACTGTCACAGGACAGAGAATGGAGAGCACCAGTTCAAACTGTCACAGGAGATAGTGGAGAGCACCAATTCCAACTGTCACAGGACAGAGAGTGGAGAGCACCGGTTCAAACTGTCACAGGACAGAGAATTGAGAGCACCAGTTCCAACTGTCACAGGACAGAGAGTGGAGAGCACCAGTTTAAAATGTCACAGGACAGAGAGTGGAGAGCACCGGTTCAAACTGTCACAGGACAGAGAGAGGAGAGCACCAGTTCCAACTGTCACAGGACAGAGAATGGAGAGCACCAGTTCCAACTGTCACAGGACGGGAGAGTGGAGAGCACCAGTTACAACTGTCACAGGACAGAGAGTGGAGAGCAACAGTTCCAACAGTCACAGGACAGAGAGTGGAGAGCACCAGTTCAAAATGTCACAGGACAGAGAGTGGAGAGCACCAGTTCCAACTGTCACAGGACGGGAGAGTGGAGAGCACCAGTTCCAACTGTCACAGGACAGAGAGTGGAGAGTACCAGTTCAAACTGTAACAGGACAGAGACTGTAGAGCAGCTGCTCAAACTATCACAGGACAGAGAGTGGAGAGCACCAGTTCCAAATTTCACATGACGTGAGAGTGGAGAGCACCAGTTCCAACTGTCACATTACAGAGAGTGGAGAGCACCAGTTCCAACTGTCACATGAAAGAGAGTGGAGAGCACCAGTTCCAACTGTCACAGGACAGAGAGTGGAGAGCACCAGTTCAAACTGTCACAGGATGGGAGAGTGGAGAGCACCAGTTCAAACTTTCACGTGATGTGAGAGTGGAGAGCACCAGTTCCAACAGTCACAGGACAGAGAGAGAAGAGCAGCAGTTGCAACTCTCACAGGACAGAGAGTGGAGAGCACCAGTTCCAACTGTCACAGGACGGGAGAGTGGAGAGCACCAGTTCAAACTGTCACAGGAGAGAGTGGAGAGCACCAGTTCCAACTTTCACATGATGTGAGAGTGGAGAGCACCAGTTCCAACTGTCACAGGAGAGAGAGTGGAGAGCACTAGTTCCAACTGTCACAGGACGGGAGAGTGGAGAGCACCAGTTCAAACTGTCACAGGACAGAGAGTGGAGAGCACCAGTTCAAACTGACACAGGAGAGAGTGGAGAGCACCAATTCCAACTGTCACAGGACAGAGATTGGAGAGCACCGGTTCAAACTGTCACAGGACAGAGAGTGGGGAGCACCAGATCCAACTGTCACAGGACAGAGAATGGAGAGCACCAGTTCCAACTGTCACAGGACGGGAGTGTGGAGAGCACCAGTTCCAACTGTCACAGGACAGAGAGTGGAGAGCACCAGTTCCAACTGTCACAGGAGAGAGAGTGGAGAACAACAGTTCAAAATGTCACAGGACAGAGAGTGGAGAGCACCAGTTCCAACTGACACAGGACGGGAGAGATGAGAGCACCAGTTGCACCTGTCACAGGACGGGAGAGTGGAGAGCACCAGTTACAACTGTCACAGGACAGAGAGTGGAGAGCACCAGTTCCAACTGTCACAGGACAGAGAGTGGAGAGCACCAGTTCCAACTGTCACAGGACAGAGAATGGAGAGCACCAGTTCAAACTGTCACAGGACGGGAGAGTGGAGAGCACCAGTTCCAACTGTCACAGGACAGAGAGTGGAGAGCAACAGTTCTAACTGTCACATGACAAAGACTGGAGAGCAGCCGTTTGAACTATCACAGGACAGAGAGTGGAGAGCACCAGTTCCAACTGTCACATGATGTGAGAGTGGAGAGCACTAGTTCCAACTGTCACAGGACAGAGAGTGGAGAGCACCAGTTGCAACTGTCACAGGAAAGAGAGTGGAGAGAACCAGTTCCAACTGTCACAGGACAGAGAGTGGAGAGCACCAGTTCAGCTTTCACATGATGTGAGAGTGGAGAGCACCAGTTCCAACTGTCACAGGATAGAGAGAGAAGAGCAGCAGTTGCAACTGTCAGAGGACAGAGAGTGGAGAGCACCAGTTCCAACTGTCACAGGACAGAGAGTGGAGAGAACCAGTTCAAAATGTCACAGGACAGAGAGTGGAGAGCACCAGTTCGAGCTGTCACAGGACGGGAGTGTGGAGAGCACCAGTTCCAACTGTCACAGGACAGAGAGTGGAGAGCACCAGTTCCATCTGTCACAGGAGAAAGAGTGGAGATCACCAGTTCCAACTGTCACAGGACAGAGACTGGAGAGCAGCCGTTCAAACTATCACAGGACAGAGAGTGGAGAGCACCAGTTCAAACTGTCACAGGACAGAGAGTGGAGAGAACCAGTTCCCACTGTCACAGGACGGGAGAGTGGAGAGCTCCAGTTCCAGCTGTCACAGGACGGGAGTGTGGAGAGCACCAGTTCCAACTGTCACAGGACAGAGAGTGGAGAGCACCAGTTCCATCTGTCACAGGAGAAAGAGTGGAGATCACCAGTTCCAACTGTCACAGGACAGAGACTGGAGAGCAGCCGTTCAAACTATCACAGGACAGAGAGTGGAGAGCACCAGTTCAAACTGTCACAGGACAGAGAGTGGAGAGCACCAGTTCCAACTGTCACAGGACGGGAGAGTGGAGAGCACCAGTTCCAACTGTCACAGGACAGAGTGTGGAGAGCACCAGTTCCAACTGTCACAGGACAGAGAGTGGAGAGCACCAGTTCAAAGGTTCACAGGACAGAGAGTGGAGAGCACCAGTTCCAACTGTCACAGGACGGAAGAGTGGAGAGCACCAGTTCCAACTGTCACAGGACGGGAGAGTGGAGAGCACCAGTTCAAACTGTCACAGGACAGAGAGTGGAGAGCACCAGTTCAAACTGACACAGGAGAGAGTGGAGAGCACCAATTCCAACTGTCACAGGACAGAGAGTGGAGAGCACCGGTTCAAACTGTCACAGGACAGAAAGTGGAGAGCACCAGTTCCAACTGTCACAGGACAGAGAATGGAGAGCACCAGTTCCAACTGTCACAGGACGGGAGAGTGGAGAGCACCATTTACAACTGTCACAGGACAGAGAGTGGAGAGCACCAGTTCCAACTGTCACAGGACAGAGAGAGAAGAGCAGCAGTTGCAACTCTCACAGGACAGAGAGTGGAGAGCACCAGTTCCAACTGTCACAGGACAGGAGAGTGGAGAGCACGAGTTCAAACTGTCACAGGAGAGAGTGGAGTGCACCAATTCCAACTGTCACAGGACAGAGAGTGGAGAGCACCGGTTCAAACTGTCACAGGACAGAGAGTGGAGAGCACCAGTTCCAACTGTCACAGGACAGAGAATTGAGAGCACCAGTTCCAACTGTCACAGGACGGGAGAGTGGAGAGCACCAGTTCCAACTATCACAGGACAGAGAGTGGAGAGCACCAGTTCCAACTGTCACAGGACAGAGAGTGGAGAGCACCAGTTCAAAATGTCACAGGACAGAGAGTGGAGTGCACCAGTTCCAACTGTCACAGGACGGGAGAGTGGAGAGTACCAGTTCCAACTGTCACAGGACGGGAGAGTGGAGAGCACCAGTTCCAACTGTCTCAGGACAGAGAGTGGAGAGCACCAGTTCCAACTGTCACAGGACAGAGAGTGGAGAGCACCAGTTCCAACTGTCACAGGACAGAGAATGGAGAGCACCAGTTCAAACTGTCACAGGAGATAGTGGAGAGCACCAATTCCAACTGTCACAGGACAGAGAGTGGAGAGCACCGGTTCAAACTGTCACAGGACAGAGAATTGAGAGCACCAGTTCCAACTGTCACAGGACAGAGAGTGGAGAGCACCAGTTTAAAATGTCACAGGACAGAGAGTGGAGAGCACCGGTTCAAACTGTCACAGGACAGAGAGAGGAGAGCACCAGTTCCAACTGTCACAGGACAGAGAATGGAGAGCACCAGTTCCAACTGTCACAGGACGGGAGAGTGGAGAGCACCAGTTACAACTGTCACAGGACAGAGAGTGGAGAGCAACAGTTCCAACAGTCACAGGACAGAGAGTGGAGAGCACCAGTTCAAAATGTCACAGGACAGAGAGTGGAGAGCACCAGTTCCAACTGTCACAGGACGGGAGAGTGGAGAGCACCAGTTCCAACTGTCACAGGACAGAGAGTGGAGAGTACCAGTTCAAACTGTAACAGGACAGAGACTGTAGAGCAGCCGCTCAAACTATCACAGGACAGAGAGTGGAGAGCACCAGTTCCAAATTTCACATGACGTGAGAGTGGAGAGCACCAGTTCCAACTGTCACATTACAGAGAGTGGAGAGCACCAGTTCCAACTGTCACATGAAAGAGAGTGGAGAGCACCAGTTCCAACTGTCACAGGACAGAGAGTGGAGAGCACCAGTTCAAACTGTCACAGGACGGGAGAGTGGAGAGCACCAGTTCAAACTTTCACGTGATGTGAGAGTGGAGAGCACCAGTTCCAACAGTCACAGGACAGAGAGAGAAGAGCAGCAGTTGCAACTCTCACAGGACAGAGAGTGGAGAGCACCAGTTCCAACTGTCACAGGACTGGAGAGTGGAGAGCACCAGTTCAAACTGTCACAGGAGAGAGTGGAGAGCACCAGTTCCAACTTTCACATGATGTGAGAGTGGAGAGCACCAGTTCCAACTGTCACAGGAGAGAGAGTGGAGAGCACTAGTTCCAACTGTCACAGGACGGGAGAGTGGAGAGCACCAGTTCAAACTGTCACAGGACAGAGAGTGGAGAGCACCAGTTCAAACTGACACAGGAGAGAGTGGAGAGCACCAATTCCAACTGTCACAGGACAGAGAGAGAAGAACAGCAGTTGCAACTGTCACAGGACAGAGAGTGGAGAGCACCAGTTCCAACTGTCACAGGACAGAGAATTGAGAGCACCAGTTCCAACTGTCACAGGAGAGAGATTGGAGAGCACCCGTTCAAACTGTCACAGGACAGGAGAGTGGAGAGCACCAGTTCCAACTGTCACAGGACAGAGACTGGAGAGCAGCCGTTCAAACTATCACAGGACAGAGAGTGGAGAGCACCAGTTCAAACTGTCACAGGACAGAGAGTGGAGAGCACCAGTTCCAACTGTCACAGGACGGGAGAGTGGAGCGCACCAGTTCCAACTGTCACAGGACAGAGAGTGGAGAGCACCAGTTCAAAGGTTCACAGGACAGAGAGTGGAGAGCACCAGTTCCAACTGTCACAGGACGGAAGAGTGGAGAGCACCAGTTCCAACTGTCACAGGACGGGAGAGTGGAGAGCACCAGTTCAAACTGTCACAGGACAGAGAGTGGAGAGCACCAGTTCAAACTGACACAGGAGAGAGTGGAGAGCACCAATTCCAACTGTCACAGGACAGAGAGTGGAGAGCACCGGTTCAAACTGTCACAGGACAGAAAGTGGAGAGCACCAGTTCCAACTGTCACAGGACAGAGAATGGAGAGCACCAGTTCCAACTGTCACAGGACGGGAGAGTGGAGAGCACCATTTACAACTGTCACAGGACAGAGAGTGGAGAGCACCAGTTCCAACTGTCACAGGACAGAGAGAGAAGAGCAGCAGTTGCAACTCTCACAGGACAGAGAGTGGAGAGCACCAGTTCCAACTGTCACAGGACAGGAGAGTGGAGAGCACGAGTTCAAACTGTCACAGGAGAGAGTGGAGTGCACCAATTCCAACTGTCACAGGACAGAGAGTGGAGAGCACCGGTTCAAACTGTCACAGGACAGAGAGTGGAGAGCACCAGTTCCAACTGTCACAGGACAGAGAATTGAGAGCACCAGTTCCAACTGTCACAGGACGGGAGAGTGGAGAGCACCAGTTCCAACTGTCACAGGACAGAGAGTGGAGAGCACCAGTTCCAACTGTCACAGGACAGAGAGTGGAGAGCACCAGTTCAAAATGTCACAGGACAGAGAGTGGAGTGCACCAGTTCCAACTGTCACAGGACGGGAGAGTGGAGAGCACCAGTTCCAACTGTCACAGGACGGGAGAGTGGAGAGCACCAGTTCCAACTGTCTCAGGACAGAGAGTGGAGAGCACCAGTTCCAACTGTCACAGGACAGAGAGTGGAGAGCACCAGTTCCAACTGTCACAGGACAGAGAATGGAGAGCACCAGTTCAAACTGTCACAGGAGATAGTGGAGAGCACCAATTCCAACTGTCACAGGACAGAGAGTGGAGAGCACCGGTTCAAACTGTCACAGGACAGAGAATTGAGAGCACCAGTTCCAACTGTCACAGGACAGAGAGTGGAGAGCACCAGTTTAAAATGTCACAGGACAGAGAGTGAAGAGCACCGGTTCAAACTGTCACAGGACAGAGAGAGGAGAGCACCAGTTCCAACTGTCACAGGACAGAGAATGGAGAGCACCAGTTCCAACTGTCACAGGACGGGAGAGTGGAGAGCACCAGTTACAACTGTCACAGGACAGAGAGTGGAGAGCAACAGTTCCAACAGTCACAGGACAGAGAGTGGAGAGCACCAGTTCAAAATGTCACAGGACAGAGAGTGGAGAGCACCAGTTCCAACTGTCACAGGACGGGAGAGTGGAAAGCACCAGTTCCAACTGTCACAGGACAGAGAGTGGAGAGTACCAGTTCAAACTGTAACAGGACAGAGACTGTAGAGCAGCCGCTCAAACTATCACAGGACAGAGAGTGGAGAGCACCAGTTCCAAATTTCACATGACGTGAGAGTGGAGAGCACCAGTTCCAACTGTCACATTACAGAGAGTGGAGAGCACCAGTTCCAACTGTCACATGAAAGAGAGTGGAGAGCACCAGTTCCAACTGTCACAGGACAGAGAGTGGAGAGCACCAGTTCAAACTGTCACAGGACGGGAGAGTGGAGAGCACCAGTTCAAACTTTCACGTGATGTGAGAGTGGAGAGCACCAGTTCCAACAGTCACAGGACAGAGAGAGAAGAGCAGCAGTTGCAACTCTCACAGGACAGAGAGTGGAGAGCACCAGTTCCAACTGTCACAGGACTGGAGAGTGGAGAGCACCAGTTCAAACTGTCACAGGAGAGAGTGGAGAGCACCAGTTCCAACATTCACATGATGTGAGAGTGGAGAGCACCAGTTCCAACTGTCACAGGAGAGAGAGTGGAGAGCACTAGTTCCAACTGTCACAGGACGGGAGAGTGGAGAGCACCAGTTCAAACTGTCACAGGACAGAGAGTGGAGAGCACCAGTTCAAACTGACACAGGAGAGAGTGGAGAGCACCAATTCCAACTGTCACAGGACAGAGATTGGAGAGCACCGGTTCAAACTGTCACAGGACAGAGAGTGGGGAGCACCAGATCCAACTGTCACAGGACAGAGAATGGAGAGCACCAGTTCCAACTGTCACAGGACGGGAGTGTGGAGAGCACCAGTTCCAACTGTCACAGGACAGAGAGTGGAGAGCACCAGTTCCAACTGTCACAGGAGAGAGAGTGGAGAACAACAGTTCAAAATGTCACAGGACAGAGAGTGGAGAGCACCAGTTCCAACTGACACAGGACGGGAGAGATGAGAGCACCAGTTCCACCTGTCACAGGACGGGAGAGTGGAGAGCACCAGTTCCAACTGTCACAGGACAGAGAGTGGAGAGCACCAGTTCCAACTGTCACAGGACAGAGAGTGGAGAGCACCAGTTCCAACTGTCACAGGACAGAGAATGGAGAGCACCAGTTCAAACTGTCACAGGACGGGAGAGTGGAGAGCACCAGTTCCAACTGTCACAGGACAGAGAGTGGAGAGCAACAGTTCTAACTGTCACATGACAAAGACTGGAGAGCAGCCGTTTGAACTATCACAGGACAGAGAGTGGAGAGCACCAATTCCAACTGTCACATGATGTGAGAGTGGAGAGCACTAGTTCCAACTGTCACAGGACAGAGAGTGGAGAGCACCAGTTGCAACTGTCACAGGAAAGAGAGTGGAGAGAACCAGTTCCAACTGTCACAGGACAGAGAGTGGAGAGCACCAGTTCAGCTTTCACATGATGTGAGAGTGGAGAGCACCAGTTCCAACTGTCACAGGATAGAGAGAGAAGAGCAGCAGTTGCAACTGTCAGAGGACAGAGAGTGGAGAGCACCAGTTCCAACTGTCACAGGACAGAGAGTGGAGAGAACCAGTTCAAAATGTCACAGGACAGAGAGTGGAGAGCACCAGTTCGAACTGTCACAGGACGGGAGAGTGGAGAGCACCAGTTCCAACTGTCACAGGACAGAGAGTGGAGAGCACCAGTTCCATCTGTCACAGGAGAAAGAGTGGAGATCGCCAGTTCCACTGTCACAGGACAGAGACTGGAGAGCAGCCGTTCAAACTATCACAGGACAGAGAGTGGAGAGCACCAGTTCAAACTGTCACAGGACAGAGAGAGAAGAGCAGCAGTTGCAAATGTCACAGGACAGAGAGTGGAGAGCACCAGTTCCAACTGTCACAGGACGGGAGAGTGGAGAGCACCAGTTCCAACTGTCACAGGACAGAGACTGGAGAGCAGCCGTTCAAACTATCACAGGACAGAGAGTGGAGAGCACCAGTTCAAACTTTCACATGATGTGAGAGTGGAGAGCACCAGTTCCAACTGTCACTGGACGGGAGAGTGGAGAGCACCTGTTCAAACTGTCACAGGAGAGATTGGAGAGCACCAGTTCCAACTGTCACAGGACAGAGAGTGGAGAGCACCAGTTCAAACTGTCACAGGATGGGAGAGTGGAGAGCACCAGTTCAAACTTTCACATGATGTGAGAGTGGAGAGCACCAGTTCCAACTGTCACAGAACAGAGAGAGAAGAGCAGCAGTTGCAACTGCCACAGGACAGAGATTGGAGAGCACCAGTTCCAACTGTCACAGGATGGGAGAGTGGAGAGCACCAGTTCAAACTGTCACAGGAGAGAGTGGAGAGCACCAGTTCAAACTGTCATAGGACGTAGAGTGGAGAGCACCAGTTCAAACTGTCACAGGAGAGAGTGGAGAGCACCAGTTCCAACTGTCACAGGACAGAGAGTGGAGAGCACCAGTTCCAACTGTCACAGGACAGAGAGTGGAGAGCACCAGTTTAACCTGTCACATAACAGTGAGTGGAGAGCACCAGTTCCAACTGTCACAGGACGGGAGAGTGGAGAGCACCAGTTCCAACTGTCACAGGAGAGAGAGTGGAGAGCACCAGTTCCAACTGTCACAGGACGGGAGAGTGGAGAGCACCAGTTCCAACTGTCACAGGAGAGAGAGTGGAGAGCACCAGTTCAAACTGTCACAGGAGAGAGAGTGGAGAGCACCAGTTCCAACTGTCACAGGACAGAGATTGGAGAGCACCAGTTCAAACTGTCACAGGAGAGAGAGTGGAGAGCACCAGTTCAAACTGTCAGAGGAGAGAGAGTGGAGAGCACCAGTTCCAACTGTCACATGGACAGAGAGTGGAGAGCACCATTTCCAAATATCACAGGATGGAGAGTGGAGAGCACCAGTTCCAACTGTCACAGGATGGAGAGTGGAGAGCACCAGTTCCAACAGTCACAGGACAGAGAGTGGAGAGCACCAGTTCAAACTGTCACGGGACAGAGAGTGGAGAGCACCAGTTCCAACTGTCACAGGACGGGAGATTGGAGAGCACCAGTTCCAACTGTCACAGGATTAGAGAGTGGAGAGCACCAGTTCCAACCGTCACAGGACGGGAGATTGGAGAGCACCAGTTCCAACTGCCACAGGATTAGAGAGTGGAGAGCACCAGTTCAAACTGTCACAGGACAGAGAGTGGAGAGCACCAGTTCCAACTGTCACAGGACGGGAGAGTTGAGAGCACCAGTTCAAACTGTCACAGGAGAGAGTGGAGAGCACCAGTTCCAACTTTCACATGATGTGAGAGTGGAGAGCACCAGTTACAACTGTCACAGGACAGAGAGAGAAGAACAGCAGTTGCAACTGTCACAGGACAGAGAGTGGAGAGCACCAGTTCCAACTGTCACAGGACGGGAGAGTTGAGAGCACCAGTTCAAACTGTCACAGGAGAGAGTGGAGAGCACCAGTTCCAACTTTCACATGATGTGAGAGTGGAGAGCACCAGTTCCAACTGTCACAGGACAGAGCGTGCAGAGCACCAGTTCCAACTGTCACACGACGGGAGAGTGGAGAGCACCAGTTCAAACTGTCACAGGACAAAGAGTGGAGAGCACCAGTTCAAACTGACACAGGAGAGAGTGGAGAGCACCAATTCCAACTGTCACAGGACAGAGAGTGGAGAGCACCAGTTCAAACTGTCACAGGACAGAGAGTGGAGAGCACCAGTTCAAACTGTCACAGGACAGAGAGTGGAGAGCACCAGTTCCAACTGTCACAGGACGGGAGAGTGGAGAGCAGCAGTTCCAACTGTCACAGCAGAGAGTGTGGAGAGCACCAGTTCCAACTGTCACAGGACAGAGAGTGGAGAGCACCAGTTCAAACTTTCACAGGACAGAGAGTGGAGAGCACCAGTTCCAACTGTCACAGGAGAGAGAGTGGAGAACAACAGTTCAAAATGTCACAGGACAGAGAGTGGAGAGCACCAGTTCCAACTGACACAGGACGGGAGAGATGAGAGCACCAGTTCCACCTGTCACAGGACGGGAGAGTGGAGAGCACCAGTTCCAACTGTCACAGGACAGAGAGTGGAGAGCACCAGTTCCAACTGTCACAGGACAGAGAGTGGAGAGCACCAGTTCCAACTGTCACAGGACAGAGAATGGAGAGCACCAGTTCAAACTGTCACAGGACGGGAGAGTGGAGAGCACCAGTTCCAACTGTCACAGGACAGAGAGTGGAGAGCAACAGTTCTAACTGTCACATGACAAAGACTGGAGAGCAGCCGTTTGAAATGTCACAGGACAGAGAGTGGAGAGCACCAGTTGCACCTGTCACAGGAAAGAGAGTGGAGAGAACCAGTTCCAACTGTCACAGGACAGAGAGTGGAGAGCACCAGTTCAGCTTTCACATGATGTGAGAGTGGAGAGCACCAGTTCCAACTGTCACAGGATAGAGAGAGAAGAGCAGCAGTTGCAACTGTCAGAGGACAGAGAGTGGAGAGCACCAGTTCCAACTGTCACAGGACAGAGAGTGGAGAGAACCAGTTCAAAATGTCACAGGACAGAGAGTGGAGAGCACCAGTTCGAACTGTCACAGGACGGGAGAGTGGAGAGCACCAGTTCCAACTGTCACAGGACAGAGAGTGGAGAGCACCAGTTCCATCTGTCACAGGAGAAAGAGTGGAGATCACCAGTTCCACTGTCACAGGACAGAGACTGGAGAGCAGCCGTTCAAACTATCACAGGACAGAGAGTGGAGAGCACCAGTTCAAACTGTCACAGGACAGAGAGAGAAGAGCAGCAGTTGCAAATGTCACAGGACAGAGAGTGGAGAGCACCAGTTCCAACTGTCACAGGACGGGAGAGTGGAGAGCACCAGTTCCAACTGTCACAGGACAGAGACTGGAGAGCAGCCGTTCAAACTATCACAGGACAGAGAGTGGAGAGCACCAGTTCAAACTTTCACATGATGTGAGAGTGGAGAGCACCAGTTCCAACTGTCACTGGACGGGAGAGTGGAGAGCACCTGTTCAAACTGTCACAGGAGAGATTGGAGAGCACCAGTTCCAACTGTCACAGGACAGAGAGTGGAGAGCACCAGTTCAAACTGTCACAGGATGGGAGAGTGGAGAGCACCAGTTCAAACTTTCACATGATGTGAGAGTGGAGAGCACCAGTTCCAACTGTCACAGAACAGAGAGAGAAGAGCAGCAGTTGCAACTGCCACAGGACAGAGATTGGAGAGCACCAGTTCCAACTGTCACAGGATGGGAGAGTGGAGAGCACCAGTTCAAACTGTCACAGGAGAGAGTGGAGAGCACCAGTTCAAACTGTCATAGGACGTAGAGTGGAGAGCACCAGTTCAAACTGTCACAGGAGAGAGTGGAGAGCACCAGTTCCAACTGTCACAGGACAGAGAGTGGAGAGCACCAGTTCCAACTGTCACAGGACGGGAGAGTGGAGAGCACCAGTTCCAACTGTCACAGGAGAGAGAGTGGAGAGCACCAGTTCCAACTGTCACAGGACGGGAGAGTGGAGAGCACCAGTTCCAACTGTCACAGGAGAGAGAGTGGAGAGCACCAGTTCAAACTGTCACAGGAGAGAGAGTGGAGAGCACCAGTTCCAACTGTCACAGGACAGAGATTGGAGAGCACCAGTTCAAACTGTCACAGGAGAGAGAGTGGAGAGCACCAGTTCAAACTGTCAGAGGAGAGAGAGTGGAGAGCACCAGTTCCAACTGTCACATGGACAGAGAGTGGAGAGCACCATTTCCAAATATCACAGGATGGAGAGTGGAGAGCACCAGTTCCAACTGTCACAGGATGGAGAGTGGAGAGCACCAGTTCCAACAGTCACAGGACAGAGAGTGGAGAGCACCAGTTCAAACTGTCACGGGACAGAGAGTGGAGAGCACCAGTTCCAACTGTCACAGGACGGGAGATTGGAGAGCACCAGTTCCAACTGTCACAGGATTAGAGAGTGGAGAGCACCAGTTCCAACTGTCACAGGACGGGAGATTGGAGAGCACCAGTTCCAACTGCCACAGGATTAGAGAGTGGAGAGCACCAGTTCAAACTGTCACAGGACAGAGAGTGGAGAGCACCAGTTCCAACTGTCACAGGACGGGAGAGTTGAGAGCACCAGTTCAAACTGTCACAGGAGAGAGTGGAGAGCACCAGTTCCAACTTTCACATGATGTGAGAGTGGAGAGCACCAGTTCCAACTGTCACAGGACAGAGAGAGAAGAACAGCAGTTGCAACTGTCACAGGACAGAGAGTGGAGAGCACCAGTTCCAACTGTCACAGGACGGGAGAGTTGAGAGCACCAGTTCAAACTGTCACAGGAGAGAGTGGAGAGCACCAGTTCCAACTTTCACATGATGTGAGAGTGGAGAGCACCAGTTCCAACTGTCACAGGACAGAGCGTGCAGAGCACCAGTTCCAACTGTCACAGGACGGGAGAGTGGAGAGCACCAGTTCAACCTGTCACAGGACAAAGAGTGGAGAGCACCAGTTCAAACTGACACAGGAGAGAGTGGAGAGCACCAATTCCAACTGTCACAGGACAGAGAGTGGAGAGCACCAGTTCAAACTGTCACAGGACAGAGAGTGGAGAGCACCAGTTCAAACTGTCACAGGACGGGAGAGTGGAGAGCAGCAGTTCCAACTGTCACAGCAGAGAGTGTGTAGAGCACCAGTTCCAACTGTCACAGGACAGAGAGTGGAGAGCACCAGTTCAAACTTTCACAGTACAGAGAATGGAGAGCACCAGTTCCAACTGTCACAGGACGGAAGAGTGGAGAGCACCAGTTCCAACTGTCACAGGACGGGAGAGTGGAGAGCACCAGTTCCAACTGTCACAGGACAGAGAGTGCAGAGCACCAGTTCCAACTGTCACCGGACAGGAGAGTGGAGAGCACCAGTTCAAACTGTCACAGGACAGAGAGTGGAGAGCACCAGTTCCAACTGTCACAGGAGAGAGAGTGGAGAGCACTAGTTCCAACTGTCACAGGACGGGAGAGTGGAGAGCACCAGTTCAAACTGTCACAGGACAGAGAGTGGAGAGCACCAGTTCAAACTGACACAGGAGAGAGTGGAGAGCACCAATTCCAACTGTCACAGGACAGAGATTGGAGAGCACCGGTTCAAACTGTCACAGGACAGAGAGTGGGGAGCACCAGATCCAACTGTCACAGGACAGAGAATGGAGAGCACCAGTTCCAACTGTCACAGGACGGGAGTGTGGAGAGCACCAGTTCCAACTGTCACAGGACAGAGAGTGGAGAGCACCAGTTCCAACTGTCACAGGAGAGAGAGTGGAGAACAACAGTTCAAAATGTCACAGGACAGAGAGTGGAGAGCACCAGTTCCAACTGACACAGGACGGGAGAGATGAGAGCACCAGTTCCACCTGTCACAGGACGGGAGAGTGGAGAGCACCAGTTCCAACTGTCACAGGACAGAGAGTGGAGAGCACCAGTTCCAACTGTCACAGGACAGAGAGTGGAGAGCACCAGTTCCAACTGTCACAGGACAGAGAATGGAGAGCACCAGTTCAAACTGTCACAGGACGGGAGAGTGGAGAGCACCAGTTCCAACTGTCACAGGACAGAGAGTGGAGAGCAACAGTTCTAACTGTCACATGACAAAGACTGGAGAGCAGCCGTTTGAACTATCACAGGACAGAGAGTGGAGAGCACCAGTTCCAACTGTCACATGATGTGAGAGTGGAGAGCACTAGTTCCAACTGTCACAGGACAGAGAGTGGAGAGCACCAGTTGCACCTGTCACAGGAAAGAGAGTGGAGAGAACCAGTTCCAACTGTCACAGGACAGAGAGTGGAGAGCACCAGTTCAGCTTTCACATGATGTGAGAGTGGAGAGCACCAGTTCCAACTGTCACAGGATAGAGAGAGAAGAGCAGCAGTTGCAACTGTCAGAGGACAGAGAGTGGAGAGCACCAGTTCCAACTGTCACAGGACAGAGAGTGGAGAGAACCAGTTCAAAATGTCACAGGACAGAGAGTGGAGAGCACCAGTTCGAACTGTCACAGGACGGGAGAGTGGAGAGCACCAGTTCCAACTGTCACAGGACAGAGAGTGGAGAGCACCAGTTCCATCTGTCACAGGAGAAAGAGTGGAGATCACCAGTTCCACTGTCACAGGACAGAGACTGGAGAGCAGCCGTTCAAACTATCACAGGACAGAGAGTGGAGAGCACCAGTTCAAACTGTCACAGGACAGAGAGAGAAGAGCAGCAGTTGCAAATGTCACAGGACAGAGAGTGGAGAGCACCAGTTCCAACTGTCACAGGACGGGAGAGTGGAGAGCACCAGTTCCAACTGTCACAGGACACAGACTGGAGAGCAGCCGTTCAAACTATCACAGGACAGAGAGTGGAGAGCACCAGTTCAAACTTTCACATGATGTGAGAGTGGAGAGCACCAGTTCCAACTGTCACTGGACGGGAGAGTGGAGAGCACCTGTTCAAACTGTCACAGGAGAGATTGGAGAGCACCAGTTCCAACTGTCACAGGACAGAGAGTGGAGAGCACCAGTTCAAACTGTCACAGGATGGGAGAGTGGAGAGCACCAGTTCAAACTTTCACATGATGTGAGAGTGGAGAGCACCAGTTCCAACTGTCACAGAACAGAGAGAGAAGAGCAGCAGTTGCAACTGCCACAGGACAGAGATTGGAGAGCACCAGTTCCAACTGTCACAGGATGGGAGAGTGGAGAGCACCAGTTCAAACTGTCACAGGAGAGAGTGGAGAGCACCAGTTCAAACTGTCATAGGACGTAGAGTGGAGAGCACCAGTTCAAACTGTCACAGGAGAGAGTGGAGAGCACCAGTTCCAACTGTCACAGGACAGAGAGTGGAGAGCACCAGTTCCAACTGTCACAGGACAGAGAGTGGAGAGCACCAGTTTAACCTGTCACATAACAGTGAGTGGAGAGCACCAGTTCCAACTGTCACAGGACGGGAGAGTGGAGAGCACCAGTTCCAACTGTCACAGGAGAGAGAGTGGAGAGCACCAGTTCCAACTGTCACAGGACGGGAGAGTGGAGAGCACCAGTTCCAACTGTCACAGGAGAGAGAGTGGAGAGCACCAGTTCAAACTGTCACAGGAGAGAGAGTGGAGAGCACCAGTTCCAACTGTCACAGGACAGAGATTGGAGAGCACCAGTTCAAACTGTCACAGGAGAGAGAGTGGAGAGCACCAGTTCAAACTGTCAGAGGAGAGAGAGTGGAGAGCACCAGTTCCAACTGTCACATGGACAGAGAGTGGAGAGCACCATTTCCAAATATCACAGGATGGAGAGTGGAGAGCACCAGTTCCAACTGTCACAGGATGGAGAGTGGAGAGCACCAGTTCCAACAGTCACAGGACAGAGAGTGGAGAGCACCAGTTCAAACTGTCACGGGACAGAGAGTGGAGAGCACCAGTTCCAACTGTCACAGGACGGGAGATTGGAGAGCACCAGTTCCAACTGTCACAGGATTAGAGAGTGGAGAGCACCAGTTCCAACTGTCACAGGACGGGAGATTGGAGAGCACCAGTTCCAACTGCCACAGGATTAGAGAGTGGAGAGCACCAGTTCAAACTGTCACAGGACAGAGAGTGGAGAGCACCAGTTCCAACTGTCACAGGACGGGAGAGTTGAGAGCACCAGTTCAAACTGTCACAGGAGAGAGTGGAGAGCACCAGTTCCAACTTTCACATGATGTGAGAGTGGAGAGCACCAGTTCCAACTGTCACAGGACAGAGCGTGCAGAGCACCAGTTCCAACTGTCACACGACGGGAGAGTGGAGAGCACCAGTTCAAACTGTCACAGGACAAAGAGTGGAGAGCACCAGTTCAAACTGACACAGGAGAGAGTGGAGAGCACCAATTCCAACTGTCACAGGACAGAGAGTGGAGAGCACCAGTTCAAACTGTCACAGGACAGAGAGTGGAGAGCACCAGTTCAAACTGTCACTGGACAAAGAGTGGAGAGCACCAGTTCAAACTGACACAGGAGAGAGTGGAGAGCACCAATTCCAACTGTCACAGGACAGAGAGTGGAGAGCACCGGTTCAAACTGTCATAGGACAGAGAGTGGAGAGAACCAGTTCAAAATGTCACAGGACAGTGAGTGGAGAGCACCAGTTCCAACTGTCACAGGACAGAGAGTGGAGAGCACCAGTTCCAACTGTCACAGGACAGAGACTGGAGAGCAGCCGTTCAAACTATCACAGGACAGAGAGTGGAGAGCACCAGTTCCAATTGTCACAGGACAGAGAGAGAAGAGCAGCAGTTGCAACTGTCACAGGACAGAGAGTGCAGAGCACCAGTTCCAACTGTCACAGGACAGAGAGTGGAGAGCACCAGTTCCAACTGTCACAGGACAGAGACTGGAGAGCAGCCATTCAAACTATCACAGGACAGAGAGTGGAGAGCACCAGTTCAAACTTTCACATGATGTGAGAGTGGAGAGCACCAGTTCCAACTGTCACAGGACAGAGAGAGAAGAACAGCAGTTGCAACTGTCACAGCACAGAGAGTGGAGAGCACCAGTTCCAACTGTCACAGGACAGAGAATTGAGAGCACCAGTTCCAACTGTCACAGGAGAGAGATTGGAGAGCACCCGTTCAAACTGTCACAGGACAGGAGAGTGGAGAGCACCAGTTCAAACTGTCACTGGGCGGGAGAGTGGAGAGCACCAGTTACAACTGTCACAGGACGGGAGAGTGGATAGTACCAGTTCCAAATGTCACAGGAAAGAGAGTGGAGAGCACCAGTTCCAACTGTCACAGGAGAGAGATTGGAGAGCACCAGTTCAAACTGTCACAGGTTAGGAGAGTGGAGAGCACCAGTTCAAACTGTCACTGGGCGGGAGAGTGGAGAACACCAGTTCCAACTGTCACAGGACAGAGAGTGGAGAGCACCAGTTCAAACTGTCACAGGACAGAGTGGAGAGCACCAGTTCAAACTTTCAAATGATGTGAGAGTGGAGAGCACCAGTTCCAACTGTCACAGGACAGAGAGAGAAGAACAGCAGTTGCAACTGTCACAGGACAGAGAGTGGAGAGCACCAGTTCCAACTGTCACAGGACGGGAGAGTGGAGAGCACCAGTTCAAACTGTCACAGGAGAGAGTGGAGAGCACCAGTTCCAACTTTCACATGATGTGAGAGTGGAGAGCACCAGTTCCAACTGTCACAGGACAGAGCGTGCAGAGCACCAGTTCCAACTGTCACAGGACGGGAGAGTGGAGAGCAGCAGTTCAAACTGTCACAGGACAAAGAGTGGAGAGCACCAGTTCAAACTGACACAGGAGAGAGTGGAGAGCACCAATTCCAACTGTCACAGGACAGAGAGTGGAGAGCACCAGTTCAAACTGTCACAGGACAGAGAGTGGAGAGCACCAGTTCAAACTGTCACAGGACGGGAGAGTGGAGAGCAGCAGTTCCAACTGTCACAGCAGAGAGTGTGTAGA
The DNA here is from genome assembly GCF_044704955.1 of Pristiophorus japonicus. Classification (NCBI taxonomy): domain Eukaryota; kingdom Metazoa; phylum Chordata; class Chondrichthyes; family Pristiophoridae; genus Pristiophorus; species Pristiophorus japonicus. Next base: position 139,085,193 of record NC_091987.1, on the reverse strand, counting down.
GCACCAGTTCCAACTGTCACAGGACAGAGAGTGGAGAGCACCAGTTCAAACTTTCACAGTACAGAGAATGGAGAGCACCAGTTCCAACTGTCACAGGACGGAAGAGTGGAGAGCACCAGTTCCAACTGTCACAGGACGGGAGAGTGGAGAGCACCAGTTCCAACTGTCACAGGACAGAGAGTGCAGAGCACCAGTTCCAACTGTCACAGGACAGGAGAGTGGAGAGCACCAGTTCAAACTGTCACAGGACAGAGAGTGGAGAGCACCAGTTCCAACTGTCACAGGAGAGAGAGTGGAGAGCACTAGTTCCAACTGTCACAGGACGGGAGAGTGGAGAGCACCAGTTCAAACTGTCACAGGACAGAGAGTGGAGAGCACCAGTTCAAACTGACACAGGAGAGAGTGGAGAGCACCAATTCCAACTGTCACAGGACAGAGATTGGAGAGCACCGGTTCAAACTGTCACAGGACAGAGAGTGGGGAGCACCAGATCCAACTGTCACAGGACAGAGAATGGAGAGCACCAGTTCCAACTGTCACAGGACGGGAGTGTGGAGAGCACCAGTTCCAACTGTCACAGGACAGAGAGTGGAGAGCACCAGTTCCAACTGTCACAGGAGAGAGAGTGGAGAACAACAGTTCAAAATGTCACAGGACAGAGAGTGGAGAGCACCAGTTCCAACTGACACAGGACGGGAGAGATGAGAGCACCAGTTCCACCTGTCACAGGACGGGAGAGTGGAGAGCACCAGTTCCAACTGTCACAGGACAGAGAGTGGAGAGCACCAGTTCCAACTGTCACAGGACAGAGAGTGGAGAGCACCAGTTCCAACTGTCACAGGACAGAGAATGGAGAGCACCAGTTCAAACTGTCACAGGACGGGAGAGTGGAGAGCACCAGTTCCAACTGTCACAGGACAGAGAGTGGAGAGCAACAGTTCTAACTGTCACATGACAAAGACTGGAGAGCAGCCGTTTGAACTATCACAGGACAGAGAGTGGAGAGCACCAGTTCCAACTGTCACATGATGTGAGAGTGGAGAGCACTAGTTCCAACTGTCACAGGACAGAGAGTGGAGAGCACCAGTTGCAACTGTCACAGGAAAGAGAGTGGAGAGAACCAGTTCCAACTGTCACAGGACAGAGAGTGGAGAGCACCAGTTCAGCTTTCACATGATGTGAGAGTGGAGAGCACCAGTTCCAACTGTCACAGGATAGAGAGAGAAGAGCAGCAGTTGCAACTGTCAGAGGACAGAGAGTGGAGAGCACCAGTTCCAACTGTCACAGGACAGAGAGTGGAGAGAACCAGTTCAAAATGTCACAGGACAGAGAGTGGAGAGCACCAGTTCGAACTGTCACAGGACGGGAGAGTGGAGAGCACCAGTTCCAACTGTCACAGGACAGAGAGTGGAGAGCACCAGTTCCATCTGTCACAGGAGAAAGAGTGGAGATCACCAGTTCCACTGTCACAGGACAGAGACTGGAGAGCAGCCGTTCAAACTATCACAGGACAGAGAGTGGAGAGCACCAGTTCAAACTGTCACAGGACAGAGAGAGAAGAGCAGCAGTTGCAAATGTCACAGGACAGAGAGTGGAGAGCACCAGTTCCAACTGTCACAGGACGGGAGAGTGGAGAGCACCAGTTCCAACTGTCACAGGACACAGACTGGAGAGCAGCCGTTCAAACTATCACAGGACAGAGAGTGGAGAGCACCAGTTCAAACTTTCACATGATGTGAGAGTGGAGAGCACCAGTTCCAACTGTCACTGGACGGGAGAGTGGAGAGCACCTGTTCAAACTGTCACAGGAGAGATTGGAGAGCACCAGTTCCAACTGTCACAGGACAGAGAGTGGAGAGCACCAGTTCAAACTGTCACAGGATGGGAGAGTGGAGAGCACCAGTTCAAACTTTCACATGATGTGAGAGTGGAGAGCACCAGTTCCAACTGTCACAGAACAGAGAGAGAAGAGCAGCAGTTGCAACTGCCACAGGACAGAGATTGGAGAGCACCAGTTCCAACTGTCACAGGATGGGAGAGTGGAGAGCACCAGTTCAAACTGTCACAGGAGAGAGTGGAGAGCACCAGTTCAAACTGTCATAGGACGTAGAGTGGAGAGCACCAGTTCAAACTGTCACAGGAGAGAGTGGAGAGCACCAGTTCCAACTGTCACAGGACAGAGAGTGGAGAGCACCAGTTCCAACTGTCACAGGACAGAGAGTGGAGAGCACCAGTTTAACCTGTCACATAACAGTGAGTGGAGAGCACCAGTTCCAACTGTCACAGGACGGGAGAGTGGAGAGCACCAGTTCCAACTGTCACAGGAGAGAGAGTGGAGAGCACCAGTTCCAACTGTCACAGGACGGGAGAGTGGAGAGCACCAGTTCCAACTGTCACAGGAGAGAGAGTGGAGAGCACCAGTTCAAACTGTCACAGGAGAGAGAGTGGAGAGCACCAGTTCCAACTGTCACAGGACAGAGATTGGAGAGCACCAGTTCAAACTGTCACAGGAGAGAGAGTGGAGAGCACCAGTTCAAACTGTCAGAGGAGAGAGAGTGGAGAGCACCAGTTCCAACTGTCACATGGACAGAGAGTGGAGAGCACCATTTCCAAATATCACAGGATGGAGAGTGGAGAGCACCAGTTCCAACTGTCACAGGATGGAGAGTGGAGAGCACCAGTTCCAACAGTCACAGGACAGAGAGTGGAGAGCACCAGTTCAAACTGTCACGGGACCAAGAGTGGAGAGCACCAGTTCCAACTGTCACAGGACGGGAGATTGGAGAGCACCAGTTCCAACTGTCACAGGATTAGAGAGTGGAGAGCACCAGTTCCAACTGTCACAGGACGGGAGATTGGAGAGCACCAGTTCCAACTGCCACAGGATTAGAGAGTGGAGAGCACCAGTTCAAACTGTCACAGGACAGAGAGTGGAGAGCACCAGTTCCAACTGTCACAGGACGGGAGAGTTGAGAGCACCAGTTCAAACTGTCACAGGAGAGAGTGGAGAGCACCAGTTCCAACTTTCACATGATGTGAGAGTGGAGAGCACCAGTTCCAACTGTCACAGGACAGAGAGAGAAGAACAGCAGTTGCAACTGTCACAGGACAGAGAGTGGAGAGCACCAGTTCCAACTGTCACAGGACGGGAGAGTTGAGAGCACCAGTTCAAACTTTCACAGGAGAGAGTGGAGAGCACCAGTTCCAACTTTCACATGATGTGAGAGTGGAGAGCACCAGTTCCAACTGTCACAGGACAGAGCGTGCAGAGCACCAGTTCCAACTGTCACACGACGGGAGAGTGGAGAGCACCAGTTCAAACTGTCACAGGACAAAGAGTGGAGAGCACCAGTTCAAACTGACACAGGAGAGAGTGGAGAGCACCAATTCCAACTGTCACAGGACAGAGAGTGGAGAGCACCAGTTCAAACTGTCACAGGACAGAGAGTGGAGAGCACCAGTTCCAACTGTCACAGGACGGGAGAGTGGAGAGCAGCAGTTCCAACTGTCACAGCAGAGAGTGTGGAGAGCACCAGTTCCAACTGTCACAGGACAGAGAGTGGAGAGCACCAGTTCAAACTTTCACAGGACAGAGAATGGAGAGCACCAGTTCCAACTGTCACAGGACGGAAGAGTGGAGAGCACCAGTTCCAACTGTCACAGGACGGGAGAGTGGAGAGCACCAGTTCCAACTGTCACAGGACAGAGAGTGGAGAGCACCAGTTCAAACTGTCACAGGACAGAAGAGTGGAGAGCACCAGTTCAAACTGTCACAGGACAGAGAGTGGAGAGCACCAGTTCCAACTGTCACAGGACAGAGATTGGAGAGCACCAGTTCCAACTGTCACAGGAGAGAGATTGGAGAGCACCAGTTCAAACTGTCACAGGACAGGAGAGTGGAGAGCACCAGTTCAAACTGTCACTGGGCGGGAGAGTGGAGAGCACCAGTTCCAACTGTCACAGGACAGAGAGTGGAGAGCACCAGTTCCAACTGTCACAGGACAGAGACTGGAGAGCAGCCGTTCAAGCTATCACAGGACAGAGTGGAGAGCACCAGTTCAAACTTTGAAATGATGTGAGAGTGGAGAGCACCAGTTCCAACTGTCACAGGACAGAGAGAGAAGAACAGCAGTTGCAACTGTCACAGGACAGAGAGTGGAGAGCACCAGTTCCAACTGTCACAGGACGGGAGAGTGGAGAGCACCAGTTCAAACTGTCACAGGAGAGAGTGGAGAGCACCAGTTCCAACTTTCACATGATGTGAGAGTGGAGAGCACCAGTTCCAACTGTCACAGGACGGGAGAGTGGAGAGCACCAGTTCAAACTGTCACTGGACAAAGAGTGGAGAGCACCAGTTCAAACTGACACAGGAGAGAGTGGAGAGCACCAATTCCAACTGTCACAGGACAGAGAGTGGAGAGCACCGGTTCAAACTGTCATAGGACAGAGAGTGGAGAGAACCAGTTCAAAATGTCACAGGACAGTGAGTGGAGAGCACCAGTTCCAACTGTCACAGGACGGGAGAGTGGAGAGCACCAGTTCCAACTGTCACAGGACAGAGAGTGGAGAGCACCAGTTCCAACTGTCACAGGACAGAGACTGGAGAGCAGCCGTTCAAACTATCACAGGACAGAGAGTGGAGAGCACCAGTTCCAATTGTCACAGGACAGAGAGAGAAGAGCAGCAGTTGCAACTGTCACAGGACAGAGAGTGCAGAGCACCAGTTCCAACTGTCACAGGACAGAGAGTGGAGAGCACCAGTTCCAACTGTCACAGGACAGAGACTGGAGAGCAGCCGTTCAAACTATCACAGGACAGAGAGTGGAGAGCACCAGTTCAAACTTTCACATGATGTGAGAGTGGAGAGCACCAGTTCCAACTGTCACAGGACAGAGAGAGAAGAACAGCAGTTGCAACTGTCACAGGACAGAGAGTGGAGAGCACCAGTTCCAACTGTCACAGGACAGAGAATTGAGAGCACCAGTTCCAGCTGTCACAGGAGAGAGATTGGAGAGCACCAGTTCAAACTGTCACAGGTTAGGAGAGTGGAGAGCACCAGTTCAAACTGTCACTGGGCGGGAGAGTGGAGAACACCAGTTCCAACTGTCACAGGACAGAGAGTGGAGAGCACCAGTTCAAACTGTCACAGGACAGAGTGGAGAGCACCAGTTCAAACTTTCAAATGATGTGAGAGTGGAGAGCACCAGTTCCAACTGTCACAGGACAGAGAGAGAAGAACAGCAGTTGCAACTGTCACAGGACAGAGAGTGGAGAGCACCAGTTCCAACTGTCACAGGACGGGAGAGTGGAGAGCACCAGTTCAAACTGTCACAGGAGAGAGTGGAGAGCACCAGTTCCAACTTTCACATGATGTGAGAGTGGAGAGCACCAGTTCCAACTGTCACAGGACAGAGCGTGCAGAGCACCAGTTCCAACTGTCACAGGACGGGAGAGTGGAGAGCACCAGTTCAAACTGTCACAGGACAAAGAGTGGAGAGCACCAGTTCAAACTGACACAGGAGAGAGTGGAGAGCACCAATTCCAACTGTCACAGGACAGAGAGTGGAGAGCACCAGTTCAAACTGTCACAGGACAGAGAGTGGAGAGCACCAGTTCAAACTGTCACAGGACGGGAGAGTGGAGAGCAGCAGTTCCAACTGTCACAGCAGAGAGTGTGTAGAGCACCAGTTCCAACTGTCACAGGACAGAGAGTGGAGAGCACCAGTTCAAACTTTCACAGTACAGAGAATGGAGAGCACCAGTTCCAACTATCACAGGACGGAAGAGTGGAGAGCACCAGTTCCAACTGTCACAGGACGGGAGAGTGGAGAGCACCAGTTCCAACTGTCACAGGACAGAGAGTGCAGAGCACCAGTTCCAACTGTCACAGGACAGGAGAGTGGAGAGCACCAGTTCAAACTGTCACAGGACAGAGAGTGGAGAGCACCAGTTCCAACTGTCACAGGACAGAGATTGGAGAGCACCAGTTCCAACTGTCACAGGACAGAGATTGGAGAGCACCAGTTCAAACTGTCACAGGACGGGAGAGTGGAGAGGACCAGTTCAAAATTTCACATGATGTGTGAGTGGAGAGCACCAGTTCCAACTGTCACAGGACAGAGAGTGGAGAGCACCAGTTCCAACTGTCACAGGAGAGAGATTGGAGAGCACCAGTTCAAACTGTCACAGGACAGGAGAGTGGAGAGCAACAGTTCAAACTGTCACTGGGCGGGAGAGTGGAGAGCACCAGTTCCAACTGTCACAGGACAGAGACTGGAGAGCACCAGTTCCAACTGTCACAGGACAGAGACTGGAGAGTAGCCGTTCAAGCTATCACAGGACAGAGTGGAGAGCACCAGTTCAAACTTTGAAATGATGTGAGAGTGGAGAGCACCAGTTCCAACTGTCACAGGACAGAGAGAGAAGAACAGCAGTTGCAACTGTCACAGGACAGAGAGTGGAGAGCACCAGTTCCAACTGTCACAGGACGGGAGAGTGGAGAGCACCAGTTCAAACTGTCACAGGAGAGAGTGGAGAGCACCAGTTCCAACTTTCACATGATGTGAGAGTGGAGAGCACCAGTTCCAACTGTCACAGGACAGAGAGAGAAGAACAGCAGTTGCAACTGTCACAGGACAGAGAGTGGAGAGCACCAGTTCCAATTGTCACAGGACAGAGAGAGAAGAGCAGCAGTTGCAACTGTCACAGGACAGAGAGTGCAGAGCACCAGTTCCAACTGTCACAGGACAGAGAGTGGAGAGCACCAGTTCCAACTGTCACAGGACAGAGACTGGAGAGCAGCCGTTCAAACTATCACAGGACAGAGAGTGGAGAGCACCAGTTCAAACTTTCACATGATGTGAGAGTGGAGAGCACCAGTTCCAACTGTCACAGGACAGAGAGAGAAGAACAGCAGTTGCAACTGTCACAGGACAGAGAGTGGAGAGCACCAGTTCCAACTGTCACAGGACAGAGAATTGAGAGCACCAGTTCCAGCTGTCACAGGAGAGAGATTGGAGAGCACCAGTTCAAACTGTCACAGGTTAGGAGAGTGGAGAGCACCAGTTCAAACTGTCACTGGGCGGGAGAGTGGAGAACACCAGTTCCAACTGTCACAGGACAGAGAGTGGAGAGCACCAGTTCAAACTGTCACAGGACAGAGTGGAGAGCACCAGTTCAAACTTTCAAATGATGTGAGAGTGGAGAGCACCAGTTCCAACTGTCACAGGACAGAGAGAGAAGAACAGCAGTTGCAACTGTCACAGGACAGAGAGTGGAGAGCACCAGTTCCAACTGTCACAGGACGGGAGAGTGGAGAGCACCAGTTCAAACTGTCACAGGAGAGAGTGGAGAGCACCAGTTCCAACTTTCACATGATGTGAGAGTGGAGAGCACCAGTTCCAACTGTCACAGGACAGAGCGTGCAGAGCACCAGTTCCAACTGTCACAGGACGGGAGAGTGGAGAGCACCAGTTCAAACTGTCACAGGACAAAGAGTGGAGAGCACCAGTTCAAACTGACACAGGAGAGAGTGGAGAGCACCAATTCCAACTGTCACAGGACAGAGAGTGGAGAGCACCAGTTCAAACTGTCACAGGACGGGAGAGTGGAGAGCAGCAGTTCCAACTGTCACAGCAGAGAGTGTGTAGAGCACCAGTTCCAACTGTCACAGGACAGAGAGTGGAGAGCACCAGTTCAAACTTTCACAGTACAGAGAATGGAGAGCACCAGTTCCAACTGTCACAGGACGGAAGAGTGGAGAGCACCAGTTCCAACTGTCACAGGACGGGAGAGTGGAGAGCACCAGTTCCAACTGTCACAGGACAGAGAGTGCAGAGCACCAGTTCCAACTGTCACAGGACAGGAGAGTGGAGAGCACCAGTTCAAACTGTCACAGGACAGAGAGTGGAGAGCACCAGTTCCAACTGTCACAGGACAGAGATTGGAGAGCACCAGTTCCAACTGTCACAGGACAGAGATTGGAGAGCACCAGTTCAAACTGTCACAGGACGGGAGAGTGGAGAGGACCAGTTCAAAATTTCACATGATGTGTGAGTGGAGAGCACCAGTTCCAACTGTCACAGGACAGAGAGTGGAGAGCACCAGTTCCAACTGTCACAGGAGAGAGATTGGAGAGCACCAGTTCAAACTGTCACAGGACAGGAGAGTGGAGAGCAACAGTTCAAACTGTCACTGGGCGGGAGAGTGGAGAGCACCAGTTCCAACTGTCACAGGACAGAGACTGGAGAGCACCAGTTCCAACTGTCACAGGACAGAGACTGGAGAGTAGCCGTTCAAGCTATCACAGGACAGAGTGGAGAGCACCAGTTCAAACTTTGAAATGATGTGAGAGTGGAGAGCACCAGTTCCAACTGTCACAGGACAGAGAGAGAAGAACAGCAGTTGCAACTGTCACAGGACAGAGAGTGGAGAGCACCAGTTCCAACTGTCACAGGACGGGAGAGTGGAGAGCACCAGTTCAAACTGTCACAGGAGAGAGTGGAGAGCACCAGTTCCAACTTTCACATGATGTGAGAGTGGAGAGCACCAGTTCCAACTGTCACAGGACAGAGCGTGGAGAGCACCAGTTCCAACTGTCACAGGACGGGAGAGTGGAGAGCACCAGTTCAAACCGTCACTGGACAAAGAGTGGAGAGCACCAGTTCAAACTGACACAGGAGAGAGTGGAGAGCACCAATTCCAACTGTCACAGGACAGAGAGTGGAGAGCACCGGTTCAAACTGTCATAGGACAGAGAGTGGAGAGAACCAGTTCAAAATGTCACAGGACAGTGAGTGGAGAGCACCAGTTCCAACTGTCACAGGACGGGAGAGTGGAGAGCTCCAGTTCCAACTGTCACAGGACGGGAGAGTGGAGAGCACCAGTTCCAACTGTCACAGGACAGAGAGTGGAGAGCACCAGTTCCAACTGTCACAGGACAGAGAGTGGAGAGCACCAGTTCCAACTGTCACAGGACAGAGACTGGAGAGCAGCCGTTCAAACTATCACAGGACAGAGAGTCGAAAGCAACATTTCCAACTGTCACAGGACAGAGAGAGAAGAGCAGCAGTTGCAACTGTCACAGGACAGAGAGTGGAGAGCACCAGTTCCAACTGTCACAGGACGGGAGAGTGGAGAGCACCAGTTCCAACTGTCACAGGACAGAGATTGGAGAGCACCAGTTCCAACTGTCACAGGACAGAGCATGCAGAGCACCAGTTCCAACTGTCACAGGACGGGAGAGTGGAGAGCACCAGTTCAAACTGTCACAGGACAAAGAGTGGAGAGCACCAGTTCAAACTGACACAGGAGAGAGTGGAGAGCACCAATTCCAACTGTCACAGGACAGAGAGTGGAGAGCACCAGTTCAAACTGTCACAGGACAGAGAGTGGAGAGCACCAGTTCAAACTGTCACAGGACAGAGAGTGGAGAGCACCAGTTCCAACTGTCACAGGACGGGAGAGTGGAGAGCAGCAGTTCCAACTGTCACAGCAGAGAGTGTGGAGAGCACCAGTTCCAACTGTCACAGGACAGAGAGTGGAGAGCACCAGTTCAAACTTTCACAGGACAGAGAATGGAGAGCACCAGTTCCAACTGTCACAGGACGGAAGAGTGGAGAGCACCAGTTCCAACTGTCACAGGACAGAGAGTGGAGAGCACCAGTTCAAACTGTCACAGGACAGGAGAGTGGAGAGCACCAGTTCAAACTGTCACAGGACAGAGAGTGGAGAGCACCAGTTCCAACTGTCACAGGACAGAGATTGGAGAGCACCAGTTCCAACTGTCACAGGACAGAGATTGGAGAGCACCAGTTCAAACTGTCACAGGACGGGAGAGTGGAGAGGACCAGTTCAAAATTTCACATGATGTGTGAGTGGAGAGCACCAGTTCCAACTGTCACAGGACAGAGAGTGGAGAGCACCAGTTCCAACTGTCACAGGAGAGAGATTGGAGAGCACCAGTTCAAACTGTCACAGGACAGGAGAGTGGAGAGCACCAGTTCCAACTGTCACAGGACAGAGAGTGGAGAGCACCAGTTCCAACTGTCACAGGACAGAGACTGGAGAGCAGCCGTTCAAGCTATCACAGGACAGAGACTGGAGAGCAGCCGTTCAAGCTATCACAGGACAGAGTGGAGAGCACCAGTTCAAACTTTGAAATGATGTGAGAGTGGAGAGCACCAGTTCCAACTGTCACAGGACAGAGAGAGAAGAACAGCAGTTGCAACTGTCACAGGACAGAGAGTGGAGAGCACCAGTTCCAACTGTCACAGGACGGGAGAGTGGAGTGCACCAGTTCAATCTGTCACAGGAGAGAGTGGAGAGCACCAGTTCCAACTTTCACATGATGTGAGAGTGGAGAGCACCAGTTCCAACTGTCACAGGACAGAGCGTGGAGAGCTCCAGTTCCAACTGTCACAGGACGGGAGAGTGGAGAGCACCAGTTCAAACTGTCACTGGACAAAGAGTGGAGAGCACCAGTTCAAACTGACACAGGAGAGAGTGGAGAGCACCAATTCCAACTGTCACAGGACAGAGAGTGGAGAGCACCGGTTCAAACTGTCATAGGACAGAGAGTGGAGAGAACCAGTTCAAAATGTCACAGGACAGTGAGTGGAGAACACCAGTTCCAACTGTCACAGGACGGGAGAGTGGAGAGCTCCAGTTCCAACTGTCACAGGACGGGAGAGTGGAGAGCACCAGTTCCAACTGTCACAGGACAGAGAGTGGAGAGCACCAGTTCCAACTGTCACAGGACAGAGAGTGGAGAGCACCAGTTCCAACTGTCACAGGACAGAGACTGGAGAGCAGCCGTTCAAACTATCACAGGACAGAGAGTGGAGAGCACCATTTCCAACTGTCACAGGACAGAGAGAGAAGAGCAGCAGTTGCAACTGTCACAGGACAGAGAGTGGAGAGCACCAGTTCCAACTGTCACAGGACGGGAGAGTGGAGAGCACCAGTTCCAACTGTCACAGGACAGAGATTGGAGAGCACCAGTTCCAACTGTCACAGGACAGAGACTGGAGAGCAGCCGTTCAAGCTATCACAGGACAGAGAGTGGAGAGCACCAGTTCCAATTGTCACAGGACAGAGAGAGAACATAGAAACATAGAAACATAGAAAATAGGTGCAGGAGTAGGCCATTCGGCCCTTCTAGCCTGCACCGCCATTTAATGAGTTCATGGCTGAACATTCAACTTCAGTACCTCATTCCTGCTTTCTCGCCATACCCCTTGATCCCCCTAGCAGTAAGGACCTCATCTAACTCCTTTTTGAATATATTTAGTGAATTGGCCTCAACAACTTTCTGTGGTAGAGAATTCCACAGGTTCACCACTCTCTGGGTGAAGAAGTTCCTCCGCATCTCGGTCCTAAATGGCTTACCCCTTATCCTTAGACTGTGACCCCTGGTTCTGGACTTCCCCAACATTGGGAACATTCTTCCTGCATCTAACCTGTCTAACCCCGTCAGAATTTTATATGTTTCTATGAGGTCCCCTCTCATTCTTCTGAACTCCAGTGAATACAAGCTCAGTTGATCCAGTCTTTCTTGATAGGTCAGTCCCGCCATCCCGGGAATCAGTCTGGTGAACCTTCGCTGCACTCCCCCAATAGCAAGAATGTCCTTCCTCAGGTTAGGAGACCAAAACTGTACACAATACTCCAGGTGTGGCCTCACCAATGCCCTGTACAACTGTAGCAACACCTCCCTGCCCCTGTACTCAAATCCCCTTGCTATGAAGGCCAACATGCCATTTGCTTTCTTAACCGCCTGCTGCACCTGCATGCCAACCTTCAATGACTGATGTACCATGACACCCAGGTCTCTTTGCACCTCCCCTTTTCCTAATCTGTCACCATTCAGATAATAGTCTGTCTCTCTGTTTTTACCACCAAAGTGGATAACCTCACATTTATCCACATTATACTTCATCTGCCATGCATTTGCCCACTCACCTAACCTATCCAAGTCGCTCTGCAGCCTCACAGCATCCTCCTCGCAGCTCACACTGCCACCCAACTTAGTGTCATCCGCAAATTTGGAGATACTACATTTAATCCCCTCATCTAAATCATTAATGTACAGTGTAAACAGCTGGGGCCCCAGCACAGAACCTTGCGGTACCCCACTAGTCACTGCCTGCCATTCTGAAAAGTACCCATTTACTCCTACTCTTTGCTTCCTGTCTGACAACCAGTTCTCAATCCATGTCAGTACACTACCCCCAATCCCATGTGCTCTAACTTTGCACATCAATCTCTTGTGTGGGACCTTGTCGAACGCCTTCTGAAAGTCCAAATATACCACATCAACTGGTTCTCCCTTATCCACTCTACTGGAAACATCCTCAAAAAATTCCAGAAGATTTGTCAAGCATGATTTCCCTTTCACAAATCCATGCTGACTTGGACCTATCATGTCACCTCTTTCCAAATGCACTGCTATGACATCCTTAATAATTGATTCCATCATTTTACCCACTACCGATGTCAGGCTGACCGGTCTATAATTCCCTTTTTTCTCTCTCCCTCCTTTTTTAAAAAGTGGGGTTACATTGGCTACCCTCCACTCCATAGGAACTGATCCAGAGTCAATGGAATGTTGGAAAATGACTGTCAACGCATCCACTATTTCCAAGGCCACCTCCTTAAGTACTCTGGGATGCAGTCCATCAGGCCCTGGGGATTTATCGGCCTTCAATCCCATCAATTTCCCCAACACAATTTCCCGGCTAATAAGGATTTCCCTCAGTTCCTCCTCCTTATTAGACCCCCCGACCCCTTTTATAACCGGAAGGTTGTTAGTGTCCTCCTTCGTGAATACCGAACCAAAGTACTTGTTCAATTGGTCCGCCATTTCTTTGTTCCCCGTTATGACTTCCCCTGATTCTGACTGCAGGGGACCTACATTTGTCTTTGCTAACCTTTTTCTCTTTACATATCTATAGAAACTTTTGCAATCCGTCTTAATGTTCCCTGCAAGCTTCTTCTCATACTCCATTTTCCCTGCCCTAATCAAACCCTTTGTCCTCCTCTGCTGAGTTCTAAATTTCTCCCAGTCCCCAGGTTCGCTGCTATTTCTGGCCAATTTGTATGCCACTTCCTTGGCTTTAATACTATCCCTGATTTCCCTAGATAGCCACGGTTGAGCCACCTTCCCTTTTTTATTTTTACGCCAGACAGGAATGTACAATTGTTGTAGTTCATCCATGCGGTCTCTAAATGTCTGCCATTGCCCATCCACAGTCAACCCCTTAAGTATCATTCGCCAATCCATCTCAGCCAATTCACGCCTCATACCTTCAAAGTTAGCCTTCTTTAAGTTCTGGACCATGGTCTCTGAATTAACTGTTTCATTCTCCATCCTAATGGAAGAGCAGCAGTTGCAACTGTCACAGGACAGAGAGTGGAGAGCACCAGTTCCAACTGTCACAGGACAGAGAGAGAAGAACAGCAGTTGCAACTGTCACAGGACAGAGAGTGGAGAGCACCAGTTCCAACTGTCACAGGATAGAGAATTGAGAGCACCAGTTCCAACTGTCACAGGAGAGAGATTGGAGAGCACCAGTTCAAACTGTCACTGGGCGGGAGAGTGGAGAGCACCAGTTCCAACTGTCACAGGACGGGAGAGTGGATAGTACCAGTTCCAACTTTCACAGGACAGAGAGTGGAGAGTACCAGTTCAAACTGTAACAGGACAGAGACTGTAGAGCAGCCATTCAAACTATCAGAGGACAGAGAGTGGAGAGCACCAGTTCCAACTTTCACATGACGTGAGAGTGGAGAGCACCAGTTCCAACTGTCACATTACAGAGAGTGGAGAGCACCAGTTCCAACTGTCACAGGAAAGAGAGTGGAGAGCACCAGTTCCAACTGTCACAGGACAGAGAGTGGAGAGCACCAGTTCAAACTGTCACAGGACGGGAGAGTGGAGAGCACCAGTTCAAACTTTCACATGATGTGAGAGTGGCGAGCACCAGTTCCAACTGTCACAGGACAGAGAGAGAAGAGCAGCAGTTGCAACTCTCACAGGACAGAGAGTGGAGAGCACCAGTTCCAACTGTCACAGGACGGGAGAGTGGAGAGCACCAGTTCAAACTGTCACAGGAGAGAGTGGAGAGCACCAGTTCCAACTTTCACATGATGTGAGAGTGGAGAGCACCAGTTCAAACTGTCACAGGACAGAGCGTGGAAAGCACCAGTTCCAACTGTCACAGGACGGGAGAGTGGAGAGCAGCAGTTCAAACTGTCACAGGACAAAGAGTGGAGAGCACCAGTTCAAACTGACACAGGAGAGAGCGGAGAGCACCAATTCTAACTGTCACAGGACAGAGAGTGGAGAGCACCAGTTCAAACTGTCACAGGACAGAGAGTGGAGAGCACCAGTTCAAACTGTCACAGGACAGAGAGTGGAGAGCACCAGTTCCAACTGTCACAGGACGGAAGAGTGGAGAGCACCAGTTCCAACTGTCACAGGACGGGAGAGTGGAGAGCACCAGTTCCAACTGTCACAGGACAGGAGAGTGGAGAGCACCAGTTCAAACTGTCACAGGACAGAGAGTGGAGAGCACCAGTTCCAACTGTCACAGGACAGAGATTGGAGAGGAACAGTTCCAACTGTCACAGGACAGAGATTGGAGAGCACCAGTTCAAACTGTCACAGGACGGGAGAGTGGAGAGGACCAGTTCAAACTTTCACATGATGTGAGAGTGGAGAGCACCAGTTCCAACTGTCACAGGACAGAGAGTGGAGAGCACCAGTTCCAACTGTCACAGGAGAGAGATTGGAGAGCACCAGTTCAAACTGTCACAGGACAGGAGAGTGGAGAGCACCAGTTCAAACTGTCACTGGGCGAGAGAGTGGAGAGCACCAGTTCCAACTGTCACAGGACAGGAGAGTGGATAGTACCAGTTCCAAATGTCACAGGAAAGAGATTGGAGAGCACCAGTTCCAACTGTCACAGGACAGAGAGTGGAGAGCACCAGTTCAAACTGTCACAGGATGGGAGAGTGGAGAGCACCAGTTCAAACTTTCACATGATGTGAGAGTGGAGAGCACCAGTTCCAACTGTCACAGAACAGAGAGAGGAGAGCAGCAGTTGCAACTGCCACAGGACAGAGATTGGAGAGCACCAGTTCCAACTGTCACAGAACGGGAGTGTGGAGAGCACCAGTACAAACTGTCACAGGAGAGAGTGGAAAGCACCAGTTCCAACTGTCATAGGACGTAGAGTGGAGAGCACCAGTTCAAACTGTCACAGGAGAGAGTGGAGAGCACCAGTTCCAACTGTCACAGGACAGAGAGTGGAGAGCACCAGTTCCAACTGTCACAGGACAGAGAGTGGAGAGCACCAGTTTAAACTCTCACAGGACAGTGAGTGGAGAGCACCAGTTCCAACTGTCACAGGACGGGAGAGTGGAGAGCACCAGTTCCAACTGTCACAGGAGAGAGAGTGGAGAGCACCAGTTCCAACTGTCACAGGACGGGAGAGTGGAGAGCACCAGATCCAACAGTCACAGGAGAGAGAGTGGAGAGCACCAGTTCAAACTGTCACAGGAGAGAGAGTGGAGAGCACCAGTTCCAACTGTCACAGGACAGAGATTGGAGAGCACCAGTTCAAACTGTCACAGGAGAGAGAGTGGAGAGCACCAGTTCAAACTGTCACAGGAGAGAGAGTGGAGAGCACCAGTTCCAACTGTCACAGGACAGAGATTGGAGAGCACCATTACCAACTGTCACAGGATGGAGAGTGGAGAGCACCAGTTCCAACTGTCACAGGATGGAGAGTGGAGAGCACCAGTTCCAACAGTCACAGGACAGAGAGTGGAGAGCACCAGTTCAAACTGTCACAGGACAGAGAGTGGAGAGCACCAGTTCCAACTGTCACAGGACGGGAGATTGGAGAGCACCAGTTCCAACTGTCACAGGATTAGAGAGTGGAGAGCACCAGTTCCAACTGTCACAGGACGGGAGATTGGAGAGCACCAGTTCCAACTGCCACAGGATTAGAGAGTGGAGAGCACCAGTTCAAACTGTCACAGGAGAGAGAGTGGAGAGCACCAGTTCCAACTGTCACAGGACAGAGACTGGAGAGCAGCCGTTCAAACTATCACAGGACAGAGAGTGGAGAGCACCAGTTCAAACTTTCACATGATGTGAGAGTGGAGAGCACCAGTTCCAACTGTCACAGGACAGAGAGAGAAGAACAGCAGTTGCAACTGTCACAGGACAGAGAGTGGAGAGCACCAGTTCCAACTGTCACAGGACGGGAGAGTGGAGAGCACCAGTTCAAACTGTCACAGGAGAGAGTGGAGAGCACCAGTTCCAACTTTCACATGATGTGAGAGTGGAGAGCACCAGTTCCAACTGTCACAGGACAAAGCGTGGAGAGCACCAGTTCCAACTGTCACAGGACGGGAGAGTGGAGAGCACCAGTTCAAACTGTCACAGGACAAAGAGTGGAGAGCACCAGTTCAAACTGACACAGGAGAGAGTGGAGAGCACCAATTCCAACTGTCACAGGACAGAGAGTGGAGAGCACCAGTTCAAACTGTCACAGGACGGGAGAGTGGAGAGCAGCAGTTCCAACTGTCACAGGAGAGAGTGTGGAGAGCACCAGTTCCAACTGTCACAGGACAGAGAGTGGAGAGCACCAGTTCAAACTTTCACAGGACAGAGAATGGAGAGCACCAGTTCCAACTGTCACAGGACGGAAGAGTGGAGAGCACCAGTTCCAACTGTCACAGGACGGGAGAGTGGAGAGCACCAGTTCCAACTGTCACAGGAGAGAGAGTGGAGAACACCAGTTCAAACTGTCACAGGACAGGAGAGTGGAGAGCACCAGTTCAAACTGTCACAGGACAGAGATTGGAGAGCACCAGTTCCAACTGTCACAGGACAGAGATTGGAGAGCACCAGTTCAAACTGTCACAGGACGGGAGAGTGGAGAGGACCAGTTCAAATTTTCACATGATGTGTGAGTGGAGAGCACCAGTTCCAACTGTCACCTGACAGAGAGTGGAGAGCACCAGTTCCAACTCTCACAGGAGAGAGATTGGAGAGCACCAGTTCAAACTGTCACAGGACAGGAGAGTGGAGAGCACCAGTTCAAACTGTCACTGGGCGGGAGAGTGGAGAGCACCAGTTCCAACTGTCACAGGACGGGAGACTGGATAGTACCAGTTCCAAATGTCACAGGAAAGAGAGTGGAGAGCACCAGCTCCAACTGTCACAGGACAGAGAGTGGAGAGCACCAGTTCAAACTGGCACAGGACGGGAGAGTGGAGAGCACCAGTTCAAACTTTCACATGATGTGAGAGTGGAGAGCACCAGTTCCAACTGTCACAGGACAGAGAGAGAAGAGCAGCAGTTGCAACTGTCACAGGACAGAGATTGGAGAGCACCAGTTCCAACTGTCACAGGACGGGAGAGTGGAGAGCACCAGTTCATACTGTCACAGGAGAGAGTGGAGAGCAACAGTTCAAACTGTCACAGGACGTAGAGTGGAGAGCACCAGTTCAAACTGTCACAGGAGAGAGTGGAGAGCACCAGTTCCAACTGTCACAGGACAGAGAGTGGAGAGCACCAGTTCCAACTGTCACAGGACAGAGAGTGGAGAGCACCAGTTTGAACTGTCACAGGACAGTGAGTGGAGAGCACCAGTTCCAACTGTCACAGGACGAGAGTGGAGAGCACCAGTTCCAACTGTCACAGGAGAGAGAGTGGAGAGCACCAGTTCCAACTGTCACAGGACGGGAGAGTGGAGAGCACCAGTTCCAACTGTCACAGGAGAGAGAGTGGAGAGCACCAGTTCAAACTGTCACAGGAGAGAGAGTGGAGAGCACCAGTTCCAACTGTCACAGGACAGAGATTGGAGAGCACCAGTTCAAACTGTCACAGGAGAGAGAGTGGAGAGCACCAGTTCAAACTGTCAGAGGAGAGAGACTGGAGAGCACCAGTTCCAACTGTCACAGGACAGAGATTGGAGAGCACCATTTCCAACTGCCACAGGATTAGAGAGTGGAGAGCACCAGTTCAAACTGTCACAGGACAGAGAGTGGAGAGCACCAGTTCCAACTGTCACAGGACAGAGACTGGAGAGCAGCCGTTCAAACTATCACAGGACAGAGAGTGGAGAGCACCAGTTCAAACTTTCACATGATGTGAGAGTGGAGAGCACCAGTTCCAACTGTCACAGGACAGAGAGAGAAGAACAGCAGTTGCAACTGTCACAGGACAGAGAGTGGAGAGCACCAGTTCCAACTATCACAGGACGGGAGAGTGGAGAGCACCAGTTCTAACTGTCACAGGAGAGAGTGGAGAGCACCAGTTCCAACTTTCACATGATGTGAGAGTGGAGAGCACCAGTTCCAACTGTCACAGGACAAAGCGTGGAGAGCACCAGTTCCAACTGTCACAGGACGGGAGAGTGGAGAGCACCAGTTCAAACTGTCACAGGACAAAGAGTGGAGAGCACCAGTTCAAACTGACACAGGAGAGAGTGGAGAGCACCAATTCCAACTGTCACAGGACAGAGAGTGGAGAGCACCAGTTCAAACTTTCACAGGACAGAGAATGGAGAGCACCAGTTCGAACTGTCACAGGACGGGAGAGTGGAGAGCACCAGTTCCAACTGTCACAGGAGAGAGAGTGGAGAACACCAGTTCAAACTGTCACAGGACAGGAGAGTGGAGAGCACCAGTTCAAACTGTCACAGGACAGAGAGTGGAGAGCACCAGTTCCAACTGTCACAGGACAGAGATTGGAGAGCACCAGTTCCAACTGTCACAGGACAGAGATTGGAGAGCACCAGTTCAAACTGTCACAGGACGGGAGAGTGGAGAGGACCAGTTCAAACTTTCACATGATGTGTGAGTGGAGAGCACCAGTTCCAACTGTCACAGGACAGAGAGTGGAGAGCACCAGTTCCAACTGTCACAGGAGAGAGATTGGAGAGCACCAGTTCAAACTGTCACAGGACAGGAGAGTGGAGAGCACCAGTTCAAACTGTCACTGGGCGGGAGAGTGGAGAGCACCAGTTCCAACTGTCACAGGACGGGAGAGTGGATAGTACCAGTTCCAAATGTCACAGGAAAGAGCGTGGAGAGCACCAGCTCCAACTGTCACAGGACAGAGAGTGGAGAGCACCAGTTCAAACTGGCACAGGACGGGAGAGTGGAGAGCATCAGTTCAAACTTTCACATGATGTGAGAGTGGAGAGCACCAGTTCCAACTGTCACAGGACAGAGAGAGAAGAGCAGCAGTTGCAACTGTCACAGGACAGAGATTGGAGAGCACCAGTTCCAACTGTCACAGGACGGGAGAGTGGAGAGCACCAGTTCAAACTGTCACAGGAGAGAGTGGAGAGCACCAGTTCAAACTGTCACAGGAGAGAGTGGAGAGCACCAGTTCCAACTGTCACAGGACAGAGAGTGGAGAGCACCAGTTCCAACTGTCACAGGACAGAGAGTGGAGAGCACCAGTTTAAACTGTCACAGGACAGTGAGTGGAGAGCACCAGTTCCAACTGTCACAGGATGGGAGAGTGGAGAGCACCAGTTCCAACTGTCACAGGAGAGAGAGTGGAGAGCACCAGTTCCAACTGTCACAGGACGGGAGAGTGGAGAGCACCAGTTCCAACTGTCACGGGAGAGAGAGTGGAGAGCACCAGTTCAAACTGTCACAGGAGATAGAGTGGAGAGCACCAGTTCCAACTGTCACAGGACAGAGATTGGAGAGCACCAGTTCAAACTGTCACAGGAGAGAGAGTGGAGAGCACCAGTTCAAACTGTCAGAGGAGAGAGAGTGGAGAGCACCAGTTCCAACTGTCACAGGACAGAGATTGGAGAGCACCATTTCCAACTGTCACAGGATGGAGAGTGGAGAGCACCAGTTCCAACTGTCACAGGATGGAGAGTGGAGAGCACCAGTTCCAACAGTCACAGGATTAGAGAGTGGAGAGCACCAGTTCCAACTGTCACAGGACGGGAGATTGGAGAGCACCAGTTCCAACTGCCACAGGATTAGAGAGTGGAGAGCACCAGTTCCAACTGTCACAGGACAGAGAGTGGAAAGCACCAGTTCCAACTGTCACAGGAGAGAGAGTGGAAAGCACGAGTTCCAACTGTCACAGGACGGGAGAGTGGAGAGCACCAGTTCCAACTGTCGCAGGAGAGGGAGTCTTTTCTGACTGGCAGTGACTGAGTGTTACAGACCAGGAGCGTCCCAGGGTGGACCCTGGGTTTGAGTCACATGACCTTATCTCAGCCACGGTGCCAGCAGGGACACCACAATGACCTCAGTGTATTTGTGTTAGGGATGGGAGAACGGACAAAGGTCCCATCTATTGATTTATATCCACTGGAAGTACATATGTGCAAGGACAGGACTAGGCTGAGCTGTGATGGCACTGTAGTCAAATAGCCCATTACCACTAACCGTGTATAAATAATTGCCATTTATGCGAAGCACTTGAGTGTGTCCAGTGGATGTGGACCCATAGCCCAGCAAGGGAGAGAGAGAGGGGACAAGAGGCAATTAACAGGAGAAAGAGAATTCTGCGAAGTATCATTTTAGTTTCCATGGCTTGTACGCATCTCAGGTTTTGGCTGGTTTATAAGTCATGAGCTTCACATATGTTAGCGATTCCTGAGCCACTGCGACTTATCTTGGAACTTTTCCCGTCTCCATTTGTAAGCATTCATTTAAAATATCTCCCGTTTCCTGATCTCTCATATTCCCACTCAACCTTTCCTTTAAAAGTCCCAGCTGGTCTTTAATGCCCCACTTACCTCAAGTACATCAACAACAGGATATCTCTGGGGTCTCTCTAGCAGCTATGTTTAAATATGACCTTTTTTTGCCTCTTTCACATTGTTCTCAGCTGATTTTCAATAACTCCCTCTACTCAACTTTTCTTTGATTTCTTTTAAATTTTATAAAATAATTCTTCTTGGCCTTTAGGTTATTTTCACCTCCTTCTTGAGAGAAAGTGGGGTTGGTCTTGCTATTTTTTGTCATTAGGTAAATTCATTGGGTGTTTTTGCGTTTGCTGTGCAAGGCCAAGTTTGCTGAGAATGCAGACTGCTGACCGAGCGAGAACATTGTAGCCTGGATTTTCCAGGACACACTCCTTTCTAGTAAAGCTTCCCACTGGGACGATGGGATTGCTGAATTTAATCGTTGCTGAAACATAATTCAGTTCTCAGCTGTTGTTAGATTTTGTAGTTCTGCTTCCTCTTTGGAATTCTTGTCATACTGGTGCAGACTCAATGGGTCTCCTTCTGTGCTGTACTATTCTATGATTCTATGCTCTTTGCTCTGCTGTGTCAGCTGTGGCTCAGTTGGTAGCACACTTTCATCTGAGTCCGAAGGTTGTGGGTTCAAATCCCACTCCAGAGACTTGAGTGCATAATATCGGCTGACACACCAAGATCCCATAAACACTGAATGAGCTGAATAACAATTAATCTATTTCTGATGATGTAGGATGAGGAAGGAATGGTGGCTCTGACAATGGGAAAACTCCCAGCTCCTCTTCGAATAGTGACCTGAAATTGCACAGGGATTCTCCCAGTTTCCCACCAGAACATCAACGGGAGACCAGTGGAACCGCCAGGGAAACAGCATAGAAGGCTGTCTTTAAACTATTTACGCCCTTTCCTTGTGGGTCCCCCTGCAGTTGTGGCAGAATACCTGGAGAATTCTCGCAGAGTTTTAGGAACCGCAATCCCTTTTGTCCACGTGAAATGGCAGCACCTCTGACACTGCATTTATCCTGAGGGAAGTTTCCAAACCGATCTACTAATTAATGTGCCGAGAATTCCGGCCTCGCTGGGTCCGTACAGAGTGCGCACCACCCGGTGAGATCTCGCTAAAGCCGGTTCTCGGGCGCGATGCGGCAAAAACAGGCTTTTCCGATCTGTTAAGATTTCTCCGTACAGATCCTCGGCATCCCCAGGGGAAGGATATCCGCGGGGAAGTGATTGAGCTATTTGCCCAACTCAGGCCCAGCGAATGTCCTTCAAACTTTTACACCTGGTAAAAGCAGGCGCATAGTTTACTTTTACCAGCATAAGAGTTTTAAAACATATAAAAATTAAATTTAAATACTCATTTTTATATTAATAACCCTGTCCATTAAGGTAAGTTTATTGCTAACACTATTAAAACACATTAAAAAAATCCAAAAAATATATATTTTTTTCTGAAACATTTAATTACATTTAATTGCAATGAATTTTAAATATGTGAGGTGTTTTATTTATCTATTATGCTGTGTTTTAGGGGGTTTGCTCATCAAACAGAGCTCCATTTTTATCAATGAGATAATGAGAATACTGCATCGTGATTGGTGGTCTAGGCCCATGTGACTCCAGCTTGTACGTACGTACCTGAAAGGCATATTCCCGTGCGCTGCGCAGAGAAGCTAGGCTCCAACCGGAATATCTACATTCCTCCGGGACCACCCGGTATTTTCCTAGATTTTTTCGGGTCGGAGGTGTTCGTACGAAGGAAGCCTCCGACCGCAATCCCCCCCCCCCCCTTATATTTGCAGCATGTGTAGAGTTCTGTCAAGCTTCACATTAAAATAAGTCAAGAACAGTGACCCATGTGATGACTAGGAAGGTGAAGGGTGTTAACAGATATGTCCCTGTGTCATTTCTGCCATTGTGAGTGGCCCCGTGAACTTTATTCTCTTATTCCTTTTAAGCTGCAACCACTCTGTCCCACCTCTTCCTTCAATCAGTCTCATTGCAGTCTCTGACTCTAACTCATTCTTTCCTGGGGCACCGATTGTGGAACTCCTCACCTCCCTCAGTCCTCCCTCCCTCCCACCTCCCTCAGTCTTCCCTCCCTCCCACTTCCCTCAGTCTGTCCTCCTCCCTCCCACCTCCCTCAGTCTTTCATTCTCCCTCCCATAATCTTCAGGCTTTTAAAATCCAAGCTGTGCATCACCTAATCAATACTAACTCATTTATCTCTCTTTTTCTCTCTTGCTAACCTTGGTGGCCCTGACTATGGAACTTGCCCCTTTATCTCTGTTTTTTAACAAAAAGTGAATATGGAAACCATCGAGCCCAATGTGATGTGAAAAATGTACAGCCAGAAATGTTGATGCCTTCGGAAGCTGAAAGTTGATTCATGCAGAAAGTGAAGTAAAAGTTTTTTGTTTGTCTTGGCTTCAGAGTGAGCTCTGGTTCATCAATTCAGAAATACATTTTTCCCCAAAGACATGATCATTAAACCACATGACCTGGGGGTGTGGATCGTAAAATATCTCAGGAGACTGGTTTACTGCTTCCAAGCAAAACTAAAACAGGCTCAAAAATACCTTTCGAAGTTTTAACAATAATCAAATCACATTCATTCGTCTATTTTCTTAAATTGAGGACTCAGTATGGAAAACACATCCTTCACCTTCCCACATTGAGGATTGTAACCAAGTGCAGTGGGTTCTGGGGCACGATGTGCACAAACATGTCACCAATATGTTGCTGATGGCAGCTGCTGCTCATGGTCATCTATTGCAGTTTTCTGTAAAGCCCTCGGACTTCCGTCATTGTATCACTTGGTCTTCCCTCAGACAAACATTCTCTGCTCTTCCTGCTGGACCTCTCTTCATCAATATTTGTCTTCAGCTGCCTTAAGCCAGCTCTGGAGCTCCAGACTTTTACAGGTGTAGGATAAATAAGAGTAAGTTGGGTAGTGTATTTGTGTCTGGGGTAACAAGCAAGAGAAGTTTAGTGGGAGACTGACTGGAGTGGTGCAGAGGTGACAAAGTGATCTATCAGATGACTGGTTTGTTCTCTTGTGGTGTCCGGGAGTGCGGGACAGGTATTAATGAGTTCATGGGGAAAGAGTCTGAGGACGAGTCAGGAACTGCAGTGCAGGGAGAGGGCAGGACTGTCAGGGTGAGAGATCATTTGAGCTAACAGCAGATGCCAGAACTGTAGAAAGTGTATTGATAAACAAGGGCAAGGGCGATAGTGGGAAGGAATCACCTTCTTTCGGGATCGGCGAGCAGGAGCATTCTTAGACATTTGGGATTTTTTTTTAACGTGAATTTGAACATTAGATGAATTCCAGTGCCCCAAACAGATGGCCATACTGCCGACGGCAAGTTTGCTTCTCAATGTTTCTGCCATTCTATTGTCTGTCCATGTTGGATCTCTGTTATTCACTAGAATTTATTGTTTGGATACTTCCTGTTGAATCGGCCCGTGCTGTACAAGTACGCAGAGATTTGATTTCCTTACGTCAGCTGCTGCTTGATCTGCCTCATTTCAATTCCAGTCTCCATCCGGATATTTCTACCTCTTTAGCTGATTTGCCTCTGCGCTACACCTTTAAGGCGGTTATTTGCATCCAATATGAGGGTAAAATGCAGCCAAAGTATGTATGACCTTCAAAGGGACAAACCTGTTCCATCTGTGCCCATCTATCTCACTAATGAAATTGACAGTGCAATTGAGCCGTGACAGTTTTTGAATCATACAGTGAAGTATTTACCAAGTATGGGGTAACTGTTTCAGCCACACAACACTGAGCAGGAAGCAGCATGTCTGCGGTTAGTGCCGACAAATCTATCCATCCATTTGTACTCACTTAAAGCCACAGTGACACCCTTTGTGAGCAAGTGATCGTACTCTCTGTGGCCAGGAGAGAAACGAGGAGTAATGACAGATGGGAGCCAGTTTAACAAGATTGAAAAGGACAGAGAAACACATGGAAATTAACGGAAATTAATGGAACTAAACGGGAGGGCCTGGAGTTTCTTCCATATTTGTGCCTAAATTCACCAATATTCCGGGGCAAACCATACGTGTCTTAAGAAAATAACTTTATTTTGGGCGTGAGTGAGTTACACGAATGACTACAATATGCCCGAGTTTCCTCGATCTTTCACACCATCCATCAAACTCTTTGTCCGGACGAGTCTCCACCCACAACACTGGCCGCAGCCCCCGGCTCCCAATTCAAGGTGTGTGGGGGGGGGGGGGGGTCTCAACATTGCACCCAGATGTTCAGGTGCAACAGGAAACAAAGGGCGTGAAATTGCCCCTTTTTATAGCCCTGGGTAGCGAAGCTGGTGGACATCCGCTCTCGGGGTGCTGATTAAAGGGGAGGGCATCAGCGCTCCGGGCTTCCATCCTTTTTTGTCGGCTGACTCTTGGGTCGGCTCGACGATAGTGGCCCTAGCGTGGTCCGGGCCGATATCGTGCAGATTGGCACTCCGGCTTGGGTGTCGGGCTGCTGGCCCAGTCACACGCTGCCCTGGTGACCCCATGGTGGCCATCAGAGGCCGTGCAGAGTGTGCAGTGGATCGAAGGGGAGGGGAGTTGAAGCGTGTCAGCGGTACGTGGATCATCCACCTAGTGCTTCCCTCACCGCCCCAGTACAGCACTGGGACCCGCCCCGAAAGGAAGTCGAACACGGGAGATTGCGCTCCGCTTCCTTTCAGGTGCAGAAAGGAAAATTCCACGTTGGGGGCGGGACTTCCGCGCCGGGCGATAAAAGTCGGGTCCCGGAAGGTTACCTCCCCCAATCAGGGCGCGGGGCAATTTCACCCCCAAAGGTAATTTTTCTGGCCTTTTAATAACAAATTCTGATTGATTTTTTGAAGAAATGTTCCTCACTGAGACCTGCTCTGCCTGAATACGAGAAGAAGCTTGCAGGGAACATTGAAATGGACTGCAAAAGTTTCTATAGATATGTAAAGAGAAAAAGGTTAGTAAAGACAAACGTAGGTCCCCTGCAGTCAGAATCAGGGGAAGTCATAACGGGGAACAAAGAAATGGCGGACCAATTGAACAAGTACTTTGGTTCGGTATTCACTAAGGAGGACACAAACAAAATTCCGGATATAAAAGGGGTCAGAGGGTCTAGTAATGAGGAGGAACTGAGGGAAATTCTTATTAGTCGGGAAATTGTGTTGGGGAAATTGATGGGATTGAAGGCCGATAAATCCCCAGGGCCTGATGGACTGCATCCCAGAGTACTTAAGGAGGTGGTCTTGGAAATAGCGGATGCATTGACAGTCATTTTCCAACATTCCATTGACTCTGGATCAGTTCCTATCAAGTGGAGGGTAGCCAATGTAACCCCACTTTTTAAAAAAGGAGGGAGAGAGAAAACAGGGAATTATAGACCGGTCAGCCTGACATCAGTAGTGGGTAAGATGATGGAATCAATTATTAAGGATGTCATAGCAGCGCATTTGGAAAGAGGTGACATGATAGGTCCAAGTCAGCATGGATTTGTGAAAGGGAAATCATGCTTGACAAATCTTCTGGAATTTTTTGAGGATGTTTCCAGTAGAGTGAACAAGGGAGAACCAGTTGATGTGGTGTATTTGGACTTTCAGAAGGCTTTCGACAAGGTCCCACACAAGAGATTAATCTGCAAAGTTAAAGCACATGGGATTGGGGGTAGTGTGCTGACATGGATTGAGAACTGGTTGTCTAACAGGAAGCAAAGAGTAGGAGTAAATGGGGACTTTTCAGAATGGCAGGCAGTGACTAGTGGGGTACCGCAAGGTTCTGTGCTGGGGCCCCAGCTGTTTACACTATACATTAATGATTTAGATGAGGGGATTAAATGTAGTATCTCCACATTTGCGGATGACACTAAGTTGGGTGGCAGTGTGAGCTGCGAGGAGGATGCTGTGAGGCTGCAGAGCGACTTGGATAGGTTAGGTGAGTGGGCAAATGCATGGCAGATGAAGTATAATGTGGATAAATGTGAGGTTATCCACTTTGGTGGTAAAAACAGAGAGACAGACTATTATCTGAATGGTGACAGATTAGGAAAAGGGGAGGTGCAACGAGACCTGGGTGTCATGGTACATCAGTCATTGAAGGTTGGCATGCAGGTACAGCAGGCGGTTAAGAAAGCAAATGGCATGTTGGCCTTCATAGCGAGGGGATTTGAGTACAGTTGTACAGGGCCTTGGTGAGGCCACACTTGGTGTATTGTGTACAGTTTTGGTCTCCTAACCTGAGGAAAGACATTCTTGCTATTGAGGGAGTGCAGCGAAGGTTCACCAGACTGATTCCTGGGATGGCGGGACTGACCTATCAAGAAAGACTGGATCAACTGGGCTTGTATTCAATGGAGTTCAGAAGAATGAGAGGGGACCTCATTGAAACGTTTAAAATTCTGATGGGTTTAGACAGGTTAGATGCAGGAAGAATGTTCCCAATGTTGGGGAAGTCCAGAACCAGGGGTCACAGTCTAAGGATAAGGGGTAAGCCATTTAGGACCGAGATGAGGAGAAACTTCTTCACCCAGAGCGTGGTGAACCTGTGGAATTCTTTACCACAGAAAGTTGTTGAGGCCAATTCACTAAATATATTCAAAAAGGAGTTAGATGAAGTCCTTACTACTAGGGGGATCAAGGGTTATGGCGAGAAAGCAGGAATGGGGTACTGAAGTTGCATGTTCAGCCATGAACTCTTTGAATGGCGGTGCAGGCTAGAAGGGCCGAATGGCCTACTCCTGCACCTATTTTCTATGTTTCTATGTTTCTATTCAGGGGCATAAAATCTGCTAAAATCTGATCTGTAGTTATCATTTTTTTATTCAATTGGGACTCCGGGTTCATGGGTTTATAATGATATAAAAATAATTCTTAACTTGAGGAGGTTAGGGCTAGAGAAAAGCGCTTTTGTCGTAATATTCGTTGTCAAGGATACACACGATGTATGAGCCATGTACGAGAGATGGCAGACAGGGAAAATATCAAACTAAAACTGATGTGCACTGCAGTGTCTGGATGTGGCTCCAACAAAATTGGACCTGCCCCTAAATAGGGTGAACTTGCGTCAATTTCCAGTGAGACAGAGAGGTGGACTGGTGGTTGGAGGGACTGCCGAAAGGGATCTGTGTGAGAGATACACCTTGAAGACGATGAGAGAGATACCATCAGAGCTGGAGATCTGACTTTAAACTGTGCAAAACAGCTCCTGAAAATTGGAGGCTCAGACCTCGATAGAAATAGTCTTGGAATTCACGGCAGAAACTTGACTACTGGGGATGCTCTGCTGTACATGGCCCTGGGACCAGACCCTCCATAGGGGCGGGTGGTGGGGGGGCTCTGCTGTACATGGCCCTGGGACCAGACCCTCCATGGGGGGAGGGGGGGGTCTGCTGTACATGGCCCTGGGACCAGACCCTCCATGGGGTGGGGGGTGGGGGGGCTCTGCTGTACATGGCCCTGGGACCGGACCCTCCATAGGGGTGGTGGGCGGGGGGCGGGGGAGCTCTGCTGTACATGGCCCTGGCACCACACCCTCCATGCACGGCTGCACTTCTGCTAAATGGTCGTTGCATAACTACACATGTGTGGCCAGTGGACTCTCCCACTCATCGTCAGACCATGCAGGATGCTTAGCACACCCTCTAATGACCACAGAAAATGTAGGTTCTCATAACACCCTTTTGTTAAAAGCATAGCATGTGAGACCCAAAGCCCATGGCCTGTACAATGAGGACGATAGGCAGGGGAGGACCACGGGTTATCAGTACCAGTTGGAAACACATGGAGTTAGATTAGGTGACAGGAGGTACTTCCTTTTCACTGAGAGTTGGTCATCTCGGTAATAATTGGCGACATGTGTGTGATTGTGGATTTGCTGTAGGCCTTTGAAAGGGGGATGGACAGGTTCGTGCGTGGAGTTATAGAAGATATGTAGGTAATAGGGACTGGTAATGTCAGTCATTCTGGTCTTTTTGAGCTTGTTTGATTGCTTTCAAGGGTCAGAGAGGAATTACCCAGAGTTTCCCTAAAGCGTCCAAAGGTTTTTCTCTGTCTTGTCTGACTCTCCCAGGAGGTTCGAGGCTGCGGGGTGAGGGGAGGGTGAGGTGATGGGGTATGTAGGTTGGAGGCTGGGGGTGAGGGGAATGAAATGAGGTCAGTACATCAGGGCAGAGATGCAGGATAGGTCACCCTCCTTTTCTTCTGCTGCTTATCTGGTTTCAGGGAGGATAGCAGAGGAAAATGCACCCCATTGTTTTACATGGTGCTGTACTTGAGCGCACTACCTCCTAGCACCACCCGTTGACTCTTGATATACTTTGGGCAAACGTCACACTGAGCCGCAATCCTAGCTGGTTATCATCTCCTCCCAGCCTTCCCACCTGCTCAGTGCACAGCCACGCAGATTATAATGCACATCTTTACACTCCCAGACACTAGTAGGGAATCTACTATGGAAGGCACATGTGCCACACGATGAGCTGCACACTCATTCACACCTTCTTCTTTTTCTGATTGTCGGTGGAATTAGTGCATAATCGGCGGGACAGCAGCGTACCGGAGGCGGGGAGCCTGATCTTCAGGACCTCATGAGGTGGAGCAGCGAGTGTTGGCCCTTCTGGACCCCATAGTCCGTGCGGTGTCCGGCGGCGAGGCAGAGCCCCCTATGGGTAGTGACGGTATGTGACTGGCCTTTGTGATTGATGTGGGTTCCTTGTCCCTAATATCAAGTGTTCTACCCCCCTTACATAAAGGTGTCCAACGCCCCCTTCCTCTTAGCTCCCTGCCCCCTCCCCTGCCGCTAACCACACGCCTGTTGCTTTGTGCTTACAGATGACCAGCCAGACGTGCAGCAGGCTGCCCCTGAACCATCGACATCTGGGGGCGGGGGAGATGATGAAGGCGGGATCAACAGTGTGCTCCCTGAGTGGGAGACCCCATTCATCCCACTGATTGGGGAGACCCCATCAGTCCCACCGAGTGGGGAGACCCCATCAGTTCCAGAGTGGGGAGACCCCATCAGTTCCAGAGAGGGGAGACCCCATCAGTCCCAGAGTGGGGAGATCTCATCAGTCCCAGAGTGGGGAGATCCCATCAGTCCCAGAGTGGGGAGAACCCATCAGTCCTAGAGTGGGAAGACCCCATCAGTCCTAGATGGGGAGATCCCATCAGTCCCACCCAGTGGGAAGAGCCCATCAGTCCCAGAGTGGGGAGACCCATCAGTCCCACCCAGTGGGGAGAGCCCATCAGTCCCAGAGTGGGGAGATCCCATCAGTCCCAGAGTGGGGAGAGCCCATCAGTCCCACTCAGTGGGGAGACCCCATCAGTCCCACCGAGTGGGCACACAACATTGGGGAGGAGGCTGATTTTGAAGTGTTTGATGACTCTGAGGCTCCTGGCCCCAGTGGCCTACAGCAATGCCCAGCGGGAGGGGAAGCTCGGAGGCCAGCTTCCTGAAGGGTGATTTGGCCCAGGAGTCCCGCTGAGAAACAGGATTACGTGGACCTGGACTTGGTGGCTCTGTCCAGGGAGACTACTCAAATGCACCGCGACCTCATGGGTGCATTGGATAGGGACCCACAGAACATCAGTGCACTTGTTGTGAGTGTGGCGGAGGCTGCCTCAAGCATTGCCCGTGCCTCTCAGGAGTCCGAGACCATCCTTGGCCGCTGACAGAGGGAGATGGGCTCGACAAGCAATAGTGGAGTCCCAGAGAGGATGGCACAAGCCATGGTTGACGTGGCAGCAACTATCACATCACAGGCCCATGCCACACAAGAACTCAGTGATTGCTGGCCTGAACTCTCAGACTGCTGCGTTTCAGGCTCAGTCTGCTCTGAGCCAGTCGCAGAGTGATGCCATGCAAACACTGATTGCTGCCATCCTCTCCGTGTTCCCCGCAGTCGGACGGGGAAGTGACGGTGCCGAAGCAGGCCAGCAATCTATGTTCACACATCGTACTCCAGCTGCTGAGGCTCCGCCCCATGTGAGTGTCAGTGGGCCCCTGGAATTGGAAGGTGCGGAGAGGGAGGTGGAATAAGGGGTTTGATTCCATTGGTTGAGGCAATGATATTGGTGTTGTTAGTAAAATGTAACTTTGACCGTTTTTCATTGGCGCGTTGTGTATGATTGTAGAGTTTAACGGCGATGTGTCATTATGGTGGCACATAGCGCGGTCAGTATTAGTTACATCCCTCATCTTCCTCCATTCAAGAGAACTGATCCCTAATGAGCCGCTGATGTGCGGCTCTTGGTCCGGCAGTGTCGCGATGATGCCTCCTCCGTGGATGGTGCTCCTCCTGGTGTAGATGGTGATTTGGGGCCTCGGCAGGCTCCTGTTCCTCATCATCCTCCTCCTGAGGTGGGCCTGCAATCCCCACTGGAAATGCCTGGGCCCTCATGATGGCCAAGTTGTGCAGCATGCAGCACACAACACTGAATTCTGACACCTGTTCAGGGGAGTATTGAAGGCTGCCTCCAGAGCGGTCCAGGCATCGGAAACGCTGTTTGAGCACCCCTATAGTCTGCTCGATGATGTTGTGGGTGGACACATGGCTCTCACTGTAGCGCTGCTTGGTTTCTGTGGTGGGGTTGTGGAGGGGGTCATTAGCCAGGTGGCTAGGCCGTATCCTCTGCCCCCAAGCAGCCAGCTGCGCCCTTCCCGTGGTGGCTCAAACACTCGTGGCACAAGCTCTCACGCAGGATGAATGCATCATGTGAGCTCCCTGGATAGCGGGCATTCACTGCGAGGATGTGCACCAGCTGGACGTTTAGGGACTGGTATCCCTTTTGGTTTCTGAATACCTATGCATTGTCGAATGCTGCTCACAAGACCATGTGTGTGCAGTCAATGGTTCCTTGAACCCTCGGAGAGCTCACATACCTGCCAAAGCCGCATACCCACTCATTCTGGCTCTCCCTGCTCACTGGGAACGTTATGGTCCATTCTGTGGGTGTAGAGAGCCTTTGTGACATGGCAAATACAGCGATGTGTAGGGTACTGAGAGATGCTGCAAAAGTCCCCTGCTGCAGCCTGGAAGGAACCAGAGGCATAGAAGGCCAGTTCCACCATGACCTTCACTGCGACGGGCAGCGCAGTCTGGTGCTGATGTGAGGCTGTAGGGCTGCCTGTAGGAGATGGCATATCTCTGTCTGCACTTCATTTCGGAAGCACAGCCTTCTCACACACTGCTGCTCCGAGAGCTGTCGGTGTGAGCGTTGCTGCCTGTAAACCCATGGGGGGTTACGGCCTCCTGTCCAGATGTCTTCGGCCTCTCCTCATCTGTGGCCTGACATAGCCAACAGCCCTTCTATCTTGATGCCGGCCAACAAGATTATTGAGTAGGAGACGCTGGTGGACGAGTAATGCCTCCATTAAATTATTTCACTGAAGTTGTCAGAAACCTGTAATGGCAGATAAATCTGCAGCTTTAAAGTCTGAGGTTCACGCAGCGTGCTGTGCACAAACGTTACAGTCAATGTGACTTCCGATTTAGGATCCTCGCTCACTTTAAATACGCTGCAAATTGTGTCTACTCGACCGTGGGACCACCTGGTATTTCAGGCGTGACTTGGGCCGGATGTTAAATGCGGCGTTACACCTAATTGAAGGACCGGGGTGCTAGCGGGGATGTTGCACGACGACTGACGTCATGATCTGAATGAAACTACAGAGCGAGGCGGGTGCGTTTTGCGCCACCACAAAACTGGCACCGAATTTCCTGCCGGGCGCTGGAAGCTGGCCGCCCGAGTGGTAAGCATTTTCACACCCTTTACCACCCCTCCGGGGCGCGAACAGAGGCGCAATCCAACCGAAAATCCAGCCCCAGGTCTTTATTGAAACCTCAGACTACACAAAACCAGTATGAAAGCTCCTGAGACACACACTTCACTAAACCAGCATACGCTGCTGCTCCTGAAACACACACTGACCACGATTCCAGTGTATGTTACGAAACAGTGTTCACTTACATTTCTTACACTAATTGCCTTTGATCACTACATTCCATGCGTACTATCAATACATTATGGTACATCAAAGGTACACACAATGCGAACAGAATTGTAATGACAGAACAGAAAATGTAAACTAAACAACTAGTCACTCAACCCTCCTGAAATTGCTTTATTGCCGCAATCTACTCTTGCCATGCATTTTATTTCTGTAACACACAGGTGACCAAATTGACACATTCGATATCTGGCTGAATGACCCTTGCACCTTCCAGCATCTTCTTTGCTGTGGAGACTTCCTCTGCTTGGATCTTGTACCAATTTACAATCAATGCTCATCAGAAAGCTGCTTGACCTTTTAACCCAGCAAGTGTTGTTTTCACTGTCTGCGCACAGCGAATCAGTGAGGTATTCGGGTAATACGGACTTTCACTCCCACACAGCCCTTTAAATCCCTGCAGCATTGCAGAATATCCTGTCCTCCAGTGACTGCAGCTCAGTCTTGAGAGGCTGAATGGCCTACTCCTCTCCCTGTATTCCAATGACTTTTGCATTGTATACCAGGAACTCATTGTACGTGGATAACAACTCTGCCAAATAAAACCTGCTGTAAAAAGTTGCATTCTGTCTGCAAAGATCACGGGGAGTCGTTGTTTGCAGATTCAAGGAAGTTGCAAGACAACGCATCGGCAAGCACCAGAAAGAGCAGCTGTATTAGGTCAGAAAACAGCAGTTAACATTTATTTTCAATAACATTGCACTTGGCAGCTCTGCTGGTAGTTTAGAGGGGTTATGAGCAGAGATAAAAGCTGGCTCAAGATACCAGGTCCATCAGGCAGAGTTTTAATGGGGGCAGCTTGGCACAAGACATGATTGACTGAAAATACTGCAGAGGTGTGAAAGGGATCGTCACGCATCTTTATTAACAGGTTATCCGGAATAACTGGCTACTAATAGTTACCTCACTGGTACAGATAGAAGGGGCAGAAGAGTAAAAACAGCAATTGAATGAGGAGAAAGCAGCAATGATTTATTGGACTGGCCCACACAAAGTGGGACAGGTTTACAGAGAGATAATCTGCAAGGGACTGATATAAAACATTGGTCAAAAGATCCCTGCGATACAGTGCACAAGTGAAGAATACTATTCTTTGTAAAGTGTGGTGCCACAGTCCTGTGCTTTGTGAAATTACTCTTGAATACCTCCATAGTAAATGTCATTTGAACTATTTTTTCTCCAATAAAATGTGTTTTTTTTGCAATATCCTCTAACCCCCTGGTGGTACAGCGGCACCCACTGTGTCTCAATGTTATTGGTTCATATATCAAATATCTAGGTCATAACTGCAACTTACTAATCAGGTCCTGTCTTCAAGGCCGCAGTGTCAAGGACATACATCATTTGCATCGCTTGACAATCACAGTTTCTGTTTTTGAAAATAGGTTGTCAAATCACATATGGAAGAATGATCATGTAAAAATATAAAAGAGAAATGGGATGGAACTAGATAGCTTGAAGCACTGATGAGCTAACACTGGTACAGGCATAATGGGCCAAATGGCCTCCTTCTGCCCTGTAATGTTTATGATTTTACGTACAATACAAAATCTGTAATTGTGGTTTGAGGAGTGGGTACGAGCAAGTTACAGATATAGCCTTAACCTGCTGATAATCAAACCTGCTCAGAACAATTTACGAAAGTAGACAAAACAATAACAAATATCATCTACACAGGTTCTCAAAAACTGCAGTAACAAGCGTCAGAAAGTGCCAACAGTTGGAAGGGAGAGAGGAGCTTTCCACCTCCACCACTCTGGCTGGAAGTTCACTCCAAGCGTTGATCACTTTCTGCATGAAGAAGAACCCCCTGATATCAAAGCGAGAAAGGTGATTGGGTTTCTTTCCTTGGTCGCTGCTATGAACTTCTGTCAGTAGCCCAATGTTTTTTTGTCCAGACCAACCAAAGTGAACCTTCAAGAAACTCCTCAGTACAGGAGGGCTCTTTGATGTGAGCTGGTCATCAAGGCTCAGGTGACAGTATGTAAGGGGTTCTCAGGGAGTGTTGTTGTGCCTTGGGTGTCTATCTCTGGGCTTCTGCCCTCACAGCTTATGCCTGGCCTGTGAGGTACGCTGAGTGCTGCAAGAGCACCCCTGGAGAGACTGTGTCCACAGCTTATGAAGGGGGTTTTGAGACTTGTGCGTCCCCGCAGCTTATGCCTAGCCTGTGAGGCACCTGTGAGTGTCAAACACTCCTAACCCCTTCTTCCCTAGCCTGTGACACACAGTTGAGCATTTTTGAGGCGCTCCTAGCTTCCCTTACACTGTTCTGACATAAGACTCACGATCAGGAGATGTAATACAATAGAACTGAGACAAGGTGATTCCAAGAGGAACTTAGGCTTCCAATTTATTTGACAAGGTGTATCTCAACAAACAGCAATACACCAACAAAACAATCGCCCTAAATCCCACTAAACGGACACAACGAAAATTTTTACACAAGTTTAGCAGTACAATGCCCAACCTCCCACCTTTCCTGGCCTAACTGAGTTGGGAGTTCTGGGGACCAGAGGTTATACTCACTACTGTGCCTTCTGCAGTCTGGTGGGTTGTTTCTTCTATCTTCGGTGTCTACGGACACTGGTTTTCCTTCAGTGTCGAGAGGCTTGCTGGTTGTTGGATCACGAGAGCAGAACACACACACACTGGATCAGAAACCCCTTTTTATAGCCAGATTATCCAGTCCGCCTCTCATGCTGAAATCAATCCTTCCCATTGGTGGGCTTTGTGATTTTAAAAAATGCAGCAGTTTTAGATGATTGCGGGTTTTTTCCACTGATGTTAACCTACTCAAGGTTTGAGTAGGTGTTGATTGCGTTGGCCTCCTGTAGCCATTGTGTAGGCCCTTGGGTTGTTTTGGGTTCCCTAGTTTTCTGAAGGTCTGCATAATTTCCCTCCATAGTGTAAACATGGGGAAGACAATAGCCCAATAATGGCGATGAGTCAGTCCCACAGTTTTTGAGCAAGTGCTCTCCCATTGGCTTGAAAGCCCCATGCTTCGGGCTGAATCTGTCCCACCATTGGCCCTCCAGTGTCCTCCCCCGTCCAATCACTGCTCTGCCAAGAACAAACCGTCTCGGTTTCAATTCACATTGCAGCACAGACAGATCCCACAGCTCTTTTCCTTCTGGGGAAAATGAGGGGGTTTTCATCCTCCCCTACAAGTACAACTTTTAATATGTCTGCATTTCAGGCTCCCTATCCTCAGTCAAACATAGACTCTTGAATAGCTTCATCAAACCTTCCTCTTACAGAATGGGCTCCCTCCATCACAGCAGGCCACCGTGCTTAGAAATTGCTTTCAAGTTGAACTTGAGAAATGGTTTTTGAAGTGTTGCTGTGCAATAAAGATGAAGTGTGAATGGTGTGGTTCGAGTGGAAAAACATGCTTTCATGGTCCAGAGTCTGATTGGAAGGCGCTAATGATTTGAAAGTTCGCCAGCAATCATACTTCTGTGGACAATCACTATTTTCATATTCCTGCCGTCAGTGCCCAGCCCTTCCTGCTGTTTTGTGAAGTTGTAACAAGTTTAGATTTGACAGCTTTTTAAATCTTTTACCGTGATTTTGTTTTAATCATAATAATTACGAATACATATCTGGGCAATCTCTGGTTTCCACTATATCCACCTTCAAATGGTCGGAGAGGATAATGAGAGGAAATCTCTCATCAAGCTGGTGACAAATGGTCAGCCTGGCACTGAGGCAAATGTAAGAGTGACAGGGTAGGTGGTGATACAAGTATCCGCACCGTTAGCACAGACCTTTCCACTCTGGTCACATGTTCACTGTCTTTACAAAGCTCGGAGGATATACTTGGAACTAAAGCCAGGTGGTAAATGATTCTCATTGCAGCGAGGCCCTGAATTTCCTCAGACCTTTTGCCGTAGCAACGGTGTAACTACGTCGGAAGTGCGCCGGAAACTCTGACCGAAACCCCGATCATGCACGTAACGGGGTTTCTGCAACTCCTCCGACAAAGTTACAATGTCGCTGTGGCAGAAAGTCCGAGGGAATTCAGGGCCCTAATCTACAAAAGCAAATTAGGTTCAGTACAAAATAAACTTGCTCCTAAAACTGGAGTGGCATATCTGTGTTACTGGCACAGGAGCTCAGTAATGAATGTGTCACACTAGTGTTCAAGGACAGAGTGTTAGCAGGGCCATGGTTGAATGCTTTAATGGCTCTTCAGAAGGACATTTTTTAAAGGAGCCCAAATCCACGAGAGGAAGACGATTGAATTTATTGACAATCCAGTAATGAATTTTTAAGCGAGTGTGTTGGCAATTCAGGATTTCCAGACACAGAACCAAAATAAACAGATGATTTCAGACTTGCACCTCTTCAAAAAGGATTCAGTCTTCATTTTTGAAGTAATTTTTGAACTTTGATGATAGTCGGATTTTCCTATTATCGAGGAATAAACTGATGTTCATGATTAAATAGGAGCAGAGATGGTGGACAGAGAGTTTAGTAATCAGGCCTATCAATATCAGGAAAATTGTAGGAGTGAGATTTATATATGATTAAAAACAGTGAGAATACACACCTATTAAAATATATGGAGAGCTGTTTGCTTTTCAATATTGAGTACAACATTAACATTTGTTGAGACCTGACTGACTCACAACAGCACACAACTATGTCTGGTCACACAGGGGTAAACAGATTATAGTGAACTCAGAACCCTTCCCCTTTAGCTGTGACAGTGAGAAACATGTTGGATCCCATTGTCCTGGTCGACCTCTGACCCGGCCCTGAACAGGTGCAGCGTATCTGAAGTGTATCGCACCTGTCCACACCTCCATCCATCCGACTGTGACAGGCTGCACCGTTGTCATGGTGAGCACACTCAGGTACAGACTAACTCCTGGCTGAGCCTAGAGCTTGGAAATGGGGCAGGAACGTCGGCCACTGCTGCAGGCCTGAGAGATCCAGGCCTGGCACAACATCTCGAAAAGTAAGAGCAGGGTTTCACCAGCAAGGCTGCAGACTGCCCCTTCCCAATCCTCTGATTGGAGAAGGGCTTAGGGCAAGTCCCCAAGGCCCGTTTCTTGTGGGCGCCCCTCCTAACGGGCCCCCCACCAGAGTGAGTTGGAGGGGTGGGCACGCCCTCTCTCACCTCATGTACATGGACATATGGCGCCAATGTAAAGAGGACAGAGCCCCACGCTGCCAGGTCTTGGCCCCAATCTGGTCAGTAGTGCCCAGGGAATAAATGTTCCCCAGCACTAGTGACAACAAAATCAGCACAATATCTTTCAGAGTTCAAAGTATGTGTGGAGCCTACATATTCCATACTAGGCACATTTATGATTTTAAATATTTTTTAATTGACATTTTTATTGCGTTAAATAATATACAGGGTGGAATTTCCCCTGATCTCCCGCTGTAACCTCGGGAAAACCCCGGGGAAACAGCACAAATGGCCGTTCAAGCCGTTTTTCTGGAGTTTTCTCTGATTGTCAGCCAAAGTTACTGTGGGTGGGAGACTGAGGGACGTCCGCCGAAGTTCCGGG
Source organism: Pristiophorus japonicus (assembly GCF_044704955.1). Taxonomy (NCBI): domain Eukaryota; kingdom Metazoa; phylum Chordata; class Chondrichthyes; family Pristiophoridae; genus Pristiophorus; species Pristiophorus japonicus. Next base: position 139,046,897 of record NC_091987.1, on the reverse strand, counting down.
CAACCATATTTATTAGTGAACATTTAAACACCGAGTGTGTTACACTGACTGAGGCTGTTTCCTTGTTCTCGTTCCTTAACCGGTACAAAACACAAACTAAGCATTTGCCCCATTCCCTCAAACTCTTAGCTGCATGTCCTTTGTCTCTGAGTGCTCTCAACCTTTCTTTGACTACCTTTTTACTGCTTGCATGCTTTCTAAAGCCCGAGCTATGTCCCTTTATGTTGACCACCAGTCTTCTTTCAAATGCCTCTTTGCCTCTCCAGATCTTGCTTTTCTGGGTCTATTTTAATGACTTTATTTCGATTCTGATGACTATTTCCCAAATGTTCTGCTAACCTCAGTTCACTTACTTGTCGTGAATTGGATCTAGCGTGCCATCCTTCCGAGATGGATATAAAACCTACTGAATAAGGAAACAGCCGAGGATAAAATCTTCAAACCCTCCCTATTCTGACCACAGACCTTTGTCTTATCCTAGTCTGCCCTCGGATAGTTAGAATCCTTCATTAATACGACTCCTCCTGCTGCAAACCTCTCTACATTTTCCACAGACCCCATCCTTAATTTTTTTTTATTTTGGTGGTCCATAATGTACTCCCAATTGTAACAGATTCCTTATTATTTCTTAACTCAATCCAGACAGATTCTGCCTGAGCCACCATCAATAAAGATGTTTTCCTTTGTACAGATGGAAATGTGCCTTTAATGAACAAGACCAGCCCTCCTGCCCGTATTCTTTCTCTATCTTGCCTGAAAACATCTGTTTCGTTTTCAGTCTCATCCCAACTGAAGCCAAGTTTCAGTCATGTCCCTCCATTCTAAAACAAAAGCAAAATACTGCGGATGCTGGACTCTGGAATAAAACAGATTATACTGAACTCAGAACCCTTCCCCTTTAGCTGTGACAGTGAGAAACATGTTGGATCCCAAAGTCCTGGCCTGTCTCTGCCCCAGCCCTGAACAGGTGCAGCGTACCTGAAGTGTATCCTGGATTGGAAAGGCCCGCAGGCTTGCCGGTGAGACCCTATGGGGCGTGTGACAGTATATGAGGAGGATGTTCCCTTCGAGATTTTACATCCCCCTCGACCCCCACCCCCACCAAAAGAATAGAATGGTAACACAGGTCTTCTGAAGACCTCAGTGAGGTGCTCTGTATTCGAAGAGCGCACTTCACCAAAGAGGCACTAGGGGAGCTATCCCAGTTACTTCATATGGGTCTGCAGCCATGGTCCTCTGCCCGGACAATTCCGTCTATGGCCATGAAGGTGACCATCACACTCAATGTTTACGCCACCGTGCCATTTCAGGCAGTCATGACCGACCTATGCAATATCAGCCAGGTGCACTCTGACCTGTATTTATCAACTAACTAACACGCTTTTCCAAAGAGTTGAGGAATTTATCCAGTTCAGCAAGGTCGCAGCAAGATAGAGCCATGTGGTGCCATGAGGTTTCCCCAAGGTGCCGGGTGCTTTGCAAGCTCCTGTAGTTCACCCCCTCAGCTCCCTGAACAACAAGTACTACCATCCACTCAGTGTGCAAACTGTGTGTGGCTAACTGCACAGGATCCTTCACATCAATGTGCAATTTGCTGGGAGTTGCCATGATGCATTTACCCTTTACAATGAGCTCCCTCTCAGCTTTTCCAGGATGAAAACTGTGTGAACAGACGGCTTGTAGGTGAGGAGCCCACTCCCTGCCCACTGGATAATGATCCCACTGACACTGGGTGAGGCCCCCTGCCCACTGGATAATCCCACTGACACTGGGTGAGCCCCACCCCCCTGCCCATTGGATAATGATCCCACTGACACTGGGTGACACACCTGCCCACTGGATAATGATCCCACTGACACTGGGTGAGGCCCAACCCCTGTCCACTGGATAATGATCCCACTGACACTGGGTGAGCCCCATCCCCTGCCCACTGGATAATGATCCCACTGTCACTGGGTGAGGCCCCCTGCCCACTGGATAATGATCCCACTATCACTGGGTGAGGCTCACCCTTCTGCCCACTGGATAATGATCCCACTGTCACTGGGTGACACCCCCTGCCCACTGGATAATGATCCCACTGACACTGGGTGAGCCCCACCCCCTGCCCACTGGATAATGATCCCACTGACACTGGGTGAGGCCCAACCCCTGTCCACTGGATAATGTTCCCACTGACACAGGGTGACACCCCCTGCCCAATGGATAATAAGAACATAAGAACATAAACATAAGAATTAGGAACAGGAGTAGGCCATCTAGCCCCTCGAGCCTGCTCCGCCATTCAACAAGATCATGGCTGATCTGGCCGTGGACTCAGCTCCACTTACCCGCCCGCTCCCTGTTACCCTTAATTCCCTTATTGGGTAAAAATCTATCTATCTGTGACTTGAATACATTCAATGAGCTAGCCTCAACTGCTTCCTTGGGCAGAGAATTCCACAGATTCACAACCCTCTGGGAGAAGAAATTCCTTATCAACTCAGTTTTAAATTGGCTCCCCGCTATTTTGAGGCTGTGCCCCCTAGTTCTAGTCTCCCCCACCAGTGGAAACAACCTCTCTGCCTCAATCTTATCTATCCCTTTCATTATTTTAAATGTTTCTATAAGATCACCCCTCATCCTTCTGAACTCCAATGAGTAAAGACCCAGTCTACTCAATCTATCATCATAAGGTAACCCCCTCATCTCCGGAATCAGCCGAGTGAATCATCTCTGTACCCCTTCCAAAGCCAGTACATCCTTCCTTAAGTAAGGTGACCAAAACTGCACGCAGTACTCCAGGTGCGGCCTCACCAATACCCTATAAATTTGCAGCAGGACCTCCCTGCTTTTGTACTCCATCCCTCTCGCAATGAAGGCCAACATTTCATTCGTCTTCCTGATTACCTGCTGCACCTGCAAACTAACTTTTTGGGATTCATGCACAAGGACCCCCAGGTCCCTCTGCACCTCAGCATGTTGTAATTTCTCCCCATTCAAATAATATTCCCTTTTACTGTTTTTTTTCCCAAGGTGGATGACCTCACACTTTCCGACAATGTATTCCATCTGCCAAACATTAACCCATTCGCTTAACCTATCCAAATCTCTTTGCAGCCTCTCTGTTTCCTCTGCACAACCCGCTTTCCCACTAATCTTTGTGTCATCTGCAAATTTTGTTACACTACACTCTGTCCCCTCTTCCAGGTCATCTATGTATATTGTAAACAGTTGTGGTCCCAGCACCGATCCCTGTGGCACACCACTAACCACCGATTTGCAACCCAAAAAGGACCCATTTATCCCGACTCTCTGCTTTCTGTTCGCCAGCCAATTCTATATCCATGCTAATACATTTCCTCTGACTCCGCGTACCTCTATCTTCTGCAGTAACCTTTTGTGTGGCACCTTATCGAACGCCTTTTGGAAATCTAAATACACCACATCCATCGGTACACCTCTATCCACCATGCTCATTATATCCTCAAAGAATTCCAGTAAATTAGTTAAACATGATTTCCACTTCATGAATCCATGCTGCGTCTGCTTGATTGCACTATTCCTATCTAGATGTCCCGCTATTTCTTCCTTAATGATAGTTTTAAGCATTTTCCCCACTACAGATGTTAAACTAACCGGCCTATAGTTACCTTCCTTTTGTCTGCCCCCTTTTTTAAACAGAGGCATTACATTAACTGCTTTCCAATCTGCTGGTACCTCCCGAGAGTCCAGAGAATTTTGGTAGATTATAACGAATGCATCTGCTATAACTTCCGCCATCTCTTTTAATACCGTGGGATGCATTTCATCAGGACCAGGGGACTTTTCTACCTTGAGTCCCATTAGCCTGTCCAGCACTACCCCCCTAGTGATAGTGATTGTCTCAAGGTTCTCCCTTCCCACATTCCTGTGACCAGCAATTTTTGGCATGGTTTTTGTGTCTTCCACTGTGAAGACCGAAGCAAAATAATTGTTTAAGGTCTCAGCCATTTCCACATTTCCCATTATTAAATCCCACTTCTCATCTTCTAAGGGACCAACATTTATATTAGTCACTCTTTTCCGTTTTATATATCTGTAAAAGCTTTTACTATCTGTTTTTATGTTTTGCGCAAGTTTACCTTCATAATCTATCTTTCCTATCTTTATTGCTGTTGTTTAAAATTTTCCCAATCTTCTAGTTTCCCACTAACCTTGGCCACCTTATACGCATTGGTCTTTAATTTGATACTCTCCTTTATTTCCTTGGTTATCCACGGCTGGTTATCCCTTCTCTTACTGCCCTTCTTTTTCACTGGAATATATTTTTGTTGCGCACTATGAAAGAGCTCCTTAAAAGTCCTCCACTGTTCCTCAATTGTTTCACTGTTTAGTCTGTGTTTCCAGTCTACTGTTGCCAACTCTGCCCTCATCCCACTGTAGTCCCCTTTGTTTAAGCATAGTATGCTCGTTTCTGACACAATTTCCTCACCCTCAATCTGTATTACAAATTCAACCATACTGTGATCACTCATTTCGAGAGGATCTTTTACGAGGTGATCGTTTATTTTTCCTGTCTCATTACACAGGACCAGATGTAAGATAGCTTGCTCCCTTGTAGGCTCTGTGATCCCACTGACATTGGGTGACACCCCCTGCCCACTGAATAATGTTCCCACTGACACTGGGTGACACCCTCTGCCCACTGGATAATGATCCCACTGACACTGGGTGACACCCCCTGCCCACTGGATAATGTTCCCACTGACACTGGGTGACACCCCCTGCCCACTGGATAATGATCCCACTGACACCGACAAAAACAGCAGTGGCGAGGAGCATTACCACAAAGCACATGCTCCACCAGCGTAGTCATTGAGAGAACCTTCAGGGTGTTAAAGGGAGTCTTTTGCTTCCTTGTTAGCTCAGAAGGGGCTCTTTGTTAGGCTCCAGCTTGTGTGTGCCACATCGGTTATCCTGTTGTGCTGGGCACAGCTTTGTAACCCACAGCGATGCCATAATGACTGTAGGTGTGCACCGATTGTGGTCAGTATTGGCCAACTGATCTCTTCATTCTTCGTGGCTGGAGCAGAATGCCTCCCTGCCAGTCCCATTGCCCACTCCATGCAGAGGGTGAGCTCCCTGATGTGGGGAATGCCCCTCTGGTGCCCTGCCTCCCGCCGCCATTCGGCTCAAGTTTCTCCTGCAACAAAAGTGAGTCAATGTGCTGAGCGCTCACAGTTGAGCGATGGCTCCGACAGTTGATCTAATCGATCTGCTGGGATCACCCTGAGTGGGGTGAGGGATTTTAAGGTCCTCCATGGCACTAAATGCCATGAGGGTAAATTGTCAGATCCTGGGTTAGTGCCCCTTTAATCACAGAGCAGTTTGAAGGGTTAGTTGTGCAACGAGTAATTTAGAGGGTTAAGAGTGTGTTGCTACCCAAGGTGCTGAGGATGGAAAGGTTGAATGGCCGCTGTTTTACCTTGCCTGCCTTCAGTTCATCGAACTTCTTATCTCACTGGTCTGCAGTTCTGGTGCAGGAGAGTTAGCAATCATTGCCCTCCCGGAAACGTACTGAGCAAGAAAGTTTTGTCAGAAATTCTTCCCCCTCTCTGCCCTTTACACTTTTACTATCCCAGTCTATATTAGGATAGTTCAGGTCCCCCATTATCACTGCTCTATAGTTCTTGCATCTCTCTGTAATTTCCCTGCAAATTTGCCCCTCTATATCCTCCTCACTAGGTGGCGACCTATAGCGTGCACCAAGCAGTGTAATGGCACCTCTATTGTTTCCTAACTCTAACCAAATAGATTCTGTCCTTGACCCCTCCAGGCATCCTCGCTCTCCAGCACTGTATTATTCTTCTTAATCAACACTGCCACCTACCTCCTTTCTTTCCTGAACACCTTATATCCACAAATATTCAGTATTCAATCCTGCCCTTTTTGAGCCAGGTCTCAGTTATTGCCACAGCATCGTATTCCCATGTGGCTATTTACACCTGCAGCTCACAACCTTATTTACCACACTTCATGCATTCACACACATATGCTGTAAACCTATCTTAGACATTCTTGTATTCTCTGTTAGTCTGACCCCACCTAATACCATACTATTTCTTACTCTAGTGCTATCTATCTCGCCCAATCCTTTGTGCACCTTGTTTCTCCTCTCTAATGCTATATCCTGCTGCCCAAGCCTTTGCCAAATTAGTTTAAACCCGCCCCCCCCCCCCCCCAAAAGCACTAGCAAACCCACCCTGCGAGGACATTAGTCCCAGCTCTGTTGAGGTGCAACCCATCCAGCCTCCCACACAACTGGTCCCAATGCTCCAGGAATCTAAAGCCCTCCCTGCAGCACCATCTCTCCAGCCATGAATTCATCTGCTCTATTCTCCTGTTTCAATACTCACTAGCTCGTGGCACCAGGAGTAAACCGGAAATTACTACCTTTGAAGTCCTGCTTTTTAATCTCTTTCCCAGCTTCCTAAAATCTTCCTGCAGGACCTCATCCCTCTTTCTACCTATGTCGTTGATACCGATATGGATCACGACCTCTGGCTGTTCACCCTCCCCCCTCAGTACGTTCTGCAGCCGCTCAGTGACATCCTTGACCGTGGCCCCAGGGAGGCAATATACCATCCTGGAACCATGTCTGTGGCCACAGAAACGCCCATCTGTTCCCCTAAATATTGAATCCCCTACCACTATTGCATTCCCAATTTTCCTCCTCCCCCTCCCTATGCAGCTGAGCCACCCGTGGTGCCATGGCCTTGGCTCTGGCTGCACTCCCCAGAGGAACCATTGCCCTCACCACTGAACACTGCCTGGAGATCGAGATGCACTCAGCGGACCCCTGCACTACCTGCCTGGCCCTCCTTGTCTGTCTGACGGTCACCCATTCTCTCTCTCCCTGCACACTCTTACACTGCGGGGTGACCCCCCTCCTGAAACGTGCTTACACACTCTCAACTTGGTCTCCAGTCATGTGTCCCACCCCAGCCCCCACAATCGTCCTGTGGGGAATCACAGTGAAGTCCTGAGCCATTATGGTGTATGTCGAACCTTCTCAACTTATCCTGCCACCTTCAAAGATTTATACACATAAAACGCTAGGTTTCTCTGTGCCTGAAACCCTTTAACATTGTACCACTGTTTATATTGTCTCTCCTCACTCTTCCTACCAAACTGTATCACTTCACACTTCTCTGCGTTAAATGTTTCAGCAGTCTGCCTATGTTCTCCTGAGGTCTGTTACTAACCTCCTTACCCGCTGCTCCCCCAGTCTGCTGTTGCACCCTTCAATCAGACCTGACTTGTTGAAAGCTGCACTCTAATTTCCAATCGCTCACAGCACAGGATTCACGCTCCAGATCCACCAATAGGAATTGAAACAAGCTGAGCCCACCAATTAGAGGGGTCAGTGCTGCAGAAGTTTGACAGGAGCAAATCCTGACTCAGGGCACAACACCGGTGTCATTGAGCCCACAGAATCTCAATGCCACATATTTCATTATCTAGTCGGTGCTTCAATTCCTTGTGTATTCCACTGCACGGCAATAAATTGGGGTCATTGCAGAATTACACTCGCTGGGAGGCACTTAAATCAGCAAAATTCATCTGATGAAATAGACTTGGTACAAGAGGTATAAATATTAGTACAATGGTTTTTGATTGCAGGCAGCTCAGGAAATTGCCCAAGTGAATCACTGCTTGCATTCAAATGGTATATTTGACAATTCTTTGAATATGATAGTGCAGAACGCAAGAAGAACATTTCCTTACAGAAAGATATCACACAACGTCTCACTGGAATGAAGAGGTCATCATGTTCTCTTGTATAACCGATGCTCCAATCATTACACAGAATTACATTACATAGTATTTGCAGCACAGAAATAGGTCATTGGTCCCAACAGGTCCGTGCAGTGTTTATGCTCCACATAAGCCTCCTCCCACTTTCTTCATCTAAGGCCATCAACATCTCATCATAGCCTGTACAAGGCACCGTGGATTCAGAGGTTACATGTACACAGTCTCTTTGGGAAAGAGTTTAGCAAACATCTCCTAGCTTGTCTACTGTCCTTTACAATTTGTTGTAACCTTATCCCAGCAGCTGATGGGAGTATTCCTTTGCTGAAGCCCTTGCTGCCTCCATTAGAATTCTGTGTTAGAAAGGACTGCCACTTATTGCACTCATTCTCTGTCTTTGTTTTTCGGAAGGCCCCAAGGATTTGGAAATTCGGCACTGCCCGACATTATCACATCTTAGGTCCATTCTTCTGCAATCAGGTGGGGTTTAGTTTCAGGAGCGTTTAAACTACAAGTGGGTCTGGTTTCACACTGTCACTAAAACGCTGTGGTGTAAATCGGGTGTTCGGGCCTGAGCTGTCTCCTGAGACACATAGGATGGAACTCCCCCTGTTCAGACAGGCTTGCTCCACTTCTCTCCCGAGTCGGGATGGGCCCTGACCAAAGACTTGCCTCATTTGCACTAGAACTGCAGGAGTCTTGCTTCAGTTACAATGTAAATGCACCCTTAGACTTGAATCCTTGCTTAACCTATTGTGATATGTGTTAAAATGAGTAATGATTACACATCTGGGCACCTCTGGCTTCTACAATGCTGCTGATTGTGAGTGAGTGATTTCCTGGTGGATCGCACTGCACGGTATAATTTGAAAATGACATTGGAGTGCCTCACTACCTGCTGCCTTCTGGCCCTGCTTCATTTACAAACACGGTTTGTCAAACACTTTCTCACAAAGGCCTGACCCTTTCAAACGTTGAATGTAATTCTAAGTGATTGCAGCTACCCACCAGACAGGGCACATTTCCTGCGCTGTGCTGTGAAAGAGGCAGTCTTACTGAGGTACTGTCTAAGGTGCTGCCACTGGCATTTCATTCCTGTCCAGTGGGTGCTCACCGTGCTGTGCAATAACTAATGGGGGACTGAGCAACATACACAACACATTTACCCTAATGGTGAGGGCCCAATGCTGCGTGTACACTTCAGGTCTACCCACATGCTGGCCCGATTACACTGCAGACTGGAACGCTGATCCTGCTACCCAGGAGAGAGCTGTGCATGGACACATTACATGGCTGTACTGTTTCAGCATTGAGGTTACTTGCAGTCGGTGATAGAAATGTTCATGGGATCTAAAAGGGTGGTGGAGGCAGACTCAATCATGGCTTTCAAAAGAGAATTGGATAAGTACCTGAAGGTTAAACAATTGCAGGACTGCGGGGAAAGGGCGGGGAGTGGGACTATCTGAAGTGCTCTTGCAGAGAGCCGACACGGGCTCGATGGGCCGAATGGCCTCCTTCTGTGCTGTAACCATTCTATGATTCTATGATTGAAAGGTCCCTTTGGACATTTACCGCGGCGTATAACGGGCAGCTGATCCACTAACACCCGTTTTCTGCCACTGCCCAAGCTTAAAATCTGCTCCGATGTTTGTTGTACTGTATCGACTCATTGCACTTACACAAGGTTCCCTCCTCAGTGCCCCCCAGCCTAACCTCCAGGTACGACATTATGCCAACATCAGGATAATGGCCGGGAATTTGCGGTTTGGGTTAAGGAAAGGTGTTCGCCGCCGGCCTCGAAGGAAGCTTCCCACAAAGATCCCGCTGCCTCTGTGGCGAGAAGGTTGTCTTTTCGATGTGCAGTTGAGATTGGTGCAGTGTAGTGGAATCCCATAGCGCGAGTTGCTGTGGCATCATCAAGCTTTGTAAGCAGCCAATCACAATGCAGAATTCTCACAGACTGGGAACCAGGAAATGAAGATGCCCCTTTGATTTTAACATTTTAAAAATGTTATAGACAGTAAAACAAAGATTGGGGCTCTCACATGGGGTAAAGGTAAACCTGAAATAACGATGAATAAACTTCTCAAAATTATAATTTTAAAAAAATTCTTAAGAATTCTAAATTGATTTATATTGGAGAAATTGGACTCTCCACAAAATTACAATGAGTTTTTCGGGGCCAAAACTTTTGTTTAGCAGTCAACCTGCTGCTAAAACCCCAGTTACACCTAATCCAACAAGTCTTGCTACAGCTATACAGGGTATTGGTGAGGCCACACCTGGAATACTGCGTTCAATTTTGGTTTCCATATTTACGAAAGGATATCCTTGCTTTGGAGGCAGTTCAGAGAAGGTTCACTAGGTTGATTCTGGGGATGAGGGGGTTGACTTATGAGGAAAGGTTGAGTAGGTTGGACCTCTACTCATTGGAATTCAGAAGAATGAGAGGTGATCTTATCGAAACGTTTAAGATGATGAGGGGGCTTGACAAGGTGGATGCAGAGAGGATGTTTCCACTGATGGGGGAGATTAGAACTAGAGGACATGATCTTAGAATAAGGGGCCGCCCATTTAGAACTGAGATGAGGAGACATTTCTTCTCTCAGAGGGTTGTAAATATGTGGAATTCGCTGCCTCAGAGAGCTGTGGAAGCTGGGACAAAATACATTTAAGACAGAAATAGACAGTTTCTTAAATGATAAGGTGATAAGGGGTTATATGGAGCAGGCAGGGAAGTGGAGCTGAGTCTATGATCAGATCAGCCATGATCTTATTGAATGGCGGAGAAGGCTTGAGGGGCCTTCTGGCCTACTCCCGCTCCTATTTATTATGGTCTTATGTCTTACTTTTAATGGGGCATTTAACAGCACCATTATCACAGAAAAGCCCAAGGTTTGGTCTGGGATACGGGTTACACTGATTGCCGGTGATTGCCAGTGATTGGAGATGGGGGGGGGCAGGGGGCACAGTGTAGCCTGTGATTGGCGAAGTGGGGGGCACAGTGCAGCCAATGTCGGAGCAATCAACGACGGACCGTAACTTCAGGATTTCCCCCTTAGGATGCGCATCAGCTTCAGAACCGAAGTCCCTTGTCTCTGCCGTGTTTGACCAGATAACACTTCAACAGGCAACAGGAATCTATTGACCATAAAGTGGCTCAGGGCAGCTTGAGGATATGACAAGCTGCTGTGTAATACTTTCTTCCATTTCAACAACTGATGTGCTGTGAGACCAACAGAGCCCCTATTGAGAAATCAGCCCCAGGAGTGAATCCTCTGTTTGCAGCTGAGAGGAAAACAACTTTGCCCGAACAGAATAAGCATTAAGAAATAAAAGGAAAATAAATAATGAACTGGCAAGGTGAATTCATCTGTTGTGTTTCTCTCACCAAGTGTGAAAACAGCCAGGTGATATAGAGCGCCAATCACAATCCCAGAATGCCTCAAAGTGCTTCACAGCCAATCAGGTGCTTTTGAAGCATAGTCCCTGTTGTAATGTAAGGGAAGAAGGAAGCCAGATTGCACACAGCAAACATCATCGAGATAAATGGCTCGATCTGTTTTACTGATGTTGGTTTACCAGGCGAACTCCCTGCTCATCTTCAAATTATGGCGTGAGACCGTTTCCATCCACCTGAGAGGGCCTCAATTTAATGGCCATCTGAAATACAGGCCCCGCTATTTACTGGGGCAGGATTTCCAAGCCGCAGGGAGCAGTTCTGGTCGCCCGAACACTGTGGAGTTTTAACTGCACCGCATGTGTGTTCCTGTTTCGAGCAGGTTCCCCGCCCGGAGGCCAGTCTGATTGATGGGCTCGGCTCCCTGTCGGGCGGGAACATTCCGGAGGCTGCAGCCCAGGAGCAGGGAGGGAACCTGCAGCTTGGGTAGATGTCACGGGGGATGCGGGGAGGGAGCCTGCAGCTGGGGTAGACATCATGGGGATGGGCGGATGCACAGTATAGTTTGGAGGGTCAGAGTTGATCGCTGGGGTTCGGGGACAGATTGGGGGCAGAGATGGAGGGTCGGGGAGGGGGGATCAGTGATCCCGGGGTGGGGTCAGTGATCGGGGAGGGATCGGCGATTACGGGGGTTGGTCCAATCATGGAGGGGCGGCTTAGTCTGATCGCAGTTGGGGTGGGGGGGAACGGAGAGTCAGATTGCGGGGGTGGAAGCAGGATAGCTTGGGGGATGGGGGGAAGCACTCCTGCCCCTCCTGGCCCACAAGCAGTGCTGGAAAGGCACTTACCTTCCATGCCGCAGACCTCGCCTCCCTTTAGCTGCCGGGTTTCCTGAGGCCTGGGAAACCTGGCTGATCACAGTTCGTGTGTCGGCTGTGGCTCAGTAGGTAGCACACTCGCCTCCGAGTCAGAAGGTTGTGGGTTCTAGTCCCACTCTGGGGACTTGAGCATAAATCTAGGCATGAGGAAGTGCTGCATTGTCAGAGGTGCCATCTTTTGGATGAGACGTTAAATCGAGGCCCTGTCTGCACTGTCAGGTGGACGTAAAAAATCCCATGGCACTATTTTGAAGAAGAGCAGGGGAGTTATCCCTGGTGTCCTGGCCAATATTTATCCCTCAATCAACATAACAAGACCAGATTATTTGGTCATTATCACATTGCTGTATGTGGGAGCTTGCTGTGCGCAAATTGGCTGCCGCATTTCCCACATTACAACAGTGACTACACTCCAAAAGTACTTCATTGGCTGTAAAGCGCTTTGAGACATCCGGTTGTCGTGAACGGCACTATATAAATGCAAGTCCTTCTTATTTTTTCTTTGTAAACCAGGAAAAGAGAAAACAAAAATCACGCAACCTCCTGGGAGCGGATTGGTTGCCCACCCCTTATCCCGCCTCCGTCAGAACTGGAAGTGAGCAGGTTTGAGGCGGCTGGGTTCAGGTTTGAGATTTTTAACGTTTTAACATCCCACTCGATCCAAATCCACCCAATTTGGGGGTTAAAATCCCGCCCCCCCCAGCATCTGCGACAGTGCAGCACTGCTGCAATACTGCACTGGAGTATCAGCCTCGATGATGTCCTTGTCACTGCAGTGGGGCCTGAACTCACAACTTCCTGAGTCAGAGGCAAACTGAGCCACAGCTGACTATCCTGCTGTGGTCCGGGAGCGGCCTGTGTTCCCAGAGGTTAAGCCTGACTGTAATCTGGATAACAGGACAGTGGGGCGGCTGAAAATGCTGTTCAGGTCCAGTGACTGTAAATCAAAGTTGAATCTATAACATTGATCAGCTGGTAGGTACTTGTTTCTAACCTTGCAGATAAAGTACTCGGGCTGATTGATGTGGATGTGTGGCGAGCTCTCAGAGCACTACTTCAGGTTTTATTGTGCAATGTGGGGAACCCTTTTCTGCTCACAACAGGCAACAGGTTTTTCTGCAACTGAATCAAATTGTAACAGACGGCAGCCGAGGTAAGAATCCACTGCGTCTCAAGGTGACATTCCACCACAAATTATCTCACCACTTAGCTGCACAATTTAATTTGGTGGGATTGCCATTTCATTAATGATCTTTGCGCAATCAAACACAGAATTCGCAATTCCAGAATGTATTTTTCCATCATAATATATTTGTTTTTAAAATCGGTTGTTGGCAAAAGTATTCGTGGAGGAGGAAATTGATGAACACATTACCTTCATTGTAAATGTACTTCAGGCAGTGCTGATTAGATTAGACACTGACAGCTTTATGAGGGGGTTTGATTGCACTCAGTTTATTCAACAGAATCTAGATTTAGCTGAGACATTTACTGGTACACGATATAGATACATGTTCAGTGCATATAAGATTCACAGTGAGGTGTTTGTGTCGGAGAGAGAATACATTCAAATACACTTGTTAATCGATTAAATATCAAATCGCACCACAGATCAGAAATAGATCTAATCTAATTAGTTCCAGCACCAAATTCCTGGCTCTGTTACCTCAATCCATGACTGCAGAGTGAAGCTGGGAAGACATTCTACGGTCCCAATACTATCCCAGAGGCACGTTCAGAGCTGAGGGAGAAATTGGGAGAAAGAAAGGGATTTATATAGCGCCTTTCACGACCACTGGACATCTCAAAGTGCTTTAAAGCCAATTATGTACTTTTGGAGTGTAGTCACTGTTGTAATGTAGGAAACGTTGCAGCCAATTTGCGCACAGCAAGCTCCCACAAACAGCAATATGATAATGACCAGATAATCTGCTTTAGTGATGTTGATTGAGGGATAAATATTGGCCAGGACACCGGGGATAACTCCCCTGCTCTTCTTCAAAATTGTGCCTGTGGATCTTTAGCATCCATTTGAGAGAGCAGACTTGGTTTAATGTCTCATCTGAAAGACAGCACTTCTGACAGTGCAGCATTCCCACAGCACTGCACTGGAGCAGAAGGATAGATTTATTTTTGTGTTCTAGCCTCTGGAGTGGGACTTGAACCCACAACCTGCTGACTCAGAGGCAGGTGTGCTACCCAATGAGCCACAGCTGGCACTGTGAGAGGGTGGAGATAGAGGTCGTGGGGTTGGAGCAGACAGATAGCAGGGGCGGGTGGGGGAGTGGAGTAGACAAATTGCAGTGGGGGTGGGTGCAGCAGATAACGAGTGCGGGTTTGGAGGCGGGCCCACTGTCAAAATGGCCCTGATTGACAGCGGGCTGGGATCCCACTCTAAACCCGCCTCCGTGTGAGTTTCTCAACTATCAGGTCTGTGTGCGGATCACAGACCCAACACCAAGCAACGGGCCAGTTAATTAAGGTAGTTAACACGTAGTTTAATGCTCTGTTAGAGGATTAAAAGCAGGCACTTACAATTTTACTAACTTTTTGACAGCTTTGCCATCCCTCGGGGACCACGTGTGTCGGGTTCTCAGTGACTCTCCATTGCTTTGGTTAGTTGACAGCTGCAGAAGTGGTATAAAAGCAACCATTTCACAGCTGTTCACTTTCCAATGTCAGAAGCTGAAGCCTGCATGTTTGAGCTGTATGCAGTTTGGAAGTGTTTGCAGTGAACTCTCTATTCACTGTCACCACCTTGGAGCCACCTCTCTCACCATCGACAGATCGCTTCTGTCATCTCAACGTCACCTGCCATCTATTCCAGCAGCATTGTTGCTCTTGAAAAACTCCTACCTTGGTCCTCAGAAAAGCACCACGATCAGCCCCAACACCAGCATCACCAGGCACACCGGCATCACCAGACACACCGGCATCACCAGGCACACCAGCATCACCAGACACACCAGCATCACCAGGCACACCAGCAGCACCAACAACACCAACCCTCTTCGCAATCAGCTGATGCTGCACAGGACACGGGGCGTCAGCACCCGACTACATTGCTGCCCGGGATGCCAGGGATGGCCTCAACATGGCCACATTTACTTCACTTGACGCTGTACACCCTGGCTGCCACATAATGTATCAGGTTGGCACCACCCCCACATAATAACCCTTTGCTGACCATGCACGGTATACAAGTTCTCTTCACCATGTACTCCCTGTCCTTGCTTACATTCTTGTGATTTTATCTTTATCTTCATTGAACAACATTTTGCATCTCCTGGCTGAGATTCCAAAGCATTCTGAATCCTGGGATCTTGAGTGGGATGAGGGAGGAAATTGCTGATGCTCTTGAAATTCTATTTCAGGGCTCTTGTGTTGATGGTTTGGATAGTGGCCAGTGCAGTAATCCGGGTAATTACAAGCTATTCAACCTAACATTTGTGATGAAAAGAATTTTGGCGCTTTAATTAAGGAAAAAAATTACCACCGATCTAGATTTTAAAAAAATAGTTCGAAGTCTAAAGGGACGATCATGCTTGACAAAGCGCAGGATTCTCTGAGGAAGTAACGGACATGGTCGATGGGGGAAATGCAGTGGATGTAGTCCACATGAACTTTAGGAAAATCTTTAATAAGGTATTGTAATGTATTTGCTTCATGGGTTCTTTGCTTAAGAATTCATAGCAACACATTGCTATTAACATAGAAACATAGAAAATAGGTGCAGGAGTAGGCCATTTGGCCCTTCGAGCCGGCACCACCATGCAATATGATCATGGCTGATCATGCAACTTCAGTACCCAATTCCTGCTTTATCTCCATACCCCTTGATCCGTTTAGCTGTAAGGGCCACATCTAACTCCTTTTTGAATATCTCGAATGAACTGGCCTCAACAACTTTCTGTGGTACAGAATTCCACAGGTTTACAATTCTCTGAGTGAAGAAGTTTTTCCTCGTCTCGGTCCTAAATGGCTTACCCCTTATCCTTAGACTGTCATCCCTGGTTCTGGACTTCCCCAACATCGGGAACATTCTTCCTGCATCTAATTTTCCAAACCCGTCAGAATTTTAAGTTTCTATGAGATCCCCTCTCATTCTTCTAAATTCCATTGAATATAAGCCTAGTCGATCCAGTCTTTCTTCATATGTCAGTCCTACCATCTCAGGAATCAGTCTGGTTAACCTTCGCTGCACTCCCTCAATAGCAAGAATGTCCTTCCTCAGATGAGGAGACCAAAACTGTACACAATACTCAAGGTGTGGCTTCAAGAAGGCCCTGTACAACTGCAGTAAGACCTCCCTGCTCCTATACTCAATTCCACTCGCTATGAAGGCCAACATACCATTTGTATTCTTCACCGCCTGCTGTACCTGCATGCCAACTTTCAATGACGGATGTACCATGACACCCAGATCTCATTGCACCTCCCCTTTTCCTAATCTGTCACCATACAGATAATATTCTTCCTGTTTTTGCCACCAAATTGGATTAACCTCACATTTATCTACATTATACCGCATATGCCATGCATTTGCCCACTCACCTAACCTGTCCAAGTCACCCTGTAGCCTCTTAGCATCCTCCTCACAGCTCACACTGCCACCCAGCTTAGTGTCATCTGCAAACTTGGAGATATTACATTCAATTCCTTTGTCTGAATCATTAATGTATATTGTAAATAGCTGGGGTCCCAGCACTGAACCTTGCGGTACCCCACTAGTCACTGCCTGCCATTCTGAAAAGGACCCGTTTATTCCTACTCTTTGCTTCCTGTCTGCCAACCAGTTCTCTATCCACGTCAATACCATGTGCTTTAATTTTGCACACTAATCTCTTGTGTGGGACCTTGTCAAAAGCCTTTTGAAAGTCCAAATATACCACATCCACTGGTTCTCCCTTGTGCACTCTACCAGTTACATCCTCAAAAAATTCCAGAAGATTTGTCAAGCATGATTTCCGTTTCATAAATCCATGTTGACTTGGATCGATCTTGTCATTGCTTTCCAAGTGCATTGCTATTACATCTTTAATAATTGATTCCGACATTTTCCCCACTACCGATGTCAGGCTAACCAGTCTATAATTCCCTGTTTTCTCTCTCCCTCGTTTTTTATAAAGTGGGGTTACATTAGATACCGTCCAATCCATAGGAACTGATCCAGAGTCTATAGAATGTTGGAAAATGACCACCAATGCATCCACTATTTCTAGAGCCACTTCCTTAAGTACTCTGGGATGCAGACCATCAGGCCCTGGGGATTTATCGGTTTTCAATCCCATCAATTTCCCGAATGCAATTGCCTGACTAATAAGGATTTCCTTCAGTTCCTCCTTCTCGCTAGACCCTCGGTCCCCTAATATTTCCGGAAGGTTATTTGTGTCTTCCTTTGTGAAGACAGAACCAAAGTATTTGTTCAATTGGCGTGCCATTTCTTTGTTCCCCATTATAAGTTCATCTGATTCTGACTGCAAGGGACCTACATTTGACCACTAATCTTTTTCTCTTCACATATCTATGCAGTCAGTTTTTATGTTCTCTGCAAGTTTACTCTCATATTCTATTTTCGTCCTCCTAATTAAACCCTTTGTCCTCCTCTGCTGAATTCTAAATTGCTCCCAGTCCTCGGTTTGCTGCTTTTTCTGGCCAATTTATATTCCTCTTACTTGGTTTTAACACAATCCCTAATTTCCCTTGTTAGCCACGGTTGAGCCACCTTCCCCATTTTATTTTTACGCCAGACAGGGATGTACAATTGTTGAAGTTCATCCATGTGATCTTTAAATGTCTGCCATTGCCTATCCAGCATCAACCCTTTAAGTATCATTCGCCAGTCTATCCCTGCCAATTCACATCTCATACCATCGAAGTTATCTTTCTTTATGCTCAGGACCCTAGTCTCTGAATTAACTGTGTCACTCTCCATCTTAATGAAGAATTCCACCATATTATGGTTACTCTTTCCCTAGGGGTCTCGCTAATTAATCCTCTCTCATTACACAACACCCAGTCTAAGAACTAGTTGGTTTATTAGCGAAGGTTTAACAATCACATTATGAATTATCAGTTCATCTACCAGACTCACAAGCAAATGCCTCATCATGGATCTCCTGAACCCAACTGGCTGGGGATTTATTGAGAATTGTGAACATCAAATGACTGGCTAAGCCATTCACAATTCAACAGCTCTACAACGATTTTGTTGTGAACAATAAAAATCATTAAATCAAAGTCATGTGCCTCCTGATTAAAGTGGGGGGGGGTGCGGGGGTAGGGGGAGTGACACTCCAGACGCTTTCAAACAAGGCCCCCTTGTTTTTTGTTTTGTATTTTTTTTTAGGGCACTAAAACACAAATTATACAAGAGCCCCCTGGCTAACAGGGGGTGGAGGAGGAGGGGCACTAAAACCAACAACTTAAACAAATTAAACTTTAGACATAAAATCAAATTAAAATTTGGTTGCCGGTGGTGTTGATGCACTCCAGTCCCTCCGGCGCCCACCTCTCGGGAAGGCCGCGAGCGTACCGGTGGACACCACGTGCTCCATCTCCAGGGACACCCTGACTCGGATGTAACCGTGGAAGAGAGGTCGGCAGTCAGGCTGAACGACCCCCTCTACTGCCTGCTGCCTGGACTGACTGATGGCCACCTTGGCCATGCCCAGTAGCAGTCCTACGAGGAGGCATTCCGACCTACCTGCTCCCCTCCGCACAGGGTGCCCAAAGACCGGGAGTGTGGGACTGAAGTGCAACCAGAATTAGAGGAGCAGCCCCTTCAAATATTGGAACAGAGGCTGCAACCTCTCACATTCTCAACAACTCTATCGCTATTTTGTTGCGAACAATTAAATCAAGTTCCCCCCAATCAACAGCTCTACAAACCTGTGAGCATACTCACAGTTGCATACATTACAGGTATCACATAGGAGATTATTCGAGAAGATTAAGGGGTATGGAATTAGGGGGACGGTAACAAACTGATTTAAAATTAGTTTGAAGGGTCTGTAGAATTTAAAGGCAGATTTTCAGAGTGGTTGGAAATGAGTCATGCGTCCCACGGGATTCAGTTCTGGAACCACTTCTGTTGGTTGTGTATCAGCTTAGAGGGGGTGGTGTTGAAATTTGAAAATAATATAAAAAAGGAGGAATAGTTACATTTTTAGAAGACCAAGGTTGTGAAAAGATATTGATAAAATGAACTAAAAACTAGCAGATGAAATTCAATGACACTGTGAGTGATTCATTTTAGTAAAAAGAAGCATTGTAATTATACTCTGAATTGAAAGAGGCTTAATGCTGTGGAAAAGCAGAGGGATTTTGGAGTACAGGTTCACAAGACACTCAGTGGAGCCTCTCACATCAATAAGGCCATTAAAAAAAAATAGAATTCTCGGTTTTGTCACGAGGTACAGAGTATAAAAGCCAAGAGCTAATGATGAATCTACATAACACCTTAATATGTCCTCAGTTAGAGCACTGTGTGCAGTATTGGGCTCCTCACTATAGGAAGGATATTAAGGCTATATAGAAGGTACAAAGCAGATTCTGCATTTAACTGGGATGTTGCCTGGTTTGAGGAAATACAAATATGAAGAAAGACTTAAAAAATTGGGTCTTTTTTCATTGGAACATTGCAGATTACGGGGCAGCATGATAGAAGTGTTCAGAATGACAGGATGGGACGGGGTGGATAGTAGAGGGGTCATAGACACAAGATTAAATCGGAGATTTAGAACAGAGAGGCTGTGGAGTTCACTTTGAGTTAGTGGCTGAGGCAGGAATTACATCAACATTCAAAATCAGACTGGATAGGAGGACAGAGGAAAAGCGGGGGAAGGGATGTGGGAATGGGGTGGGTAATGTGCTGACGGGGGTAAACTCCAACATGAACTGGTTGGGCCGAATGGCCTGTTTCTGTGTTGTAACTTTCTATGACTCTCGTATTTCTCATCATTACTGCGACGTTTCCTTTGATGCTGAGTGTCAGCTTGCCTCTGGTCGCACGCTCACCTCTGAGTCAGAAGGTGATGGATTCAGCCCCACTGCAGGTCTTTAGCACATACACTCAGTGCAGTACTGAGTGAGTGCAGCCTGCCATCATTGGATGGTAATCTAGTCAACCTTTCTTCCTCAGCCACAATACATTCATTGCTCATTTATTATTTGCTGTTCAGTAACTTGACCGCCACATTTTCCTTCATTACAACAGTAACTACACTTGGAAGAGTATTTCACTGGCAGTGACACACTTTGGGTCATCATGAGGATGTGAAAGGTGCTATATAAATGTAAATTTTATCTTCTGTTAGGGACCACTGGATGTAGTGATCATTCAGCTGTACAGACCAAGGCCACCTCACATTTCTCTCTGCAGCCTTTGGTTTACATATTCTCTGTCACCGCAGAGAGGGAAAGGGGGCAAAGACCCATCATATTGGCTCTCCTCTCCTCTCCGACCTTTTTACTTTCTTCTGGGATTCACGGTGTAATACATAGCACCACCTAGTGGCTGATCTGATCATGGCCTCAGCTCCACTTCCCTGCCCGCTCCCCATAACCCTTGTCTCCCTTATTCAAAAATCTGTCTGTCCCCACCTTAAATATATTCAAAGACTCAGCCTCCATAGCTCTCTGGGACAGAGAATTCCACAGATTGACAACCCTCTGAGAGAAGAAATTTCTCCTATCTCAGTTTTAAATGGGCGGCCACTTATTCTAAGACAATGTCCCCTAATCTTAGTTTCCCCTATGAGTGGAAATATCCTCTCTGCATCCACCTTGACGAGCCCCCTCATTATCTTATATGTTTCGATAAGATCTCCTCTCACTCTTCTGAACTCCAGTGAGTATAGGCCAAAGCTACTCAACCAATCTTCATAAGTCAACCCCCTCCTCTCTGGAATCAACCGAGGGAACCTTCTATGAACTGCCTCCAATGCAAGTATATCCTTCCTTAAATACGGAGACCAAAACTGTATTCAATATTTTAATATAACTTGCATTAATATAGCGCTTTTAATGACTGTTAGCGTGAATGTTTTCTCAGAAGAATCACTCAACACTCAGAGTCGGTTCCAACGCCAATGCGGCCTTTATTAACGCTCAGCGGGGAGGAAGTCTCAGGACTGTATCCAGGCTTCTCTCCGCAGAACAAAGGGTTACATGGATTTTTATATTGTTCACAACAGTTTACTACAGTTACTCAGCCCATCACGGCTGGACACAATTCAATCATAACGATTATAGATTACATATAGGTTCTTTTAACCCAATAGAATTCCCCTGGTGCCTCAGGAACTGCATGTTCGGTTTTTGTCAGCTTGGGCTGATTAATGACCTTGTTATAGGAGATAGGTTCTCTCCTTATCTCTTTCTTCCTGGGGAAATAATTGGTTTATTATTCTTATTTTGTATCCAAGGCATTCCTTGTAGTGGGCCTCACAGGGTCATTGCTCGGTCATTGCTCAGTCAATAGTTCACAGCTTGACTACCTGATTTCCCATCATGCCTGGGCAGCCATTTTATGTGTGGCCACTTTAAACTTATATGAGTTTAGATATATTTAGCAGGCGCCTAATGCCTAGTGTTTTGATATATTTTGCAGGTGCCTACTTCCTACAACAACAACCATCAGACTTCTCAAAGCACTTTACAGCCAATGAAGTACTTTTGAAGTGTAGTCACTGTTGTAATGTGGGAAATGCGGCAGCCAATTTGCACACAAGCAAGCTCCCACAAACAGCAATGTGATAATGACCAGATAATCTATTTTTTTGTTATATTGATTGAGGGATAAATATTGGCCAGGACACCAGGTATAACTCCCCTGCTCTTCTTTGAAATAGTGCCATGGGATCTTTTATATTCACCTGAGAGAGCAGACGTGGCCTCGGTTTAACATCTCATCCAAAAGACAGCACCTCCGACAGTGCAGCACTCCCTGCTTAGATTTTTTGTGCTAAACTCTCTGGAATGGGACTTGAACCCACAGCCTTCTGACCCAGAGGCTAGAGTGCTACCCACTGAGCCACAGCTGACACTGACACCTTGTTGCCAGCGACTGTTCCTTCGATGCCGCCCAGCCGTCTCCTTTCGGCCGAGCTTCTGCTCCCGCCCGCCTGCCTGTTGCCTCTCGCCCATTTCAGGTGTGCAGCTGGCCAGCGGGCGAGGCCCGGGGGCTGATGTTGCCTGGGCCGCATGTTGCTGAGATCGGGGGCGGGGTGGGGTGGGGGGGCGGATTTTGCACAAGCCTATTACACCGCCCACCCAATTCCAGCCCACAGTTATAATCGGGACTCAAATGTTGCATATGGACATTGAATGACAACACGTGCCTGCCGCTGATCAAAGGTTATCGGGCAAATACCCGGCTTTACATAGAATGTCAGTATTTACAGCACAGAAACAGGTCGTTGGGCCCAACTGGTCCAGGCTGGTGTTTATGCTCCACACGAGCCTCCTCCCACCCCTCTTGATCGAACCCTATCAACAAACATTCCATTCCTTTCTCCCTCACGTGTTTATGCAGCTTCCCCTTAAACGCATCTGTGCTATTTGCCTCAACAACTCCATGTGGGAGCGAGTTCCACATTCTAACCACTCTCTGAGAAAGGAAGCTTCTCCTTAATTCCTTATTAGATTTGTCTTATATTTATGACCTTAGGTTTGATCTCCCCACAACTGGAAACATCTTCTCTACATCTACCGAGCTAACCCTTTCATAATCCGATCACCCCTCAGCTTTCTCTTTTCTAGAGAGAAGAGCCCCAGCCAGTTCAGCCTTTCCTGTACAACCTCTCAGTTCTGGTGTCATTCTTGTAAATCCTTTCTGCACCCTCTCCAGTACATCTATATTATTTTTCTAACACAGTACTCCAACAGCCTATATTTACTTTGAGCTTGAGTGAGGGGAGCACAGGTTATGACCGCTCACCCTCTGCTCACTGCATGATGGACCAGTAAGTGTTTCAGGGGCCCAACAGGCATAATACCTGGACACCCAATAACATGGACCCAATCAGCACCGGCAAACAGCATGAAACATTCAGGAATTGGCCTCATTGCTGAAAGAGTGCCTCACGTCCACAGGAGATTTTGTGGCCTGTCAGCACAATTTGGAAAGAGGTGACATGATAGGTCCAAGTCAGCATGGATTTGTGAAAGGGAAATCATACTTGACAAATCTTCTGGAATTTTTTGAGGATGTTTCCAGTAGAGTGGACAAGGGAGAACCAGTTGATGTGGTGTATTTGGACTTTCAGAAGGCTTTCGACAAGGTCCCACACAAGAGATTAATGTGCAAAGTTAAAGCACATGAGATTGGGGGTAGTTTGCTGACGTGGATTGAGAACTGGTTGGCAGACAGGAAGCAAAGAGTAGGAGTAAATGGGTACTTTTCAGAATGGCAGGCAGTGACAAGTGGGTTACCGCAAGGTTCTGTGCTGGGACCCCAGCTGTTTACATTGTACATTAATGATTTAGACGAGGGGATTAAATGTAGTATCTCCAAATTTGTGGATGACACTAAGTCGGGTGGCAGTGTGAGCTCCGAGGAGGATGCTATGAGGCTGAAGAGCGACTTGGATAGGTTAGGTGAGTGGGCAAATGCATGGCAGATGAAGTATAATGTGGATAAATGTGAGGTTATCCACTTTGGTGGTAAAAACAGAGAGACAGACTATTATCTGAATGGTGACAGATTAGGAAAAGGGGAGGTGCAACGAGACCTGGGTGTCATGGTACATCAGTCATTGAAGGTTGGCATGCAGGTACAGCAGGCGGTTAAGAAAGCAAATGGTATGTTGGCCTTCATAGTGAGGGGATTTGAATACAGGGGCAGGGAGGTGTTACTACAGTTGTACAGGGCCTTGGTGAGGCCACACCTGGAGTATTGTGTACAGTCTTGGTCTCCTAACTTGAGGAAGGATATTCTTGCTATTGAGGGAGTGCAGCGAAGGTTCACCAGACTGGTTCCCGGGATGGCGGGACTGACATATCAAGAAAGACTGGATCAACTGGGCTTCTATTCACTGGAGTTCAGAAGAATGAGAGGGGATCTCATCGAAACGTTTAAAATTCTGACGGGTTTAGACAGGTTAGATGCAGGAAGAATGTTCCCAATGTTGGGGAAGTCCAGAACCAGGGGTCACAGTCTAAGGATAAGGGGTAAACCATTTAGGACTGAGATGAGGAGAAACTTCTTCACCCAGAGAGTGGTGAACCTGTGGAATTCTCTACCACAGAATGTTGTTGAGGCCAATTCAATAAATATATTCAAAAAGGAGTTAGATGTAGTCCTTACTACTCGGGGGATCAAGGGGTATGGCAAGAAAGCAGGAATGGGGTACCGAAGTTGCATGTTCAGCCATGAACGAATGGACTAGTCCTGCACCTATTTTCTATGTTTCTATGTTTCTACTTTGTTCTATGTTAAGGAAAGGTAACTTCGATGGTATGAGACATGAATTAGCAAGAATAGACTGGCAAATGATACTTAGAGGGTTGACGGTGGATAGGCAATGGCAAACATTTCAAGATCACATGGATGAACTTCAACAATTGTACATCCCTGTCTGGAGTAAAAATAAAACGGGGAAGGTGGCTCAACCGTGGCAAACAAGGGAAATTAGGCATAGTGTTAAATCCAAGGAAGAGGCATATAAATTGGCCAGAAAAAGCAGCAAACCTGAGTACTGGGAGAAATTTAGAATCCAGCAAAGAAGGACAAAGGGTTTAATTAGGAGGGGAAAATAGAGTACGACAGGAAGCTTGCCGAGAACATAAAAACTGACTGCAAAAGCTTCTATTGATATGTGAAGAGAAAAAGATTAGTGAAGACAAATGTAGGTTCCTTGCAGTCAGATTCAGGTGAATGTATAATGGGAACAAAGAAATGGCTGATCAGTTGAACAAATACTTTGGTTCTGTCTTCATGAAGGAAGACACAAATAACCTTCCGGAAGTACTAGGGGACCGAGGGTCTAGAGAGAAGGAGGAACTGAAGGATATCCTTATTAGGCGGGAAATTGTGTTCGTGAAATTGATGGGATTGAAGGCCGATAAATCCCCTGGGCCTGATAGTCTGCATTCCAGAGTACTTAAGGAAATGGCTCTAGAAATAGTGGATGCATTGGTGATCATTTTCCAAATTGTATCGACTCTGGATCAGTTCCTATGGACATCATTTTTTTTAAAAGGAAGAAGAGAGAAAACGGGTAATTATAGACCGATTAGACTGACATCAGTAGTGGGGAAAATGTTGGAATCAATTATTAAAGATGAAATAACAGCGCATTTGAAAAGCAGTGACAGGATCGGTCCAAGTCAACATGGATTTATGAAAGAGAAATCATGCTTGACAAATCTTCTGGAATTTTTTGAGGATATAACTAGTAGAGTGGACAAGGGAGAACCAGTGGATATGGTGTATTTGGACTTTCAAAAGGCTTTTGTCAAGATCCCACACAAGAGATTGGTGTGCTAAACTAAAGCACATGGTATTGGGGGTAATGTATTGACGTGGATAGAGAACTGGTTGGCAGACAGGAAGCAGAGAGTTGGGATAAACGGGTTCTTTTCAGAATGGCAGGTAGTGACTAGTGGGGTGCCGCAGGGCTCAATGCTGGGACCCCAGCTATTTACAATATACATTAATGATTTAGATGAAGGAATTGAGTGTAATATCTCCAAGTTTGCAGATGACACTAAACTGGGTGGCAGTGTGAGCTCTGAAGAGGACGCTAAGAGGCTGCAGGGTGACTTGGACGGGTTAGATGAGTAGGAAAATGCATGGCAGTTGCAGTATAATGTAGATAAATGTGAGGTTATCCACTTTGGTGGCAAAAACAGGAAGGCAAAATATTATCTGAATGGTGACAGATTAGGAAAAGTGGAGGTGCAACGAGACCTGGGTGTCATGGTACATCAGTCATTGAAAGTTGGCATGCAGGTACAGCAGGCGGTGAAGAAGGCAAATGGAATCTTGACCTTCATAGCGAGAGGAATTGAGTATAGGAGCAGGGAGGTCATACTGCAGATGTAGAGAGCCTTGGTGAGGCCACACTTTGAATATTGTGTACAGTTTTGGTCTCCTAATCTGAGGGAAGAACATTCTTGCTCTTGAGGGAGTGCAGCGAAGGTTCACCAGATTGACTCCCAGGATGGCAGGACTGACATATGAAGAAAGACTGGATCGACTCGGCTTATATTCACTGGAATTTAGAAGAATGAGAGGAGATCTCATAGAAATATATAAAATTCTGACGGGATTGGACAGGAAGCATGTTCCCGATGTTGGCGATGTCCAGAACCAGGGGTCACAGTCTAAGGATAAGGGGTAAACCATTTAGGACCGAGATGAGGAGAAACTTCTTCACTCAGAGAAATGTGAACCTATGGAATTCTCTACAACAGAAAGTTGTTGAGGCCAGTTCGTTAGATATATTCAAAAGGGAGTTAGATGTGGTCCTAGCGGCTAAAGGGATCAAGGGGTATGGAGAGAAAGCAGGAATGGGGTACTTAAATTGAATGATCAGCCATGATCATATTGAATGGTGGTACAGGCTCGAAGGGCCGAATGGCCTACACCTGCACCTGTTTTCTATGTTTCTATGTTTCTATCAGCTCTGGAAATCACAGGGATGAAGCCACAGAGGCTGTCGGCCAAGAAGGAGCTTAATGTTTATAGTCGCAGCCCAACAAAGTAAGTGTTCTCGACACCAACTTTTTTCTCATAGAATCATAGAAATTTATAACACGAAGGAAGCCATTCGGCCCATCCTGTCCATGCCGGCCGACAAAGAGCTATCCAGCCTAATCCCACTTTCCAGCTCTTGGTCAGTATCCCTGTAGGTTACGGCACTTCAATTGCATACACAAGTACTTTTTAAATGCTATGAGGGTTTCTGGCTCGACCATCCTTTCAGGCAGTGCGTTCCAGACCCCCACCACCCTCTGGGTGAAAGAAATTCTCCTCAAATCCCCTCTAAACCTCCTACCAACTACTTTAATTCTGTGCCCCCTGGTTGTTGACCCCTATGCTGAGGGGAACAGGTCCTTCCTATCTACTCTATCTGGGCCTCTCATAATTTTATACATTTCTCCCCTCAGCCTCCTCTGTTCCAAAGAAAACAACGCCAGCCTGTCCAATCTTTCCTCATAGCAAAAATTCACCAGTCCAGGCAAAATCCTCGTAAATCTCCTCTGTACTCTCCTCACTCACTTAGCAACACACAAATGTCGGGCAGCGATATATTGTTCTATGTCCTGTTCAGAACCATTTACAGCATGTACCCTGCTAATTCATGTTCTTTTTCTCCCTGTGTAGGAGCATTTGAGCAACGCACGTCTCAAAGCGCTTCACAGCCAATGAAATACTTTTGGAGTGCAGTCACTGTTGTAATGTGGGAAACGCGGCAGCCAATTTGCACACAAGCAAGCTCCCACAAACAATGTGATATTGACCAGATAATGTATTTTGTTACGTTGATTGAGAGATAAATATCGGCCAGAACACCAGGGAAAATGCCCCTGCTCTTCTTGGAAATAGTACCATGGGATCTTTTATGACCACTTGAGAGATCAGACTGGGTCTCGGTTTAACGTCTCATCTGAAATACGTCACCTCCGACAGCGCAGTGCCCTTTAGCACTGTCGTGGAGTGTCAGCCCAGATTAATTTGTGCTCAAGTCCCTGGAGTGGGACTTGAACTTACAACCTTGTGACTCAGAGGCGAGAGTGCTACCCACTGAGCCACAGCTGACAATACCATCAGCCTCCTGGGCATGTCAGAGACACTGTAGAACTGCAGCTCTGGGGGGTTATGGGCAACTTGCATTTCACCACGGAGCGAGTGGCAACTCCACGACCATCAGCAGGTAAAGGTCCAAAGCCCCGCTGCTGTTTTCCTTCAGAACACCGTGATGATGGCTGTTGTGTTCCAGTTTTCAGGACACTCTCAGCTCTGGCTGGAGGCTCAGCCTGAGACATCCCTGATGTCAGGCTTCACACATCGAAGTGATGCTGATGGTCTGATCCCCATACATAACTTGGGTCACTTTCAAAAGAGATCAGGTAGCCAGAGTGTGGCAGGTGAGCGATACTATTCGCTTCAACCACTCCCTGTGGTAGCGAGTTCCACATTCTCACCACTCTCTGAATAAACAAGTTTCTTCTGAATTCCCTATTAGATTTCTTGGTGACTATCTTATATTGATGGCCTCCAGTTATGTTCTTCCCCACAAGTGGAAACACTCTCTGTATCCACTCTATCAAAACCTTTCATAATTTTAAAGATCTCTATTAGGTCACCCCTCAGCCTTCTTTCTTCAAGAGAAAAGAAATCCAGCCTGCCCATCCTTTCCTAAAATGTAAACCCTTGCATTTCTGGTATCACCCTTGTAAACCTTCTCTCTGGTAGCAACATTATGCAGAAGGCAGAAGTCACTAATAATTTTACACATTGACAGGACTGTGAAGCAGTATCCCCACCTGATCCGTCCAGGCAGTGGAATCCCTGCTTCAGTTGCCAGCTGTGTGCTCCCCCAGACTCCGTGCAGAGACATGATCCCCATTGTAATTCTGTTGGGCCTCAGACTGGCAGCTCCCCAATGGTATTGGCCAGGGATGCTGTGGGCAGCCTTGGTTCCTGAGCAGCCAGTCATCCAGTCTGCCTGCTCTTTCAAATAGGGCTGGCACCAAACGTTAGCATTGTGACTGTGGCCGGGATATTGTACATTGAGTTGCACTGTCCTGTTCTCGTGGTCTGACACCAGGCGATGAAAGCCTTTCCAACCGAGCATGTTCTGTTTAGGGACCTTGTTGGCTGTATGGACACCATCAGTGAGGTCCTGGCCATGCACCCGCTAAGAGTGCTGAGACCTCTTGTGTTGGAACCTCTTACCCTGCAGAAAGTGACAAAGTGTTTCCTTGTCAAAGAAGGCCTCCGATGTGCTTGATCAGGTCAGCGGTCCGAAGACTGACTAGTGCGGCAAATGCTGGCAGTGGTGACTGGGGAGGATTTGATCAAGTTCAGTGTAAAAGCTGTGGTACCTTCACAGGAACCGACAGAGCTGCCCCTCGAGGTCCCTCATCTGAGCATCAGCAGATTTCCACCTCCCCTGCTGCAGTCACTGGGGGCAGCAGCCATAGGTTAGGTCAGACATCACTCCAGAAGACCACCATTGGGTCAGAGTAGGGTGAAATTATTCCCGAATTCTAGTCTGTGAAGGCAGTACAAATGACCATGGCTGAACCATGAGTTTGTCTGTGCGCTGGGTTATAAACAGGTAATCAGCCGTTCATGACAGAGGGCATCTGAGCAAATGGTGGTCAGGGCCTGGGCTTTTCATACAATGCTGTGGGTAGTGATGGGCTGGTGTTGAAGGACTGTAACTGCAGGGGTGATTGTCCTTTTACAGGAAGCCCTGGTCTACAGGCTGCTGCCTAATAGTCCTGGCTGCTTGCTGTGCAGGTCTTGCTTCTCCTGCATCCCAGGGGAGGGGGTTTGGAGGGGGAGGCTCTGATCCCTGACCCCGGGGGGAAGGGGGGGGCGGGGGAGGCTCTGATCCCTGACCCTGGGGGGGGAGGGGAGTGGGGGAAGGCTCTGATCCCTGACCCCGGGGGGGGAGGGGGAGTGGGGGGGAGGCTCTGATCCCTGACCCCGGGGTGGGGGGGGGTGAGGGTGGGGGGGCTCTGATCCCTGACCCCGGGGTGGGGGGGGTGAGGGTGGGAGGGGCTCTGATCCCTGACGGTGGGGGGTGAGGGGGAGCGCGGGGAGCTCTGATCCCTGACCACGGGGGAGGGGGGGGGAGGGAGGGGGAGGAGGGCTCTGATCCCTGACCCTGGGCGGGGGGGAAGGGAGAGTGGGTGTCTCTGAACCCTGACCCCGGGGTGGGGGGTTGAGAGGGGGGGCTCTGATCCCTGACCGCGGGGGGTGAGGGGGAGTGGGGGGTGCTCTGATCCCTGACCCCCGGGGTGGGGGGGTATGGGGGGGGGCTCTGATCCCTGACCCCGGGGGTGAGGGGGGGGTTCTGATCCCTGACCCCGGGAGAGGGGGAGGGGTTGTGGGTGGGGGCTCTGATCCCTGACCCCAGGGCGGGAGGGGAGGGGGAGTGGGGAGGCTCTGATCCCTGACCCCGGGTTGGGAGGGGCTGCTTTGATTGCTGACCCCGGGGTGGGGCGGGTGTCGGGTGGGGTGCTCTGGTCCCTGACCGCGGGGGAGGGGGGGGGGGATTGAGGGAGGCTCTGATCGCTGACCCCGGGGAGGAGGGGGAGGGGAGTGCTCTGATCCCTGACCGCGGGGGTGGAGGGAGGGGGAGGGGAGGCTCTGATCCCTGACTCCAGTGGGGGGGCGGGGGGGGGGGGGGTGGGGGGGACTGTGGGAGGCTCTAATCGCTGACCCTGGGGGGCGGGAGGGGGAGGGGAGAGATCTGATCCCTGACCCTGGGGGGAGGGGGGGATTGGCGAGCTCTGAACGCTGATCCCGGGGGTCCGATTCTGGGGTGAGTATAATCCCCGACCACAAGGGGGTGGTATGATCCCTGACCCTGGGGCGGGGTCTGATCTCCGATCCCAAGGTTGGGTGGGGGTCTTTGCATGGAGAAATTCTGAATTGGCGGTCTGGTCTCCGGAGATGAGGTAAGTTTGAAGGGCCGAGGGGAAGCACCTAACTTCTCCCCGAAGCTCGTCTCCCTTGAGCTGCCGGGTTCAATCTGTAAAGTAGGTTAAAGGTGAGGCTCCAGCCACATTCGAATATTTAAATGGCCGTCCTGCCTCACTGGATAGGGTGTAATTGCCGTGTTATACTGAGAGCGATTTCTGATGATGGTTGCTCTAATTTGATATCAGGATAACACTAACATCACAACGTTGCCATCTCCCACCACAGCAGCCGAACCGCCAATGGCAGAAAGCCGGAGGGATCAGCAGCCTTGGGACTGTGACTAAGTGAGGGAGAAACAATTGTTCTGACCCGCTCCACAAATCAGGATCGCCGACCCGGCTCACATCAGTTGTGGGCGTTGCATCAAGGCCAGCATTTATTGCCCATCCCTAATTGCCCTTGGGAAGGTGGTGGTGAGCTGCCTTCTTGAACCGCTGCAGTCCGTGGGGTGAAGGTTCTCCCACGGTGCTGTTAGGGAGGGAATTCAGGATTTTGATCCAGCGACGATGAAAAAAACAGCGATATATTTCCAAATCAGGATGTTGTGCGACTTGGAGGGGAACTTGGAGGTGATTGTGTTCCCATGCGCCTGCTGCCCTTGTCCTTCTAGGTGGTAGAGGTCACGTGTTTGGGAAGTGCTGCTGAAGAAGCTTTGGCAAGTTGCTGAAGTGCATCTTGTAGATGGTACACACTGCAGCCACAGTACGCCGGTGGTGGAGGGAGTGACTATTTAAGGTGGTGGATGGAGTGCCAATCAATTGGGCTGCTTTGTCCTGCTTGGTGCCGAGCTTCTTGAGTGTTGTTGGAGCTCTACTCATCCAGGCAAGTGGAGAGTATTCCATCACACTCCTGACTTATGCCTTGTAGATGGTGGAAAGGTTTTGGGCAAGCAGAAGGTGAGACTTTCACCGCAGAATACTCAGCCTCTGATCTGCTCTTGTTAACACATTATTTATGTGGCTGAGTTTTTGGTGAATGGTGATCCCCCAGGGTGTTGATGGTGGGGGATTCGGCGATGGTAATGCCATTGAATGTCAAGGGGCGCTGGTTAGACTCTCGCTTGTTGGAGATGGTCATTGTCTGCCACTTGTGTGGCATGAATGTTATTTGCCACTCATCAGTCCAAGCCTGAATGTCGTCCAGGTCTTGCTGCATGCGGGCATGGACTGCTTCATTATCTGAGGAGGTGTGAATGGCACTGAACACTGTGCAATCATCAGCGAACATCCCCACTCCTGACCTTATGGTGGAGGGAAGGTCATTGATGAAACAGCTGAAGATGGTTGGGCCTAAGACACTGCCCTGAGGAACTCCTGCAGCGATGTCCTGGGGTTGAGCTGATTGACCTCCAACCAGCACAACCATCTTCCTTTGTGCTAGATATGACTCCAGCCAGTGGAGAATTTTCCCCCGATTCCCATTGACTTCAGTTTTATGAGGGTCCTTGATGTCACACTCGGTCAAATACTGCCTTGATGATAAGGGCAGTCACTTGAACCACACCTCTGGAATTCAGCTCTTTTGTCCATATTTGGATCAAGGCTGTAATGAGGTCTGGAGCCGAGTGGTCCTGGTGCCACCCAGACTGAGCCTCGGTGAGCAGGTTACTGCTCAGTAAGTGCTGCTTGACTTTGCTGATAATTGAGAGTAGACTGATGTGATCGTAATTATTGTGTTCCAAACACAGATGAGACTGCACACAGGGAGGTTAAAGTAACAGTGACCTCAGTCTTTATTAAGACACTCCAGTGTGAGGAACAGACCTTAGGGGCCGGCTTATCGCCAGTGCTCCCAAGGGATGCTGGGATCCCTTGGGACTTCAGGGGATGCGCTCCCTGGTGGCAAAACATGGGAGTGCATGCTTTACAGATATACAACATCACTCCCCTGCAAAGTCAAAGTGAAAACTATTTACAAGGTGAGGCGGTCGGGAGCCTTTCTTTCCCCGGTGGACCGCCTCGGTACAAATGTCTGTTCTGGTTTGTTGGCTGTGCCCTCGCTGGGCTGGCATGTTGTTGGCCCTGCAGGGCTACGAGGTGAGTCTGGCCTTGCTGGGCTGTTGGGCGTGATGGGTTCAATTTCCTGGTCCGGGGTGGTGTCGTTGATCCTTTGGGTGTGTGTTGTAGGCTCGAAAAAGGTGGTGTCTGCTGTGGGTTGTTCAGCCTCGTTTGGTCCAAGTGCTTCCTGCAAATTTGTCCATTGTTTAGTTTGACTGCAAACACCCTACTCACTTCTTTAGCTATCACCGTGCTTGCGATCCACTTGGGACCATATCCATAATTTAGCACATACACAGGGTCATTCAGATCAATTTCCTGTGACACAGTGCGCGACCATCGTTTACATTTTGTTGCTGCCGCCTGCTCTCTACCTGATCATGCAGATTGGGGTGAACCAGCCAGAGTCTGGTTTTATGTGTCCTTTTCATGAGTAGCTCAGCCGGGGTCACCCCTGTGAGCAAGTGGGGTCTCGTGCGGTAGCTGAGCAGTACTCGGGACAGGCAGGTTTGGAGTGAGCCTTCTGTGACTCGTTTGAGGTTCTGTTTGATTGTTTGTACTGCCCGCTCTGCCTGCCCATTGGAGGCTGGTTTAAACGGGGCCGAGGTGACATGTTTGATCCCATTGCGGGTCATGAATTCTTTAACTTCGGCACTGGTGAAAGATGGCCCGTTGTCATTGACCAGTATGTCAGGCAGGCCGTGTGGCAAACATGGCCCTCAGGCTTTCAATGGTAGCAGTGGCGGTGCTTCCCGACATTATTTCACATTCAATCCATTTTGAAAAAGCATCCACCACCACCAGGAGCATTTTACCGAGAAACGGGCCCGCATAGTCGACATGGATCCTCGACCATGGTCTGGAGGGCCAGCACCACAAACTTGCATTGCCGTAACAGGACTCTAAGTCAGAGTCGATACCGGGCCACCACATGTGGGATCTGGCTATTGCTTTCATCATTACTGCACCTGGGTGTGTGCTGTGGAGATCCGAGATGAATGTCTCCCTGCCCTTTTTGGGTAGCACTACGTGGTTACCCCACAACAGGCAGTCTGCCTGAATGGACAGCTCGTCCTTTCGCTGCTGCAATGGCTTGATTAGCTCTTGCATTTCAATGGAGATGCTGGCCCAGCTCCCGTGCAGTACACAGTTTTTTTACTAGGGACAGCAGAGGATCTTGGCTGGTCCAAGTCCCAGTCTGGCAGGCCATGACAGGTGATTTATCATTTTCAAATGCTTCCATGACCATCAACAAGTCTGCGGGCTGTGCCACCATCAGCAAGTTTGCAGGCTTGCGCCATTTTCACTCCCGTGGTGGGCAATGGTAGCCGACTGAGAGCATCCACACAGTTCTCGGTGCCTGGCCTGTGAAGGATGGTATAGTTATACGCTGATAGCGTGAGTGCCCATCTTTGTGTGCGGGCTGAGGCATTAGTATTTATCCCTTTGTTTTCAGCGAACAGGGATATGAGGGGCTTGCGATCGGTTTCCAGCTCAAATTTGAGGCCAAACAGGTACTGATGCATTTTCTTTACCCCGAACACACACACTAATGCCTCGTTCTCAATCATGCTGTTAGTGCTCTCGGCCTTAGACAAGCTCCTGGAGGCATAGGCGACAGGTTGCAACTTCCCCGCAATGTTAGCTTGTTGTAATACACACCCGACTCCGTACGAGTCTTTTACACGGGTTATACAATACAATCAGCTTGATGGAGCATAAAATGTTTCTGGCTTTCTCAAAAGCAATTACTTGTTTTTTTCCCCATACCCAGTTCTCACCTTTACGCAATAACACATGTAGGGGTTCTAAGAGGATGCTTAACCCCGGTAGGAAGTTACCAAAATAGTTGAGGAGTCCCAGGAACGACCGCAGCTCCATGATGTTCTGTGGCCTGGGCGCATTCCTGATAGCCTCTGTCTTGGCATCTGTGGGCCGAATGCCATCCTCCGCGATCTTTCTCCTCAAAAACTCCACTTCTGTTGCCATGAAGATGTATTTTGACCTCTTCAGCCACAGCCCTATGCGATCCAGTTGCTGGAGGACTTCCTCCAGGTTTTGTAGGTGCTCGACGGTATCCCGACCTGTGACCAATATGTCGTCGTGAAAAACCACCGTGCGTGATACCGACTTGAGTAGGCTCTCCATGTTTTTCTGGAAGATCGCTACAGACGACCAAATTCCAAACGGGCATCTGTTGTAGATTAACAGTCCCTTGTGTGTGTTGATGCAGGTGAGGCCCTTCGAAGACTCCTCCAGCTCCTGCGTCATGTAGGTCGAAGTCAGGTCGAGCTTGGTGAATGTCTTGTCTCCTGCCAGTGTCGCAAATAGGTCGTCTGCCTTAGTTAGTGGGTATTGGTCCTGTAGCAAGAAACCATTAATAGTTACTTTATAATCGCCGCAAATCCTAATCGTGCCATCACTTTTAGTACTGGAACAATCGGACTGGCCCACTCACCGAACTCCACTGGTGAGATGATGCCCTCGCGTTGCAGCCTGTCCAGCTCGATTTCCACTCTCTCCCTCATCATGTGAGGTAACGCTCGCGCCTTGTGGTGAATGGGTTGTGCCTCTGGGACCAAGTGGATCCGCACCTTCGCCCCGGAAAAGTTTCCAATGCCTGGCTCAAAAAGGGAAGGAAATTTGTTAAGAATTTGGGTACATGAGGCCTCATCGACATGTGATAGCGCTCGGATGTCATTCCAGTTCCAGCGGATTTTGCCCAGCCAGCTCCTTCCAAGCAGTGTGGGGCCATTGCCCGGGACAATCCAGAGTGGCAGTTCGTGCACCGTGCCCTCGTAGGTGACCTTGACCATGGCGCTGCCCAGGACAGTGATGAGCTCTTTGGTGTACATTCTCAGTTTCGTATGGATGGGGCTCAGGGCTGGTCTGAGTGCCTTGTTGCACCACAGTCTCTCAAACATCTTTTTACTCATGATGGATTGGCTAGCGCCAGTGTCCAGTTCCATGGCTATGGATAAGCCATTCAATTTTACATTTAGCATTATAGGTGGACATTTCATCGAAAATGTGTGCACCCCATGTACTTCAACATTTGCCTCCTCTCTCTGAGGCTCAAAATTGCTTTGATCCACCA
This sequence comes from Pristiophorus japonicus, assembly GCF_044704955.1. Lineage (NCBI taxonomy): Eukaryota > Metazoa > Chordata > Chondrichthyes > Pristiophoridae > Pristiophorus > Pristiophorus japonicus. The sequence continues at coordinate 139,011,079 of NC_091987.1, read as the reverse complement.
TGGACCAATCTTCCTCTGCCATGTGGTGATTAGTAGGTTTTGCAGAGCTTGCAGCTCGTCTGAATAGCCTCATTGTTCCACAGCTCTTGCAAACATACCCTTTGAAGTGGCATGAATAGGCTGAATGGAAGTCTCCACAACGCCAACAAGGAGTGAATTGCCTTGCTTTCATCCTTTGTTGCGGACTCTGAGTCATCTGGGTCACCTGAGGCCTGCTGGCAGTTGCAGACTCGTGGTTTCTGCCCTGTACATTTCTGCTCGCAAACACAGTTCCAGTAAATTTATGAACATTGCTAGCACTTGTGTCCTGAGAGATTTGTTTGGTGTTATCACTGGTGGACATAAATGCCTGTGCTATCGCAATGGCTTAACTGAGAGTCGGTGTCTCTACAAAAAAGTTTTTGTACGATGGTCTCGTGGCCAATGCCCAGTACAAAAAAGTCTCTGAGCATCTGCTCCAGGTAGCCATCAAACTCACATTGTCCTGCAAGTCGCCTTAACTCGATGACGTAGCTCGCCACTTCCTGACCTTCAGATCGCTGGCACGTGTAGAACCGATACCTCGCCATCAGCACGCTCTCCCTCGGGTTAAGATGTTTCCGAACCAGTGTACACAGCTCCTCATACGACTTATCTGTGGGTTTCACCAGACCCAGAAGATTCTTCATGAGGCTGTAAGTCAGTGCCCCGCAGACCGCGAGGAGGACCGCTCTCCTTTTTGCAGCGCTTCCTTCTCCGTCCAGCTCGTTGGCTACAAAGTACTGGTCTAGCCGTTCGACATAGGCTTCCCAGTCCTCACCCTCCGAAACTTCTCCAGGATGCCCACAGTTTGCTGCATCTTTGCATTGGATTTGTATACTCGTCGCCAGTTATTGCGTTCCTAACACAGATGAGACTGTACACAGGGAGGTTAAAGTAACAGTGACCTCAGTCTTTATTAAGACACTCCAGAGTGAGGAACAGGCCTTAGGGGCCGGCTTATATACAGTGCTCCCAAGGAATGCTGGGATCCCTTGGGACTTCAGCGGATGCGCTCCCTGGTGGCGGAACATGGGAGTGCATGCTTTACAGATACACAACAGAAATTGATTAGATTTGTCCTGCTTTTTGTGGACAGGACATGCCTGGGCAGTTTTCCACATTGTCGGATAAATGCCAGTGTTGTAGCTGTACTGGAACAGTTTGGATAGAAGCGTGGCTAGTTCTGGAGCACAGGTCTTCAACACGACAGCTGGGATGTTGTCGAGGCCCATTGCCTTTGCTGTATCCAGTGCGCTCAGGCACTTCTTGATATCACATGTCGTGAATCGAATTGGCTGAAGACTGGCTTCTGTGATGGTGGGGACCACAGGAGGAGGCCAATATGGTTCATCCACTCGGCACTTCTGGCTGAAGATGGTTGCAAACGCTTCAGCCTTGCCTTTTGCACTCACGTACTGGGTTCCGCCATCATTGAGAATGGAGATATTCCTGGAGTTAATAGTTTAATGGTCCGCCACCATTCACAACTGGATGTGGCAGGACTGTAGAGCGTGGATCTGATCCGTTGTTTGTGGGATCACTTAGCGCTGTCTGTAGCATGCTGCTTCCGCTGCTTAGCATGCATGTAGTCCTGTGTTGCAGCTTTCCCAATGTGGCACCCCATTTTTAGGTATACCTGCTCTTCTGCACTCCTCAGTGAACCAGGGCAGGGACGGAAGGAAAAGAGATCAGTTACATACTCAGGCCACAGTCAGCATCACTTTTATTTGTAGGTTTACCTTTTGCTGATTTTCTCTCCTCCCCTCGCACACTCTCAGGATGTGGCTCCCACTGGATGTGTGGATTGGTGGCTGTGTGTCACCTTCTCGGAGGGGGCTGTGCCGACAGGCTATTTATTCCACCGTGATGGCACTGAAGCTGAACCCGATCCTGAACTCAACAGATGCCTGCCAGAGTGCCGAGCTCAATTGTAGTGCCTGCAGCCACCTCAGCACAGGCCAGACATCAGTGCAGGGCCCTCTGGTTTGTATGGCTGAGGTACACATGGTCTTCCCAGCTGGGCCATTGGCAGGGCCTTGTACGTACTCGCAGAAACCCTAACGTACAGAGCAATACTCACTGTTATAACGTAGAAAACGCGGCAGCCATTCTGTGCACAGCAAGCTCCCACAAACAGCACTGAAATAAGTGACCAGATCATCTGTTTTAGGTGTTGGCTGAGGAATAAATATTGGACGGAACATCGGGAAAACTCCCCTCTCTTCTTCTAACAGTGCCGTGGGATGTTTTATGTCCACCTAAGAGGGCAGATAGGTCCACGGTTTAACGTCTCATCCAAAAGACAGCACCTCCAACAGTGCAGTACACTGGAGTGTCAGCCTAGATTATGTGCTCAAGTCTCTGGAGTGGGGCTTAAACCCATGACCTTCTGACTTAGAGGTGAGAGTGGTGCCCACTGAGCCAAAGCTGACACTTTGATTAAAGCTGCACTGTCACCCCAGTAAACCTGCACAAGGAGCTTTACCCACTGTTTATTAAATGGCAGCATGGTTGAATCATCTTGTTGGATAAAGCAATCCCGACGTGATTCTCTCCTGACGTCCCCTTTGGCAGTTCCACAAGATGATTCTAGTTCCAACCCGAATCAGCGAAGAGTGTGTAATGCAACAGCTGAACCTCTCGGCCATTGGCCAAATGCACTCTGAGGTGAAGTTAATCAATCGACAAAACTATCCAGACAGCAGATGTGATAGCAGTAAATCTTTGCCAGTGTTTCTGCCTGTTTCCGCTGGTATCACTGAGCACACACAGCTTCACTGCCTCAACTCTCGGATCATAACAGACTTGGTGATCTGACCCATCGCCTGAACTCACACAAGGTGTCATTATCTCATTGTTTGATGT